>NC_086324.1:27551718-28151718 GCF_036172605.1 Pelobates fuscus | reverse complement strand
TGATTTAAATCACTAGTCATTAAGATTAAATTTAAATCAAGATTTGTTTGTCACGTTCATAGGCTTTTGGCCCCGCTAAGACAGTTGGGAGAGTACTGAAGTGAAATGATTAATGACTCCAGATCCCTGGTTACCTGGTGCTAGTCCCAGCAACCAAATGAACTCCTGCAATCCCTTATACACTAACACCCTAGTACACATTTACTGCTACCACCAAGACTTAATTCAGTGTCTTGGGTTACCCCACACACAGTAGAATTATAGTATCACAATCTTACTTTACTGATCAGACATATATAAATAACCTTTTAGTGACTTGTTTACCTGAGCTTTCCTCAGGAGAGTGAGCTCATAGAGAACAAAGACACAAGCTGATTAAGCAAACATTTTACATTCTTATTATATAGCTTAAACTGTTTCTTTCTAAGTGGCCAGACCCCTGGGTGGATCAGAGGGGTTTGCCCTGGCAGGTTATTGTCCACTCCATCAAACCTGTCCAGGGCACTAGTGTGGATTTACTTGAAAACACAATAGGCTTTCCAAAATGTCCCATTTACAGTATCTCTCTATAATTATGTTATCATATTCCTCCAATTCTTGTGAGTTGTTAGAGATCAAACATGCTAACGTTAAAGGACCACTATAGGCACTCAGACCACTTCAGCTCAATGAAGTGGTCTGGGTGCCAGGTCCCTCTAGTGTTAAGCCTGCAGCTGTAAAACTGCTATGTTTACAATAGGGTTAATCCAGCCTCTATTGGCTATCTTACTGACAGCCGCTAGAGGCGCTTCTGCGCTTCTCACTGTGAAAATCACAGTGAGAAGGCGCTGACGTCGGCAGAGGGAGGAGAGTTCTCCGGCGCTGGAGAAAGGTAAGTGTTTAACCCATTCAGCCCCCCTCAGCCCGGCGGGAGGGGGGCCATGAGGGTGGGGGGGGACCTAAAGACCCTATAGTGCCATGAAAACGAGTTTGAAAATAGGGGAAAAATCGTGGGAGCGTGTTATACGCCGATATCCCATAATTACTTACCTGTCCTGAAGCATGGGCCGGCTTCACAGCTTGCACCGCGGTACAGGAACTTTAATTTCATGTTCCGGTTTCCGGCGGGACTGAAAGGAAGTGTGCACTATGGGAGGGGAGGGGGAGAGAATACTATGGGGGGGGGAATACTATGGAAAGGGGGGGGGACACTATGGGATGAGGGGGGAACACTATTGGATGAGGGGGGAACACTATGGGATGGGGGGGGGAATACTATGGGAGGGGGGAAATTTCCTGGAATTTCTTTCTAAAAATGAGGTGCGTGTTATACGCCGGTGCGTGTTATACGCCGATAAATACGGTACTCCATTGACTACAACCCTCTGTTGCCTGTCACTCAGCCACTGCCTTACCCATTCAACAATATTGGAATCTAAATTTAAAGATTGCAGTTTATTGATAAGCCTTCTATGTGCAACAGTATCAAACGCCTTACTGAAATCTAGGTAAGCAATGTCTACTGCACCACCCTGATCTATTATTGTTAAGTGTAAAGACTCATTATTGCTGGTAGTTATAATCTTTAATATTTGCAACCAGACAAAGATTTCATATTTTGAATAATAACTTGTCAGATTAGTAAAACAGCTATATCAGAACTGATTTTAGTTTAATAGGTTAATCACGCATATTTGGAGAACGACTTCAATTGTTTTAACTAAAAAAATAACTTTACATAGTATACATATTCAAGTCCAAAGGAAGAGTATATTGTTTCAGACCAGCAGAAGATACCACTTCCGGTAAAAGTGAAATTGTTACTTTAACAATTTATGAATCCAAATGCTTAAGTGACTTCCACCAGATCTCTGGTGTAACTTTCTTTCTTTAAAATGTCATTAGCAAACATATATTTCTTGAATGGTTGGTTCCCTCTTAGCTCTGAAGTTTATTATAGTTGGCAGTAGAAATCGATGATTGCTGGATACCCATGTCATGGCTAACTCCTCTTTTTTAGCACTTAAGGTTTGCGAGAAAATGAGAGTGCTTGTCCATCTGTTTTTTTTGTGGTTTTTTTTAAGCGCGTCATTTAATTTTGTCAGTGATATAATTTAATTAAAATACAAATAAAAATCAGATTTTTTTTTTAAATCATAGATTTTAATCAACCATGCTTTACAGGTAATATTGTATTATAATTAAATTTTGTGTTATGATGCCAAAGTCCTCTGGCTCATTCCCAGAGTAAGAGTGAAACCATTTTCAAATCAGTCTGTCCACTCTTCACAAATATATCTGAAGTAGACATTTCTGTATTGTAGTAGATGCATTAGTTTTGTCGATGTTATGATGCCTAGACCAGGGGTAGGCAACCTTTCAGCAGCACTGTGCCGAAATAGGATTGTGATGTCCTATTTTTTAAAATTGCGGTGTACATGTTGCCATATTCTGCTTGTGTTATTTATACTTCAGTGGCTTTGTATCGTTGTATTTGTGCGTATATGAGCTACTATATTGTATGTGTTCATGAGTAGTTTGTGGTATTGTGAACCAATGATGTGGGCTGCGTATGGGGACTCCTTGTGGAATATTGTGTGTGTGTGGATGGATTCGTCACCTTGTGTGTTGGGTAGTGTTTGTATGGGTGGGGCTGTTTGGGGTATTGCATGTGTAGTTGTGTGCATGTATGTGGATTGATAGTGGTGTTGAGTTTGTGGGGATTGTGTGTTTGTTTGTGTGTGGGCTGTTCGTATTATTTGAAGTAGGGAGGGTTATTCTGCAGGTCTGTGTATATCTAGCAGTGTGGGTGGCTTCCCTGGGTTCCAGTGGGGACCAGGCCGGCCAGGTAAAAATTAATACATTGGGATATATATATATATATTTGTGTAAGGGGCAAATAGCTGTATATGGAGTAAGGATCCAGCATAAGCGTAGGATAGTATAAAGGGAGCAAGTCGGTTGTGGTGTGCCGAGACCGACGATACGGTAGGCCTGTAAATAAAGAGGGCCCACCAAGGAGTAAGAAAGTAAAGTGTTGAAGTGTGTGTGTGTGTGTGTGTGTGTGTGTGTGTGTGTGTGTATATATATATATATATACAAGCGAAGAAAAATCAGCACTCCCAGGATTTATCCAAAGTGAAATGTTATTTCTTTATTCCAACAGTCAACGTTTCAGTTCCTCTAGGGAACTTTCATCAGGACAGAATACACTGTATTCTGTCCTGATGAAAGTTCCCTAGAGGAACTGAAACGTTGACTGTTGGAATAAAGAAATAACATTTCACTTTGGATAAATCCTGGGAGTGCTGATTTTTCTTCGCTTGTATCTATTCAGTGCAATCAAGCACCGGGTCCGTATTGATGTGAGTTGGAGTGCAAGGCTTTTTTTCTTTATATATATATATATATATATATATATATATATATATATATATATATATATATAAATAATGCCTTATGAACCATTGTCAAAACTAAACTATTTATAGTTGGAAGGATATATTTTTATATACGTAATTTTATAAGATTCATCAAAAACTGCACACTGGGCCTTGAACATGGTCTTCGTCTTATTTTAATGCCAATGTGATTGCGGTCCAAATAGTTTTTTTTTTAAATTTATTAACTACTACTTTCTTTTCTTTTTAGAAAAAGCCACAAATGAATACAACACCAGTGAAGACTGGGGTCTTATTATGGACATTTGTGATAAAATTAGCAATACTCACAACGGGTAAGATGTTCTTCTCCAGAACAGAGAGTTCTTTTTATACTCCTCTTCATTTATTTTTATTCTGTTTTATTCTTTTTTTTTTTTTTTTTTACTGGATTTTGAGCATTTTGGTGTAGTATATAGAGAAGGACAGGTATGGAAGACCAGGCAAACTAGATATTGCTGCGTGTAGCGTTCTCAGTTCCCTTCAAACCTTAAAAATCAAACAATATACCGTATTTATCGGCGTATAACACGCACCGGCGTATAACACGCACCTCATTTTTAGAAAGAAATTCCAGGAAATTTCCCCCCCTCCCATAGTATTCCCCCCCCTCGTCCCATAGTATTCCCCCCTCATCCCATAGTGTTCCCCCCTCATCCCATAGTTCCCCCCCCTTTCCATAGTATTCCCCCCCCTCCCATAGTATTCTCCCCCCCTCCCCTCCCATAGTATTCTCCCCCCTCCCCTCCCATAGTATTCTCCCCCTCCCCTGCCATAGTATTCTCCCCCCCTCCCCTCCCATAGTATTCTCCCCCCCTCCCCTCCCATAGTATTCTCCCCCCCTCCCCTCCCATAGTATTCTCCCCCCCTCCTCTCCCATAGTATTCTCCCCCTCCCCTCCCATAGTATTCTCCCCCTCCCCTCCCATAGTATTCTCCCCCTCCCCTCCCATAGTATTCTCCCCCTCCCCTCCCATAGTATTCTCCCCCTCCCCTCCCATAGTATTCTCCCCCTCCCCTCCCATAGTATTCTCCCCCCCTCCCCTCCCATAGTATTCTCCCCCCTCCCATAGTATTCTCCCCCCTCCCATAGTATTTTCCCCCTCCCCTCCCATAGTATTCTCCCCCTCCCCTCCCATAGTATTCTCCCCCTCCCCTCCCATTCTCCCCTCCCCTCCCATAGTATTCTCCCCCCCTCCCATAGTGTACTTCCCCCCTCCCCTCCCCACCCATAGTGTACTTCCCCCCTCCCCTCCCCACCCATAGTGTACTTCCCCCCCTCCCCTCCCATAGTGTACTTCCCCCCCCATAGTGTACTTCCCCCCCCCCCATAGTGTACTTCTCCCCCCCCCCCTCCCATAGTGTACTTCCCCCCCCCCCCCCCTCCCCTCCCATAGTGTACTTCCCCTCCCATAATTACTTACCTGTCCTGAAGCGTGGGCCGGCTTCACAGCTTGCACCGCGGTACAGGAACTTTAATTTCATGTTTCCGGCGGGACTGAAAGGAAGTGTGCACACTATTGTGCACACTTCCTTTCAGTCCCGCCGGAAACCGGAACATGAAATTAAAGTTCCTGTACCGCGGTGCAAGCTGTGAAGCCGGCCCACGCTTCAGGACAGGTAAGTAATTATGGGATATCGGCGTATAACACGCACCCACGATTTTCCCCCTATTTTCAGGGGAGAAAAGTGCGTGTTATACGCCGATAAATACGGTAATTGGCGCCACTACAGCAGTATTATGGTGGAATAAACTTTGTTTGGCATAAGACTGATGTTGTGGCTCCATTTCGAACTTGTTTAATTTTGTATTTTTTGTATTTTTTTTTTAGAGTACAGACTGCAAAAATACTTTTGAACTCTGCTTTGCTGCTGCTCCTTGCTTATAGTGTATTATTACTTTTTGTACTGCTAGAATAAATAAGATAAAGCTAAAGTTGGTTTGGTTACATACAATACTGCTTCCATCTTTTATATATTAGAAACGTTTTCTTACTTTCTGTTAATGTCGCATTCTTAAGTGTCATTATGTGCCAAAGTCAGCACCATCCGGTACCTGGTATCATATTTCTCTTGTTTATTATTGGTAATGATAACAGGGTTATAAACCATAGATTGTTGGGACTTCTCATGTGAATTCTAATATAAGTGAAACAATAAATGGCTAGAGCAAGTATTCACACTAAGTGTGGAACACAGATGTTTAAATATACCTTGCAGGTTCTGTTTTTGTGTAAAACTTCAAATTGGGCTGAAATGATGAATTCCTCCTACGAAGAGAGGAAAAATACCACAATTCACAGAAAAAGGGGGGTAAAAAAAAGAATGTTTATTCAAGTAAAGTTACATACAGCTTGTGCATACAGAGGGAAGGGCTGGATCTGTGCTCCCACTGCATGATTGGTTTAGCAGCATGATCGAGACTTGATCTAGCACTTCCCTCTGTAAGTCCCAGCTGTATGTAACTTTACTTAAGTAAATGGTTTTTTTTATCCATTTTTCTGGGAATTGTCATTTTCCTGTCTTCATGGAGAAAACCGGCACTTGAGCCCAATATTGGACTGCAAAATACATAGTTTAACACTTTAAAAAAAATAAAATAGTATAGATTAGAAACCTTTCTGTGTTTTTTTTATTTAATTTTTTTCATTTTCCTCTAATGCTTCCAGACAATTGGCCAATTATTATTTTTACTTTTCAGAGCAAAAGATGGCCTGAAATCCATAATGAAGCGAGTCAATCATAAAGTGCCCCATGTGGCGTTGCAATCGCTTACTGTAAGTAGTGTTCTCATTGATTTCTCCCTCCTTAACATCTGTTTACATTTGTCACATGACATGTTTCTCATCTGATTGACTTCTTATTTGTCCATAGCTATTGGGGGCCTGCGTGTCAAACTGCGGAAAAGCTTTTCATTTAGAAATATGTTCCAGAGATTTTGCAAGCGAAGTGCGCGGTGTTATAAACAAGGTACTTTTCAAAGGGCAACAGATTTTTTTTTCATCATTTCCTTAATTTACATTACTCTCTCTAAAAGAGGTTTTTTTTTTGTGTTAGCGTGTGTGTATGTAAAAGGTCACATATTACAAAAGAAATAGGAAATAACACGTAAATAAATGGTAATCTTTTACTCCATGTAAATATTTTATGAAAATCTACTTTATACAACATTAAAAGTTACTGGCTCACATACTTTCAATACAAAGCAAGCTGATTGCTTAGATTAGACTCAGAGTTATTCACTAAAATGAGAATTGCCAATAATAGGAATTTAAAATGTGTATATATAGTGTGTGTGTGTGTGTGTGTGTGTGTATATATATATATATATATATATATATATCTTTTTGAATGAATATATATATATATATATATAATTACTCATTATTACCAAGCCTACTAATAAAGAAAAAGAGTGCATGTAAACAAGGATAGGACCGACTCAAGGGACAAGCAAGGGTAAAAAGTGAAATGGACCTGGGAAATCAAGAATAAGGTGATTATGACACAGTCATGATATGTGTCATATTCTTAGCTCATTGTATAACTCGAAAAATTTGAAAAAAAACATAATCTTGCCCCAGCAGGTGCATATAGAATCTGAAAAGGGGAGTTTTAGTGAATTTGCTATGTATAAAGAATCTTTTGAAAGAAAAAATTATAAACCGTAAATGTAAAAATTATTTAAAAAAAACCCAAAAACTAAGAATAATCAAGATTTGCATTCTTGCTTAGGCATGCAGAGACCCTAATTCCCTTCCATTTATGCAGCGTTTAGGCATCTGTTAACGTTGCATTAAAAAGCAATTCAGTGGGTTTTTATTTAAACCTTTTGGAGTCTGTGTCTAGTGTGTGGATCCAACAAGCCTTCCGTCTCTGAAGCTCCTGGAGCCTATCACTTCCTTGTTGTGGCTCTTTAATATGTATTCTTGTTATAGAATATAGATATGTTTTCTGGTGCGGTAGTTCAGTGATTAGTGCTCCATCTACTTTTAAAAGCTATATGTAAATGTAGATGTAGAACTAAATGTGTTCGGTCGCTTTGCAAACTATTTTATTGATCTGGTTGCTTGAGAAGCAGTACTTATTCACAGCATCACCTTTGGGAATTAATTCCTTTATGACACACAAGAAAAAACAGTTTCCCATCATGTGATCTTTATTACTTTGCTGAAACATGTTTTACCCATAACTGGTTTGAGGCAGAATATTCCCTACTTGAAGGTGATGAATCTGTCATTCTAAATTCCATAGACGTCACTTACTGAATTCTTAGCTACATATCATGTGCCTCAGGAGCAGGTAATAGGTCACAAATGGCAAAAGAAATCGGAAATATCACGTGAATAAATGGTAATCTTTTACTCCATGAAAATTAACTTTATACAACATTAAAAGTTGCTGGCTCACCCAGCAAGCTGGTTGCTTAGGAGACACAAAGTTATTCACTAAAATGAGAATTGCCAATAATTCAACAGGAATTTAAAATGTAAAACCAATATAGTCAAGTTGGAATAATGATCTATTCTAGCTTAGCTATTTTGGACTTAAATTCTGATTCTTACTTTTTTGAATTACTCTATCATTCAACCTACATTCACATCTTATTCCCGAGGAAGGGAATATGGTGCAAGATTGTAATAGGAGGCAAATAGTACTGTGTGAGTTTTTTTGAAAACCGTGTGACTCCCCTCTGTTAAAAGAACTTTCAGGCTGAAAGGACACCCCTGCATGGAAAAAATTGCATTTAGTTTGATTGGCACGTCTTTGTTTAGGAAATTAAATATTCACTTTTGTGCAGGTTGTACACAGAGTGACCCTCTTCACTGGTGCTGGGGGGATTAAGAAATTGAGATTCAAGTCCAGGATCAAATATGATTAAGATCTATAATAGATAGAAAATGTCCACACTGAACCGGCCAAAAGTAGGAATCCATCATGTTTTCCCAGACATGTATCATTGTCAAATGCTGCTGGGCAGTACATGTAAAGTGCTGCCCGACCTTATATAGATTTCCTATGCCACAAGGATGGAATCCGTGAAGCAAATTATTATACAGAGGGGAAAAAAAAACTACATATTTTAAACCAGCTTCTTAGTGAACACTTGTCATTGGTAAAGTGTCCTACTTATATATTACAAATTACCTGGCCTCTCCCCAAGCTTGGCTAAGATGCTGCAGCCTTGCCACTTCAGCTTTTGTTGGACCACAATTATCTTCACTGTCAGCAAATCACTGGCCATGTCCAAGTATCTAGTCAAAACACACTTTGTGTATATAAGAAGAACTACGAAATCCAAGTCTGATGTAAGTTCACCTTGGTTTTGGTGCTGTCCAAAAACCTCCAGCAGCATATTTTGATCCCGATCTGAAATATATACTGACTTTATATTGTAATTGTGACTGCAAGTTTGGATTAAATGCATAGTCTGTAGATCTGGGTTAATCAGCAAGAAGCTCTCCAGTCAGAATACAAGTACATGTATTCTGCTCTGCAATCACTCTTACATCTTATCACTGTGTGAACTTCAGAACTACACGGGGAGTTGCGCTCGCACAAAAACGGTAGAGCTGTTTTGGCAGATAATGATCTACAGAATCCTATATACTGCTAGGTGAACCAAGATTTCTAATTATTGTATCAGAAGAATACTTATTTCAATATTGTGTGTGTTATTATTAGCTCGTTGTTATTCATATTTTAGCATTAATATGTACAGCGTCTGTGATTTTCTCTTTTGAAACTTCTAACATTTTATTTCAGGCCCACCCAAAGGTCTGTGACAAGCTGAAAGCTTTGATGGTGGAGTGGTCAGATGAATTTCAGAAGGATCCACAGTTTAGTCTTATATCTGCCACCATAAAATCCCTGAAGGAAGAAGGTGTCTCTTTTCCGACTTCAGGTTCTCAGGTAGGATTGCATGCAATGCATGACAGCCATAATTCTGTGGCTCAGAGATGTGTGCTAAAGACACATTTTTCCAATTTAGTTGTTGTGACATAGTATTTGAAATGCCCTGGTTACATTGTGCAGCAGTGACGGTCAGCATCTCCATACTCTGTATTGATTCAATGCATTATTGGCACAAAGATACCGAACTTGGGCAGGGCCGGCCACGAGGAGACCCGCATAGCGCTGAAAAAAAATGTGTAAACTGCCTTTTTCACCAGGGAAGTGGCAAAGGGGGCCAGACACCTAAGATGTGTTTTACACCTATAGGGTCAGAAATACATGTTTGTATTTGTAGACACTATAGTATCCCTTTAATCCTAAAAGACTCCAAATCTTGTCCAGTGACCTCCTCTTTCATTAGGAAACGTCTTAGATGTTGTGCACAATTCTGGTTCCTCTAAATCATCCCATTAGAGAAACACTGAGCATGTTAGCATGATGAGTTTCATGGGTTCTCCTCATCCTAGTTCTTCTAATTAAAAGATAAGCTGCAAAATGAGTATAGAAGTGTTGCTTGTTGGCTTGAATAAGCTCTTAATGCTCATTGGATTATGGGAAGTTATTTGTGTCTTACTAACTCACTTGCACTTACTGTTGAAAAGGAGTGCAGGAGGTTTTGAAGCTGTAAAATTGCTTTCCCTTCAAAGAGCTATGCTCCAAGCATCATGAAATACTGGATACTTTATGCTTGATGTTGCGTGATATATTATTGTACTTTTATCATTTGGGGTGCACTTTGCTCAGTTCATGTACAAAGCAGAAAAACAATAGGTGCATAGCTGTTGGCAGAGGTAGAGAAAACGTGAACTGAAGTTTTGTGGTATAGGTTAGAGCAGGCTTCCCCAATCTCCGGCCCTCCAGATGTTGCTGAACTACAACTCCCATGATTCTATGTGTGAAATCGATAGGCTGAGAATCATGGGAGTTGTAGTTCAGCAACATCTGGAGGGCTGGAATTTAGGGAAGCCTGGGTTAGAGTATAGGACATAGAAGTCCTTCATACAACAAGAGGGATTCCTGAACAAACAAAGAATAAATGGCCTATTCTGTGCATGGGCTGATCTTAAAGCGGCACTGTCATGCCGAGCTTACCTTTTCCCAGTAGATTCCTCTTCTCTACCTCTGTCAGGATCTGTTCTTCATTTCTTCCTATCTGCTCTAGTTTTCTTTAAAACATAAGACAAAGTAGAAACTATTTTGTCTTACGGTGGTTTCGTACGCTTGACCAGCGGAGGAACAAAGTGTGCTCCGTTTCCAGTGGTCAAAGCAATTTTCCCACAATTCTTACCTTTGCTCTGTGATCTTGCAATGCTTCCTGTCAGTATTCCTGAACGTCCTGTCACGCCGGTGAAACTACCAAATTTCGTCCTAACAGAATGAGAACAGTTTGTTCATTCATGTTAGGACGACATTCGGTACTTTTAGGTCGGTTCGAAATTTCATTCTAATGAATGAAATTCTGATCTGATTCGTGCCGCGTCTTGCAGCCGCTTAGTAGATAACTTCCTAATTCCCACGGTATTAGGGAGTTATTCACCAAAATGCTGAAAGACCCCCACCCCCCCCACCCCCATTTTCATTTAGGGCTCCCACCTGCCGCTCATGGGTGGGGTGGTGGCCTTATTGTAATTTAGGGCCCAATCTACCGCTCAGAGGTGATGGGTGGTGGCTAAGGGGGTCCCTATTTCCCCCGTTTACTTTTATAGCCTTTATAACACTGTCCCCCCGCTAGTTAATAGATGGGGTCATTTGTTGGGGGAGGGGCTTAGGAAGTGGAGGGGGGCTTAGAAAGTGGTGGGGAGCACTGCTCCCTGACGCTTTTATTTTTGCATATTACAAGGAGGGAGCTCTGCGACGGTAGCTCCCTCCTTGTAATAAACCAAACGAAGAGATCTTCTTTTGTTTGTTTGAAATGTCTATTCATTTATCCGTCTTTCTGACAAATGAATGACAAATAGATGAAATTCCCATTCGAATGCCCAAGTGTTTAACTGGGCATGCACAGGAATTTCGCAGCGCTATCTAGTGTGGGCAGATGACTTGTCCCACAGGGACTTCATATACCCACACAAAGATGGCGGTGCCCAGGACCTAGGTTCGAGCACAAAATAAGGATGCAAAAATAGGTAAGGGGGGCATAGGGGCATTTGGGTATGACTAGGGGAACAATTAGATGTAGTGGAGCCGGGAGGGGGTTAAAAAAAAAAATCGTGATTCGGCCATGACAGTGCCGCTATAAGTGCACTTCTAAGAAGTAATTACTTGCATAATTACACGTTAATTAACTTATTTGTTGATCTTTTTATTTCAGAGTGCATCAAATACTCCTAAAAATGGTGCAGTACCTGTAAAAAACAAAGAGGATGAAGATATTGCTAAAGGTATGTGTACTCTGTCTATAGATTTTATTCTAATGGATCAGATTTTTTTTTTTTTCTTTCGACTTCAAATAAACCGTTAAGTTAAAATATGAAGCAGCGTTGCAACAGAAACAAGCTATGCCTATAAATGGAAATAAACTGGATAGGTACTTTATAGGGTGGACTTCTTCAGCATTTGGGTAAGATATGTTCAGTTCAGGTTTCCTCCTAAGGAACATTCGGTAGTTATGTTGTGGTCCTATCTGTATTGCAGTTACAATCCTTAGCATTTTCATTAATGGTGCATTATAGGCACCATAACCCCTACAGAGTGTTATATATATATATATATATATATATATATATATATATATATATATATATATATATATTGGCTATGGTGCCATATGTCCCCTGGCACTGTCCTGTGGTAATGAATAAAACTGTTTTTCCAAAGGTTTTACTCTTAACTGAGTCCCCCAGGCACTCCCAGTCATTTTGTCTGTCTGTGATAATGGGAGGGTTGTCGGTGTCACAATTAGGACAAAATGTATAGTACAAAAATGAGATGAAAACCTTTGCTTTAGCAATGTCACAGAAGGACTACAGGTGGCCATGGGACCCAGGTAAGTTTCAAACAGTTACAAAAACAGTTTGATTAACTCTGTGGGGTGCACCACGGGAGCCACTAATATTGGCTAGTGGACAGTGAAGCTATCTCTTCCCATGAATTTTAATGCTCTGTTAACTTATCCCCATATTTAACAAATGCCTTTGTGAGGTGTGAAACATAAAGTGAAATGTGCGGAATTCAAACCACTGCATTTACCTCTACACTGTAACAGAGCACCCCCATCCTTAACCTTTAGCAATCGCTGCTATTAGTTCTGCCCTTAAATACAGAAACCCATCGTTTGCGCCTGTCAGTCAGCATAAAGAGTACGTAGGGACAGGAGGAATAATCAAGAAACAAGGTTTCTGTATCTTCCAATTCAATGTATACTTTGGGTGGACTTGGACTGGATTGTAATGTAATTTGCTAAAACTTTAATTGTTTATTGAAAATTTGGTTGTCAACCTGCCACAGTTCATAATTTTAGTAAATTTCCGCACCGGAAATTCAGAAAGCTTAAAGTTCATTTTTGCTTTTAAATAACAGCAATTGAATTGTCATTGCAAGAGCATAAGCCGACAGAGACGAAATCTCTGTATCCATCTGTGGAATCCCAGCCTGACAGTCAGAAGATGCCAAGAAAGGTCCGGGCGCTGTATGATTTTGAAGCTGTTGAAGACAATGAATTGACATTTAAAAGTGGAGAAGTCATCATTGTTTTGGATGATAGGTATGAAGTTTTTAATGGATTTATCCTGTACCGTGCCTCTCTTTTTATTACGATTGATTTCCTTTGTTCAGTATTATAAAATACAGTCCTTGTTTAAACAAAGGGTAGGTGTTTAGCAAAATTGAAAAAATTCATATTCAATCTCTAAAGCAAATCTGTTATGACACATAACGCTTTTAACCCCTTAAGGACCAAACTTCTGGAATAAAAGGGAATCATGACATGTCACACATGACCTGTGTCCTTAAGGGGTTAAAGCAATACACATATAATTTATCCTAACTATTTTTCGGTGGGCTTTATACTAAGGTTACACCTATCCCGCTTTGCTCTGTTTCTTCACTGACGCAAGTGGTCCTGCTTAGGAAAACTTCTGTCAATCATTCTCGGTGACGCCAACCCACTGGCTTCATTGCTAACGCATCTGTGTCAGAAAGGAGTGATATTTGTCACTCCATTTCTATATTCCGCTTGCAAGGTTTGGGAATAGTCACAGAAACTGTAGAAAGGACAATTTTCGTTGTAAATGAACATAATCTGTCTCTCAGTTTTAAAGCATACATATAAGTGTCTATCTCCAGGCTTGCCCTTTAAGGCTATTTTAAGTTCTCTTTGGTCGGATGTGTGGTTATTAATGTATAAATGGATAATGCCACCTGACTGCGCAATTTTTATTTGCCCAGCAATTGTGCTTTCAACTTTCCTGAATGGGCTTTGATCAGATAAACTGTGCTTTTAAATAAGGAACTTAAGGATAGTCTCTCCCACAAAGCAAGGGTAAGCCAGGAGATAATACATGCATCGCAAAATAATACACACACAAGCTACAATAAATGGAATATGTCATTTTAAAGAATGTGCAACATGTTCCTTTACTTCTCCATGTAATTATAGAGAATATATCCTGTCTCTTTTAAAAGGATGCTATAGTCACCAAAACACCTTAAGCCTAATGAAGCAGTTTTTGTGTATAGATCATGCCTCTCAAGTTTTATTGTTCAATTAATTGCCATTTACGAGTTAAAACACTTTTGTTTCTGTTTATGCAGCCCCAGACACATCTCCCCTGGCTGTGACTGACACAGCCTGCATGAAAACAGAATAGTATAATTTTTAATCAGTTGTTAACTTACTTTAAAACGTATCTCATACTCTGTGAATTGAAGTTTAATTACATACAGGGGGCTCCTGAAGGGTCTAGCAAGCTATTAACAGAGCAGGAGATAAGTTCTAAATTAAACAGAATTTGCAATAAAGGAAGTATAAACATTAGATGACTCTTTAAAATGAAGTGTTTAAGAAGGCTGTGCATGTCTCATGCAGGGAGGGGTGACTAGGGCTGTATAAAAAGTGATTTAACATAAAGTAATTTATTTAAAGTTTAGCATCTATTGAAATGGTACCAGTTAGTTGTATGTTTTTTTTTTTTAAATTTCTTAACAGTGACACTAACTGGTGGAAAGGTGAAAATCACAGAGGCATAGGACTTTTCCCATCAAATTTTGTGTCTTCAATTTTAAATGTTGAACCTGAAGCAGGTATGTGCCTATATTTTTGTGGTGTATTTTTATTGTTTATTACATGCAATTTGTGTAATGTTGGCACATTTACTAACCTATAGAAACCAACGATGATGAGAACATACTAGAATTCCTTGGTAGTTTCAGTAAAGCATGGTTCTAGAAATCCCACGGTGCATTTTGCGGCCGTGTGTTAGCAGCTATGGTGTCATAGGTAATCCTTGAATTATAGCTTAGTAGGGTTTCAACTGCACTATTTCCATTGCAGCTTTGGTTCTAGCAAGGTCAATTCACCCTCTAGTTCTTCTGAGGTCAATTGAATGATAGCAGTAAGATCCCAGGATGTGCTTGGAATCTCAATGTACCTTCCTAGTGAAATATTTTGATTCTATAATGAGTAATTTTGTAATATTTTTTTTTTATTGCCCCAACTCTTTTTAGTTTGAGAAGTATGCATATTGTTATTATATGCAACTCCAACTCCCCTTGACAGGGCTTCTTTACTTTTTATTAAAATCCTCCCATTTGTATCCAGGTTTGTTTTTAATGTAACAAACAGAAGTATCTGCCTCCTAAATCTGCGTTGGTTACATTAACAGTTAAACAATATCTAACAGATGGCAGCACCATTTCCTGTTTTCTCAGTTCCTGGAACAGTAAATGTTAATTGATGTCACGTTAATGAGCTGTGTTTATGACGATAATAGTTGCCATATTTTTCATGATATCTGTCTTTGCAGATAAGGATATTACTATGTTCTTCTGCTTTTTAATATGTTATAAATTCTCTCTGGCAAAAATGAGACTGACATTTGGATTCAAACATATCGGGCCACCACACAGTACTTCCCTTATTGAATATTTATTATTATTATTATTATTATTATTTATATAGCGCCATCAAAATTCCGTAGCGCTGTACAATGGGGTAGTTGTCCTCTTCCTGAGACTTTTCTCAGTGCTTAGTAAGGCAGGCAGTTGCAGGGGAGCACTTAAATCGGAAATATTTCAAATTGAACTGACCTTGTTGCCATTTAAGACCTTTAAGTGTTTGTGTTCCAAATTTTTTTTTTTTATAGAATGGATCCACAACTGTCTTAAAATATTGGTCATTGCGGAAACACTGACTTGCTCATGTAGCACCAAATCTGTGTGTATCAAGGAAGAATTGGCCTTAGGTTGTGTGTTCTAAAACCATGAAGCCCTGGGGTTGAAGTATAAAATGATAGTCCTGGTGAAACCAAGAAAAATGTGATGTCACTAGGTGTGGATGACCACCTATAAACACCTATGTTTCTAGCTTAGGGGTAGAAAAACATTAACTAGCAGAGAGTATTGTGCTAGTCCAAAGGAGCAATGAAATTTGCAACTTTGGTGATTTAAATGTCCTCCCATACAAAGAAAATGTAGTAAATGCAGTAGTTTAAATATGACTGGATGCAGGCTACCCTTGGTCCGGGCTACCTTTGGTAGGCCATGTTGAAGGTGCACTAGGCTGCAACCTTCCAAAGTGTTTTACAAAGGTGCACTTGCTAATACTGCTAATTTGATAATATAATGAGGGTACAGCCCTGTGTTTATAAAAAGAAAACACAATCACTTTCATTATATCACACGATCACTTGTTTCTCAATTAATTTAGTATATTTTTTAATTTCTACAGCAGTTGTTGAAAAAAGTGCTGTCTTTGAAGAAATCCCAGAACCCACCACAACAGCTGAACCTGAACCAGTATTCATTGATGAAGTAAGTAAAGGGAAGAGATTTGCAATGACTTACTAATGGCTGTGCAAACCTGTTGTGCAAGTTAGGATCAGATTCTTAAAATAATGAAATAAAACTTTCACTTCTGACTTTTTGGGGCGAGGTTTCATGATTCTAAGATAAGGGCAAGTTACTCGTCCAGGTCCGCATTTTAAATTGCCTGTGGCATAGCATTTCATCACAGGTGAAACTCTCTAGATTGTCACTGCATCCGATATCTGGTTCAGTGACTTCATAACTCTTGGAAGTGAAAATTAGAATAGCTTATCAATGATCCTGCACTAGGATGTCCGTGATGAGAAAAAAATGTCTGAAAAAGATTACTGCCTTCACAGTTTGTCTACGCAGCCAAACGTCAATCCCCTACACTGATACTAATAGGTTATAGATACTAAACACACTTGGGTTATGACAATGCCTCGTCTGACCTGATGCTGCTTGCTTTGGTTTTGTTTTATTTATTGTAGATGTCTTTCAAATGTTTTTATAGGAGAAAATGAATCACGCATTGCAGTTACTCCAGAGCATTGATCCCACCGACCCCAAGCCTGATTCTGCTGATCTACTGGATTTAGAGGGTACTGGATGAATGCATGTGTTTTATTTCAGCAAATGCTGGCAGGAGCTGAGGCTTCCCACTGTATATATTGTTGGACCTCTGTAATAAGGCTTGCAATACGAAGCCTTTGTTTTTTCAGTAATAACTTCAAACCTGCTTTATAAGCCCATTGTACAGCGCTACGGAATCTGATGGCGCTATATAAATAATACTAAGTCTTTCTTTTAAAGCTGGAACTAAGTGTCCACTATGTAAGTATTAAACAGCTGCTCAGCCCATTAAATTGCTTTTGGAACAGTGTGATAGCTGCACAGCGCAATGTCAGTGTACTTCTGTTTTAAGGATATTTCTTTGATGTAAAAGTGGTATATTTTTGTTTCCTGTGCTAGTTTCAAGGCACACTTTTCTTAAAGGCCAGGTGTTACAATGAACTGTTGTGTGAACACAACTGTAAAAGTGTTTTAAACATTCTATTCAGTGGTGTAATGGTTCCCCTTTATGTTACTGTTCCAGAATGGCCTTATCTCACCTTTTGTCCCACTTCCAACCCATCTTATAGCATGTAAACTGTTGAGCTATGTCTTCATCTCTTATGCAAAATGTTTATTTTTTTTTAATTAATCTACTAAATCATAGAATAGTATTGTAATCCAAGTGCTAGAAATCAAAGCCTATTGTCCTATCACTACAGTCACTTCGCTTATGCTAGAGGTCACCGATGTAATTTTGTCCCACTCTTACAAATTAAATTATTTGTGTTATAACCTAGTACGTATTTAAGGCATGAAATTAGAGAATCGCCTGATTCCTCGTGTTTATTTGAAATGCTAGAGAATACAACATCGGTCATTACTCCAGAAAAAAAGTAATGCAAACCATTCTTTTATTTTTGCAGACGTCTGCCAGCAAATGGGTCCAATGATCGATGACAGATTAGAAGAAATTGACAGGTGAGTCCAGAGAATACAAGCTTAATCTACTTGGCACAATGGCTGGCATTTGCTTGTGCCAAGTTTGCCATGAAATTGGTAAAAATTCCCCAAACCCCATCAGCTATTAGTTTCTTAAACAATGGTCTAATATGGAACACTGTTCCATGCATCCTGTGCATATCCTCGCTAGTCAGTTTGTTCAGTTGATATGTCTGTAAACAAATAAAAGCTTTTAAATGCATTGCTCATATTTATTCTTTGTGAATTTTAAAGTGTGTGTATATATATATGATATGTCTCTTGTTTTGTTTCTCCCAACTAGGAAGCATTCTGAACTCTCAGAGCTAAATGTGAAGGTTCTTGAAGCATTAGAGTTATACAATAAACTAGTGAATGAAGCTCCAATGTATTCAGTATACAGTAAGCCACCTCCACAAACTCATTATAACCCACCATCCCTTGGAGTTTCCATGCAGGTTCGTACTTGTCTGTCAAATGTTTTGTATTTCAACATTTATAACTGACTGAGCAGCCAAACATGAGTCATTTATGAAAATAGCAGTTCGCTCTTGTGCTTGGCAAGGTTACTAACCAAATCCTATTAGAGGCTATGCCAGTAGGCAGTTTGAACTTGGCCAGACAAGTTGTAATAAAATGCATTTTAAAGCGTATAGTTCAGGGCCATGGTCATGCATCACCAGAACAGGACTTCAAAAGAGCGAATTTTACAAATCCCCAGGGGAAGAAATAATCTGAAGCAAAGAATCACATTTTTCAATACTAAGGTTTATTGTGGATTTGGGTTTCCTGGAGAAATCACCAAACCTTTTCATGACTGTTATTAACACCCTAACTCCTTCATCTTATTGTAGTGCTTAAGGGCTATGAGACTATGAGAGAAGTCCCTCTAGTTTCTATTAAATTGTTTTACAGGGTCCCCAGCATTCTCTAGTCCCCCTCCCTCATAAAGATTCATCATGAGAAATTTACCTCCTTATGTCTCCAAAATAAAGCTATGAGCACTGGGTTATAAAAAAAATTGGTTGTTCTTTAATACAGGTTAAACTCAACAGAAGGAATTCACCCATAGATTTCTAACACCATAACCACTGGCATGATAATAGTGGTTATGGTACTTGGAATGTCCCTCTTTATGTGGCCTGCTAATCTTCACTTTTACTCTGTGTATTTTTATGGGCATGCTTATGTATACATGTATATTCTAATTTGAGAAGAAAATCATGCATGCTCCCCAATCAAACAATATAATTGTGAGTGTTATCTGTTATCCAGCTTATTTAATGTAGCACAGTACTTGGCCCCTGCATGGGATTCAAGTTTTGGATCCTCTTTGGGCAAGCACATTTTATTTATTCGGCTCCAGTTAACTGTGTACAATCAACTTATTGTAGCAGCACTGCCTTCTCAATGCAGTCAATAGTACCTTGATACTGCAGTGTTTCTAATGAATGTGTTTAATGCAATGTATTTTAGAATGTACTATTTTTTTATTTTATTTTTTTACAAATGAGGTATAGGTCCTTAAAAGGACACTATAGTCACCAGATCAACTACAGCTTAATGTAGTTGTTTTGGTGTCTATGGCCTGCCCCTGTAGTCTTTCTAATGTAAACATTGCCTTTACAGAGAAAAGGCAGTGTTTACATTGCTGCCTAGTAACACCTCTAGAAGCAGTTCTTCAGAGGGCCACTAGATGTGCTTCCTATCTTAGTGCTGCACAGAGGGCAGTACCGGCGTTCACCGTTTCGCGATTCCCATAGAGATGCCTTGATTCAATGTATCTCTATGGGGAGATGATGATGGGATTAGCTGATAAAGTCAAAGTGGATGATCTCGGCCATGGAGGCAGAGCAAGGTGGGACAAGCTGTGGTGAGACAGGATTGGTGCTTATGAAAGGTGAGTAAGAACACCTTTTAATGTATAGAGGGGGACCATGGACCTACGTAGTTCTTTTAACATGATAGTATCAAGAATACATGTTTGTGTTCCTGACACTATACTGTTCCTTTCAGCTAAATTTATAATGGAAGAATGGGGTCCCTTTGATTTTTTTCTGTATATTAAAGGACCGCTATAGTGCCAGGAAAACATACTCGTTTTCCTGGCACTATAGTGCCCTGAGGGTGCCCCCACCCTCAGGGTCCCCCTCCCGCCCGGCTCTGGAAAGGGGAAAAGGGGTAAAACTTACCTTTTTCCAGCACTGGGCGGGGAGCTCTCTGCCTCCGATCCTCCTCCGTTCCGCCCCGTCGGCTGAATGCGCACGCGCGGCAAGAACTGCGCGCGCATTCAGCCGGTCGCATAGCAAAGCATTTACAATGCTTTCCTATGGACGCATGCGTGCTCTCACTGTGATTTTCACAGTGAGAATCACGCAAGCGCCTCTAGCAACAGTCAGTGAGACAGCCACTAGAGGCTTTGGGGGAAGGCTTAACCCATTTATAAACATAGCAGTTTCTCTGAAACAGCTATGTTCATAAAAAAAATGGGTTAACCCTAGCTGGACCTGGCACCCAGACCACTTCATTAAGCTGAAGTGGTCTGGGTGCCTAGAGTGGTCCTTTAAATTTAGCTCCTTGTCAAAAATGCTTAGTTTGTCTTGTCTGTGTTGTGGAATCCAAATTACATAGGAAAAAATCTCACTGTAACAGAACTTACCTGTTGGTATTTCTCAGATTGCATTTAACATTTATAGCTAGGAAGCGTGAACACAAACTTGACATACCAACTGCTGTCTCCCTTTACCAGTCTAATTATCACATCTATTTATAACTCTAATTCTGTGGTTATATATAATCCGAGACGTTCGTTAAAAAAGGACCCTCAGACTTTCTCACCATTTAACAGGTTTATTAATATTTTTTTCACTTTATCGGAGTGTTCACTGCAACCAAGTGTTTAAATAGTACACAGCCTGAAACCCTTTCTTTAAAGGAAAATTCTCCCTTTCCAGGACATTGTGGCATACATTCAGAACTAGTTTATAGGAGCAGCGACGTAAAATAAACCTATTTTAGATATAGTAAGAACAGTAGGTTACTCGACAAAGATTACATATGAGTTGCAATATTGTAAAAAGATTGAAACAGACTTTGGTTAGGAAGAATAGACTATCCTAAAACGGCATAGAATTGCGAAAATAAATGCTATAGGTGTTTTCTCGTTTAAGAGAAACAACAGCAAGACATCTCAAGGTGCATAAAATCTATATCTGTGGCGGCAGAATATGCACTGCTTGCAGTATGGAGCATACATATCCCCAGGATTAAGTAAGAGCACTGAGACATTAATCCAGCATCTTCTTCAGAGGAAATGAGGAACCCTTGGGTTGTAACAGAAATATCCCATCACCATAAAATGTGACATAATAATTAGAGAAATCTATAACACAAACAAGAAAACTAGTAGGGGATCCAGTTAATCATGACGCTACAAGGATACATAGGTTAAATTTATGTACAGGCTGGATTTTTTTTTTCTGGACGGGTCGTCACAACAGATTCTAGAGAGAACTGTGTGCAGCTTCTTGCAGGCCCAAAGTGACGATAGTCTTGGGAATTACCCAGAAGTATTAAGTCAGAGTTGGCCTATATCAGTGTTAACCAATGGCAGTAGTTAAGTCACCATCGGTATGGGAATCAATTGTGCCCTGATGGTAATTTGTTTAACAGACTGTCTCCATCTTAAGGCATGTCTAATAAGGAAAGAAGAAGAAAGTGGATTCCATACTGCTCTCATGAATAAAACCTGGGCGATACAGAGGGTAACACCTCTGGGAAAATCTCTCTGTGCTCCATATAACTTTAGACAAAATGCACAATGCAAAGTTGAATATTTTTTAGAGTTTTGGTGGAAGCAATAAGGTGAAAGTCTCGAATTGGTAGTTACTCGGTACTGGCATCATATAAAACGCCATTCACATGCCAGGGTCCTCCTGTGACCATCGTACTTAGCTGCCATCTTAGATGAACAATCCGCCTGTGCCTTTTACATCTGTGATGGAATGGATGCCAGAGATGCCTTATTACCCTGCGCGCTTTTCCCTCCAATTTGTGTATTTCCTCACAGATTACTTTAATGTCCAATATAAATTTTGCCCCAGATATCTTGTTATAGCATCTTAATGTCCGGTTTTGTTGCTGTGAGAAGACTGGGTACTGAGTCCTTTAATGGGAATTGTATTCATCAAGCTTAGTCGATTCTCATCTGAGGTGAGTGAGCTGGATTCATTATAAGCAGCAGGCTCCGAAAGGGCAATTCCTCCGAATAGACCTCAGGAGCAAGCCGCCTACATCTCTTGTTCCCAGCATTTAAATTCTTCTTTTTTATTCCTTAGATTTTCTCCACATGTTTTGATATTCCATAACTACAGGGAATATTCAGTTTCTGCATATTCTATAAAGCAAGCACAGAGCTCACAGAATGTGTCACTGCTCGCACGGATGGCTGGCTCTTCCTCCATTATAAGTGATTTTCAGCATCATCTCAAGACACGGTTTCCCTTTAAAAACAGACTAACAGTTTGAAATATTACAAAAAGCCTTCAGTACGAACTCTAGTGACACAGAATCCTCCCTTTTACCCTCTCTCCCTTTATTTGATGTTTCTTTTCAGAGATCCTTGCTAAGAAACCTATCTTTAGGGCTAAAAATAGTTATAAAGAGAACGCAAGAAAGATCAGTTTGATTCAGTTATTTTATTGTATTATTACTATAAAGAAAAGAAAGTGTCATAAGGGTATTGTTAAATTGCCAGAATGTGTTTTGTTCTTATTACCACTTAAATATTGACCCATGACACTGACTGCTGGAGTACAGAATGATAGCAAAAGGGTTTTACTTAACACCTGAAATCAAAGGAGTGTGAAAGAGCTTTTCCCTGTACAATGTGTTTTACGACATTTCTGTTTGTATTAACTTGTATCTTTTGTGTGATATGTTTACAAAGTCATTAAAGGTACACTCTAAGCACCATAACCTCTACAATATATTTTAAGGTTATGATGCAAGAAGTGCTTGGGTGATGTTTTCCTGTTTTGACAAAAGCCTTTGCTATGTTGGTACCCAAAGCCTCCCCACTCAGATAATGCTAACGGATGACTTTTACATCATCCATTCAAAGCCATGGAACCTTGGACAGCAGTGTTAGGCTTGGTGGTGGGTTTTCAAACTGATTGAAAATTATTTGAATATTAGACTCTAAACATCACAACAACTATTTGCTATTTTGATTAGTGCAAGGCGCCTTTGTGTGTCTTTCCCTTTTTTATCAGCAGGGGGAAATAAGCATATATTTTGGTATAACTTCCATTTTATAGACTGGTACAATGATAATAAAAAAAAAAAAGTTAGAATCAATTTCATATAAAGCCTATAATTAAGCAATATTTCATTTAAAACATGTAAAGTGCTTTGCTCCTACCCCTTCAGTATGTGTTGTACAATTAACTTATAATTTATATATCACCAATAAATTCTACAGCACCTTACAATTGTAGAAGTGAAAGTATACCATAGTATGTTAATCTGACTTTGCATTTACCCTCCTTAGGGCTATCATGGACAACCACAGGGTGGCAACTATATGGTCCAGGGCATGCACCAGATTCAGCCACCATCACATTCCCAAGGATACATGAACACTGATCAGATTGGTCCACTGCGATCTCTGCCACCAAATATGAACTCCACTGTAAATACACAAACTGCTCAAACATCATACATGAGGTAACTATGAAGCAATTCTCTTCCTTGTATTTTCGGAGCTGATTTTATAAGATCAAGTGTGTGTGTAGTGAATGAAGCAAACTTTGTAGAAGACATTTAGGGGAAGCCCTGATATTTCTCAGGAAATAAAGTAGGGTTAAAAAGATTGTTTTACTGAGGAAGTGGGACCTAGATTTCTTCTTCTACAGACTAGCTTGAGGGAAAAATAAAGACTTGTGTACAATAGACTTGTTTTAAAGCACTTTAAGTGTGTATTAACGTTTATTTGTTTTCCCCCTCCCAGCACTGGACATGACGGCGTGGCAAATCCTCCATATTTAAACCAGAACTCAGGACATCAGTCAAACGCGGGAGCATACGGCCAACCAATTGGAATGTCAGCAGACATGCCTGCTTATCAGAACACTACAGCTTCCATGCCACATGTGTCTGGCTATTCAGTAGCAGGCCCCCTGCATTCTATTTCCCAACAACCCCCAAATTACTACCAGCAACCTCTGCTTTGAAACAAAATTTCATAGACCTATGTGAAGCAATCCTCAAGTTGCTCTCATATCACCAGATTATTGGTAATTAGATACAATAGGAGCATTTCCTATAAAATCGGACCACACACACACACAAATCTAAGATTCCAACAATACAACTGATGCGAGTTTCCCCTTCATTTTTTGTGTATCGTTATGTGTTTTTTTTTCTTCTTCTTCTGGTTTCAAGCTGTTTTCTTTACAAATAGCTTGATAGGTTATCACCTCCAGCTGCAAAGGCTTGTAAGGTAATTAACGGAACCTGGTTTGGGCCGACTGGCTGCTTCATGTCAAATGCCTAAATATAGAAAAGCTGTTAAGTCTTATTTTATGCAGGTGAAATGAAGCCATTCTACTTTTGCATTGATCTCTCCACGTACGTCATGCAGTCTTTGTAATTATGCTAATTTAAGCTTAGCTATTTCGATTTTTTTTTTTCTTTTACCCGTGAGGCTTATTGTACAGAGTTGACATTTTAAAAACACATCAAGTGCATTAGACTATTAACTTAGTTTCAGTGTTAAAGTGAAACAAGCAAAAAAACAATATATATATATATATTGGGCTAACGGAATTTCTAGCAAATATATGAATATCTAGCTTTAAATCTGGTAGGCTATTTTGTTTAACTGAGTGAGCTTGATTAAAAATATTGTAAAGTCATTAAGAGTTAGCTTGGTTTCTAGAGTTGTTTTTTTTTTGTTTTTTTTTTAACACCAGAAATGGACCAAATAAACGCCCACTTAGATTAAAGTATGACTTTGTTATTCTTGCAATCCCTTTATTTCATATCAATGTTACCTTGTTATCATGCTTTTGATAGCATGAGCTGCTGTTATGGACTTTTTTTCCCCTCAATATAGTCAGCCTTTGGTCCACAAGTGCAACAATGAAAATATTTACTGAAGAAACGAACAATGATACAAGTTCTCCTTTCCAAACAGGGCTACGTTTAAACATACTTTACTGTATATGTTGTATGTCCCAGAAGCCCCCATTTATTTAATAGCCTGAACGCTATTGACATTGGGCCACCTCAGATATGATGTTGAGCATCACTTTTCCTCAATTTACATATTTATTTATTTTGACTATAATAACATGCATACATAGGACATTGGTTATAGTAACTCTGCTACAACCATGAGGTAAACAGCCAATTCCTCTCCAGAATTTGGCAGGTTCTCTTGTGGGTTCCAAGTTCTGTTGGCCATATTGCAATGTCAAAGGCAATATGTGCTCTGTGGCAATCATTGAGTGCAGTCCTATACGGTGCTATGGGAGCTCAGTGGTGTATACTTACCTTTTTCTGCCACTATAGAATTGCTGTAACTTGCATTTGCAGTATCCAAGTAACATGAACTAAAGCTATAAGTAAAATATAGAAAAAAAGATACATTTTTGTAAATAGTTTCTAATTCTGTGTGTAGCTGTAAAATGATGTTGCCCCATTTGCTCTAAAGGTGCACTTCAAACCATATTTAACTGGCTTTCAACATAAAGATAAGTGTTAGTTACCTTAAAAAGTTCAGAGCATTTGCTTCTCCTGTGTACAATGTATGTTTCATTTAAATGTTTTAAAGTGAGCAAAAATCTATATTTTTTACAAGCCTATTCTTCATAATGTATAGATATGGGATCGGCAACCATTGACACTCCAGATTTTGTGGACCACATCTATCGTAATGTTATAACTTCCATAATTCTGGCAAAGCACCTTGGGAGATGTAGTCCACATCATCTAACATGCCAAAGGTTGCCTAATCCTGGTATAGATAATGCATAGCTTATAGCCAAACCATCGTATAGAGCTGGTCAACACAGAGTGGATAAGTATTTTACATTAATGCACATTGCAAATAGTCATGCTGCCTTAAAATTGTAGCCATTCTTTGTTTAATTTTACTTATCTGCCATAGACAGCGAGGTAGGTACTGTCTCTGCTGGCTGGCTGCCTTTCACTTTCCTCTCTGACATGTATATCACCCCTACATCACTGCCATGTTTTTGAAGCCTCACCCCCACCAGGCACTTGATAACACCCTCCAAAGCACGCTTTTTAAAAACACCCATCAAACCCAGCCGTTTTAACCCCAGCAAGCTTATTAGGCGACTTGCCTTTTCCTCATTTGTCCACAACATTATAAAGAAAGTTGCATAGTACTAAAACAATTGGAAACCAATTTTTCTGAACTTAAAGCTAGGAAATACTGTGTTCTGAAGCACATGGTAACAGTATAAGAAAAAAAGTTTAAAATAAAACCACTAAATAACGGTTTGCTCAACACGTAAATTTAGAATTTCCTATGGCTGATTTGTATAAAAAAAAAAAAACTAAAACAAAATTGTGTGTTGGTTTTTATTTTTATTTTGGAAGAGACTTTTTAGGGGCAGGGCAAGTTAAACCCTTCTCTGCCATAGGAGGGAATAGTTTGGAGAAGTGCAGAATCATGTGCTAGCATGTCCTCTTTAGCCTTTTTTGAACTTTAGGTCCAAAGTCATCTCAGTCACTAACTAAGATACATGATTTGGATAATTCGCAAACCTGTGAGAGAGATGCATGAAGTATTGTTGAAATCTGTTTTCAGTGTAACATTCTGCAACTAAATATAGTTCATTTCACCATTACAGTTTCCGTGTTATTTTTGTATTTTCTTAATTTTCCTTGAAATTGGGAAAGATGTTTTTTGGTATTATTTTTCTTCTTTTTTACTTCTGCATAGTCTTTCACTTGTGTGGTTGTAGTATGACATATGCTACATCTTTGTTTATTTCTCTTTAAGACTTGTTTAAAAGAGTTTTTTCACAAAGCATATGACCAGCTTAATCCCAGAGAATGTTTTACAGCAGCACAGATCTTTCAGTTTAATATATTGTATATGTCTGTAAGAATTAATGGAATGTCAACCCCCCATCCCATACCTTTACTCAACATAAAAACATGATTGCTTCTCGTATCCTATAAATCCCAACCCTTCTCAATAGTTGGTGTTATAGTATGCTGCTGCATATGGTTTCTCCTAAGATGCTGTTTGTTTGCAAGGGAGGTATAATACAATTAAAATGCTGAATCAGTTCCCACTTGCCTGAAAAAAACATATAACTTAAGTTTTTGTAGCAGATTATCTTTAAAGACTCCGTTTCTGTTGTCGTTTATGAAATAACACGTTATTTGTGTGTTTTATGTTTATGATCTGACTCTCCCCACTATCGATACTTTATCTAGCTCACCCATCCTTGTGGTGTAGACACATAGATGCTGAATAACAAACAGGAATTTGTCAAAGTTCCTACCTTACTCAATGCACTGAAGCAGCCAAATAGAACTTTGTTCATCTAGTGTAATTTGCAACGGTTGCTATAGGAAAAACCAGGTGGCTTAAATGTTCTCAATATGGACAGCGATCGAAAATAACAGCACCTTAATCAAAATCTTTGAAATGAATGTTCTTAATTGTAGCTCAACTAAAAAAACTAAACAAAAAAAAAACCTGATGTGAAAGTTATGTCATTTGAATACTTTTCTGTATGCACATAATATATGTATTTTATGTTTTGTTTCTTCTATCTCTTCATTTTATTATTTAGTGTCATTATATTCAAATAAGATTTATTACGGGGGCAGAGGGATGTTTTCCAAACTCTGTAAATTTTGCTTGGTATGCTGGAGTGATGTTATAACTTAAAATGAACCTTGCGAGTGAATTGATTTAGAGTTTAATGCGTTTATCAACAGATGTAGTCATTTATGATATAATAAATATATATAGTGTATATAGACAATTGTCTATGTTAAAATTTTATAGATAATGTTGCATAAACAATTTCTCTTAAGGAGAAAATACTTACATTTGTATATATGGCAGCATTTGAAAACTCATTTTGCTGATGTCTTAACTTGGATTCTAATCACATAATTTCAATGACATTATGTAGATTGTGTAAGAATAATTGTATCCATTTTTCCCCCCCTGAATAGAACATTTAGTAGATCTGTTGGTGTTAACAGGATAATTTTTGTTCTGTTCTCTCTGCACAGTACTAAATTGTCATATTTATTTTCAAGATTGTTCCCAATTAAACATTTTGCTGCCAACGTTTATTTTTGTGTAATTTTTTTATTTCTATATTTTGTTATCATATTCGTAATTCTCACCATTGTGAAACTACTCCCTAATTACCTCAGAGAAAGAAACTGCAACACATGCAGTGGCCCTGCTGTAACGTGACATCTGATATAAAAGTTAATCACATTAAAGTTAGTGGAGCCAGTACATTATTGTTAATTACTACGACATGTATTACATTTGCCGTGATTAACACTTATCTTTGAGTGTCCTGGCAAATCTACATTTATGAAAAAGAGAGAGGTACCTTCTCTTGATCTCTCCCACCTAAAAATCTGTCAGGCTTTGTTACAGTATTTGAAGTACACACTACACAGTATTTGACTTTGTTGTGAGCTGTTGGGTGACAGACAGATTTATACAATCTCTCTATAGAGCTTGAAACCATCGGTGCCCGGCCATATTGTTTAATGTCACTCTTGATGGCAGCATATGAGTCTTTCAAACACTATAGATCTGCTGATGCTTTTAAACGGCACTGAGCTTGGTCCTCAAGGCAGGGCTCAAAATATCTACTTCGTTTAGCAGGTCGAAATAGAGCCCATGCAAGTTACAATTAATTGAACATGTCTCATGTAACTCAAAGCATACCTCAAATTCCATCAAGGCTTGGTTGCAAAAGAAGTCCTGGAAAATTCTACAGTGGCCATCACCGTCACCTGATCTGAACTCCATAGAAATTCTGTAGTGGGATTTGAAGAAGGCAGTTACAGCATTCAAGCCCAAGAATATTACTGAACTAGAGGCCATTGATCATGAGCAATGGGCTAAGATGCCTCAGAAAAGCTGTCAGAAGCTGGAGTCTGGCTATGCATCTCTTTCGCAGCAGGTCATAACAGCAAAAGAGTGCTCTACTAAGTACAAAATGCTTACCTTCAAGAGGTTGAATAATTTTGAGACTGGATAAGTCATTATAAGTTGTATTTTCAGTTAAATTTGGGGAAACCACTTGAAGCATTTGTTGTGTTGAGCTATTTCAATTGCTTTTGTTTGATTTGTTCATTGCAAACTGCTGAAAGTCTGTACATTTTGATAATAAACCTGATTTTTAAAGGGGGTTGAATAATGTTGATTGCAAGTGTGCGGATATAAATATTGATCTATATCAGACCTACTGCTTTCGGAACACCGTTCTGGTTCTCCCTGGGGTGGAAGTTACATAAGATTTTGGGGCATTTTCCATGATTCAGGATATTTATAATCACATCCCAGCAGGATTTGCTGAAGCCAAATGCATCAATGAACTGCATTCAGTAACAAGCAAGTCAAATTACTAACTGTTAATCTCATGAGCCTGGGAAACTTTACCCACAAGTCATTTGAGACAACCTGCTGTCTCCATTCTGTGTCCTATATGCAACATTTCTATGGCTTTTGTTCTCAATGCGTCACATCCACTAGCCCTTCAGGTGACAAGGATAATGCTGTCACGAGTCTCTTCATGTGTGTGTATATATATTATATACCTTTTTTTTCATTAAAACCTATTTACTGTTGGGTTCTTTTAACCCCTTAAGGACCAAACGTCTGGAATAAAAGGGAATCATGACATGTCACACATGTCATGTGTCCTTAAGGGGTTAATTTATCTAAATAAAAATATCATTTATTTCAGGTATTGGATGGATAGTTTGCACAAAACATTTGTTGACTGTAAACTGATAATTACGGATGCCAAAAAAACAAATGAATATACATGTACGGATTTTCATTGGTACGGATTTTTTTATTTATTGACATGCACGTACGGAAATACATATGCTGTCATGATGGGTATACATGTCAAAGGTATGTTTCAGATAATAAAATATTTGTAACAGAAGGTGCTCTTATTTAGTAATTACAAATTCATTTCTGACAATATATATTGATTACAATAAACCATTTGTATGCGTTGAGACATGAATGTGTTGCAGAGGTAAGTGCACGTAAAACATACGGAAGAAGCCATGAAGTGTATTGCACTCCAAGGCGCTTTAACATATAATGCGTTTTAACATATAATGTGTTGAGTGCTTCATAGTACAGATATGTTCGGTTGAGGTGCACTTTGCTATCATGAAATCACATGACAAAATTATTTTATAAACTTAACTAAGAACTTCTGGATCAACCCGGATGGATGGGGAATCCCTGTCTGTCTATTCTCTGCAACCCTCTCCTGATCCCGAGGACCTTATGACACCTCGTTAGTCAATAAACTGTTCCCACAGGTCCCACACTTTTTGGAAAGTTTTAAGAGAATTTCGAACCTGTGCAGTTAATTTACCCATGAAGTAGTTGTCTTTAATTTTGGAAATGACTAGTGACAGTGGGGGATAGTTATTGGCTCACGTATGTCTTTGTTAAGGCACATGGGACAGCTAGGTAAACCATGTTGAGTAGTTTTTGTTTGTGTCGAGTTAAGCCTTCAGAAGCATATGTCTACTATAGACTAGCAATTTGCAGACTCCTGTTGCAGTAAGCAAAGAATGCCTGTAGTATCCTCAGTCTTCTTCGCCTTTCCTGGTTACTAAACTGAAACCCTGTAGTTTGACCTGCAAAGGCTTCTGTAGAGTTGGGATTCAGCATTTCTAATCATTCTGCACAAATACGGAGGGTAATATTCAAATTTTGGTAGAGAATTATGTTTATGTCACAGGTCACAAGAAATACACCGAAGGGTAAGATGAGTTTTACACAAATACAAAAAAAGGTGTAGCACTACATAGAAATAAGAGAGTCTGTTGAACCAGTCGAGGGGGGTATGTTCCACAGTGGACACAGCAACATTGATATATTCTATCTGGAGTGTGCCTAGAAAATGAATTAAAGCTTCAATAGTGTGATACTGTTGGATATTTAATATTAATATATAAATTTAGGAGAAAACACTCGCATTCTCCTGAGCTATACACCAAGCTCTGGGATAAAGATTGGCAGGTCCGTAAAGGCGACCTTCCCCTTCAGGTTGGGTGGTCTTGCACGGTATGCACTAGGGCTCAAACAGAAACGGATATATGGTGCAGTATATCTTTAAACCAGTGATCCAAATTTAGGTAGTAAATAATATACTCACAAAGATGGAGCCTATGTATCGGCTCTTTCACAGCAGGTATTGTAGTATAAGGACTACACTCCTATATGCAGGAACCGATAGCCCAGATATATAAACAAATAAACTTTTATTGTTCATCTTAGTAAAATTCTAATGGCCAATTAGAAAAAATTACAACATCGAAACTAACAATATAAAAAAATCTAGAAGAGATATATCAATAAAATATCATAAGAGCATACAGGTGATAAGTTGAAGTTCCCAGGACGCGTTTCGCCATAATCCAATCGGCTTCCTCAGCTGGGTGAAATTCAATATAATCATCCGTCTACCTGAAGTCCTGCTTTTATACGTCCGTGTGCTTTATACCATTTTCGCGCCAATTCTCTGGCGGTTTCGGCGGGCGTTGCGTTGTATTCCAAGCCTCTTTTTCGTTGCCGATGACTTCCTCGTGTGACATCACTTTTGTCGGTAACGTGTTCCGAAATTGTCCATAAAAATATGATTTCTCATATTAGATGACCATATGTCCGTTTAAAAATAAAATGAAATAAGAAGAGGGGTGAGGATAGGGAGAATGCATGAGTATAATAGATATAGTACATTGATACAATACAACGATGAACATTCTCTTATTAGCGGCTACATAGTAAAAGTGTATACGTTTGGATTCAAAGATGCAATTTTAATGGAGCGACAAATGTTTTGATATTACAAGTCCTATTCCTGGCTAAAAGTGGATGTCTGTGAAACTATATCTTTCCATGTACACAGTTTCACGTTAACCTATCTCTCTATTAACATCCAAAAAATAGTTCTTTTTTATATATATATATGTGAAAACAAGGACTGTATATAAATAAATAAGCTAACAAACAATATTAGAACTGGATGCCAGAACATAAATAGTAATATAAATAGTCATATAAAAGTATTCTGGTCGCAAAACAGTTTAAAATGTCTATAAAAATCTTTATGTAGTGAAACTACTATGCGAAAAAGTAAAAAAAAAAAAAAAAAGATTTGTGACAGGGTGGAGCTTCCTGGCGGCGGGGGCAGAGCTAAAAGTGCCGGAAGGAGTCCCTGCTTCCCCAACTAACAGTCTCCTGGACCTGCACTGCCTCTACAATGAACATAGGTAACTATATGTGATTGTCAGTGTAAGTGTGACTGTGTGTGATTGTGTGTATGACTGTCTGCCTCTGTGTGTGTGTTTGTGTGTATGACTGTCTGCCTCTGTGTGTGTGTTTGTGTGTGTCTGTCTGCCTGTGTGTGTGTGACTGTGTGTATGACTGTCTGCCTGTGTGTGTATGACTGTCTGCCTGTGTGTGTGTGACTGTGTGTATGACTGCCTCTGTGTGTGTGCGTGACTGCCTGCCTGTGTGTGTGCGCGCGTGACTGTCTGCCTGTGTGTGTGAGTGACTGTCTGCCTGTGTGTGTTTGTGTGGATGTCTTCCTGTGTGTGTGTGGCCGTCTGCCTCTGTGTGTGTGTGTGTATATGACTGTCTGCCTGTGTGTGTGTCTGTCTGCCTGTGTGTGTGTCTTCCTGTGTGTGTATGGCTGTCTGCCTGTGTGTGTGTGTGTGTGTTTGACTGTCTGCCTGTGTGTGTGCGTGACTGCCTGTGTGTGACTGACTGACTGTATGTGTGTGTGTATGACTGTCTGCCTGTGTGTGTGTATGACTGTCTGCCTGTGTGTGTGTGTGTGTGTGTGTGTGACTGACTGTCTGCCTGTGTGTGTGTGTGTGTGTGTGTGACTGCCTGTCTGCCTGTGTGTATGACTGTCTGCCTGTGTGTGTGTGACTGTCTGCCTGTGTGTGTGCGTGACTGCCTGTGTGTGTGTGTGTGTGACTGCCTGCCTGTGTGTGTGTGTGTGTGTACGCGTGACTGCCTGTGTGTGTGTGTTTGTGTGGCTGCCTGTGTCATTACAAATATCACACACAGCCAACACAGAGCATACATATCACACACAGTCATCACACCTATCACATACACAGACAACACAAACATTACATCATACATGAATGGGGCCGGCCCTGAACACTACACACATACATCTTTTTATTGTTGTAAGAAAGTAATAAATTGTATTTATGACGTCATGATCTTTGTGCTAGCTTTGTTTCTTGTTTACACATGTGTGTATGTATACATTTTATGCCTTTGGCCTTCCTTATCTATTTCAGTGGACAATCTGGCCCTCCAGAAAAAAAGTATTTTGACTCCCCTGCTTTAGGCGGCTCAGAGCGAGTTCTTTAATTTCCATTTGTAAACCCAACAACCGATATGAGGCCTGTTGTAGTCTATTTTTCTTACTTTTTATAATATTAAACCTTTGTAAGAAATCATTTCAAATCAGGTTTTGTAAAGTCTGTTTCATGTCTGGAATTCTTTCACTATTCCGCTGTTTTTATATTATTTAACATCAGATGTTTCTTTTTCATTTTATTAGTGTTTTATGTGCAGTTTCCATTCACGGCTCCATAAAGGTTAATGTGTTCTGTATATTTTATAAATTGGCAAGAAAAATACTCAAAGGCTCCACAGTAAGGGAATATAAATCAGGCATAATTCCATGGTTTGAATTAGCAAAATCTCCAGTTATCAGCTTCTTTGATATACACAGTTGTTTTCAAGGTTAATATTGTAAAGCGCTACGGAATCTGTTGGCGCTATATAAATGGCAATAATAATAATAAAGGTAGAGTGAGGCTCCTTATTTCAGTCATATGTGATATCATAGGGTGTGATACATATGGCCTAGATACACAATTGTATTTCTAGCATTATAGTATCCCTTTAAGTGCGACCACTCTTGGAGAGCCAAGTTGTATGAATTCTTGGAATAACCACACATTTTTTAAGTGTCGGGTGTCTAAATGGATGCTTAAAGCCAGAAAGGGGAAGAAGAAGGATGACACGTAGAGTCCTTAGAATATATAAACAAAGATGCAAGAACTTCTTAGAATAAATAAATAAAAAATAATTATTATTTGAGCATCGATGGAGGGTATGAATAAGACGGTAGCAGAATTTCTAAAAGGAAGTGCACAGATTAGGCTCCAGAAATTCAACAATAAACACTCCAAAATTACATCCAAATTGTAAATTTTAAGCTACCTGTTAAAATAATGGATGTGAATATCATTCACATAGGGACAATGTCAGGACTAGGGGCACAATGACATCTGGTTCATATTACACAGTAAATAACTGATATTATTGTACACCTATAAAATATTTTGAATATATTTAAGGGACATTATATGGTCAGTGTTTACAGCAAAAACATGTTCCTGACCCTATAGGGTAAAAACCATAATCTATTCCCCCCACCCTTGCCTCCGTATATATAGCAAAATCTTACTTTTGTTCAAGTCTGCCGCTGCTGGCTCTGCCCCTAATCTTGTAGCAAAGAAAGGTGCAACCTTAAATTAGTGATTAAGTGCAGCCTAAAAGACAGAACCCCCTCTTATGGTTCTAAAGATAAAGTGTAACCTATGTCTTGGGCACAAAAAACTAATTACATAATAATGCCATCACACCACTTAATAGTGAAAAGGTGTTAATGATAATAAATCTGTTACCTGGAGCAAGTATAATAAATTAATTTTACAAATGTAGATAAAGAGTGGGGAAAAGGAAAAAAACTTATAGTGTAGTATTTATTGTAACATAGTATGTGCAAACATAAAAAAAAAATACACACACAATATAAAATGGCACAAAAAGAACATTTTGTGCAAAAGAGCCTTGCCCCTCGTGGGTGCCACTTATCTCCAAAGGAATGTCCTCTCGAAAGTGTAGTAAGTCCTGTGGAGTCTTACCAGTCCTAAAACACCAAAATATGTCCTTCTTATCAGTCCCCAAATACGGAATGGAGAATGAGGGAAAGTACTCCTTTGTACAGGCTTATCCGAGAGTTCAAAGTAATGGATACTCGCTTGACGCGTTTCGTCTCTGGAATAGACTTTTTCAAGAGCTGTCTCCTATCAGGCTCTGTTTTGTTTAAATATCCCGCTCCGAGTATGCCTGCCCTCTTTCTTTGACATCATCCATGTGTCGGACGCAGCCGCATGATCGTGGAGTCGCATGAGATCATTTCTGCCCCTGATCTGCCTGCTTGGCTGACATCATCAGAAGTGTTGTTCTTGCCATAGGATTGGCTTAGACTGGCAATGAGGCAGATCAGGCAATGAGGCAGATCAGGGGTAGAGCCAGCACAAGCAAAACACAGCCCTAGCCAATCAGCATCTCCTCATAGAGACGAATTGAAGAATGCATCTCTATGAGGAAAGTTCAGTGTCTCCATGCAGAGGGTGGATACACTGAATGGCAGTGCTGCTTACTCTGCAGCACTGCCCCAGGAAGCACCTCTAGTAGCCATTTAAGGAGTGGCCAGTGGAGTTATCCCTAGGCTGTAATGTAAACACTATATTTTTTTCTGAAAACACAGTGTTTACAGCAAAAAGCCTGAAGGGAATGATTCTACTCACCAGAACAAATACATTAAGCTGTAGTTGTTCTGGTGACTATAGTGTCCCTTTAATGAGAATTGCCCATGTTCTGGATCTCTTCAATTAATGTATGTTAAAACAAAAACCTATAGAAACAAAAGCTTGTATAAGCAAACACAAAACAATATATTCTCAAATGTCCCACTCATTTAGAGCAGTGGCGTACATACCGGGGTCGCAGGGGTCGCGGCTGCGACCGGGCCCGGCCCACCAGGGGGCCCGGCCGCCCTGCGACCCCGGTATGTATGTCACTGGGCCAGCCTCTTCTCCTGGGGGGCCCAAGAGCCGGCCACCTCAGGGCCCCCCGAGGCTGGCCCTGCTGTCACCCGGCTGGCCGGTCCTGCAGGCGCGCGAGGGAGCACTGTCTCCTAGGTGCTTCCTCTTCAGCTCCCTCGCGCACCGCACTGATACCGGAGCCGGAAGATGACGTCATCTTCCGGCTCCGGTATCAGTGCGGCGCGCGAGGGAGCTGAAGAGGAAGCACACAGGAGACAGTGCTCCCTCGCGCGCCCGCAGGGCCGGCCAGCCTGACTGCTCGCCGGGTGACCGGCCCCCCAGGAGCCCAGCAGCACCACTGGACCCCAGGGAATCCCCTCAGCTCTCCCACAGGTAAGGAGGCTGGGGGGATTTAAAAAAAAATGTGTTTGTGAGTGTTAGTGTATGTTAGTGTTTGTGAGTGTGAGTGTATGTTAGTGTGTGTGAGTGTATGTTAGTGTGTGTGAGTGTATGTTAGTGTGTGTGAGTGTGTTAGTGTGTGTTAGTGTGTGTGAGTGTGTGTTAGTGTGTGTTTGTGAGTGTGTGTTTGTGAGTGTGAGTGTATGTTAGTGTGTGTGAGTGTATGTTAGTGTGTGTGAGTGTGTTAGAGTGTGTTATAGTGTGAGTGTGTTATAGTGTGAGTGTGTTAGTGTGTGAGTGTATGTTAGTGTGTGTTTGTGAGTGTGAGTGTGTGTTAGTCTTAGAGTGTGTGTGTGAGTGTATGTTAATGTGTGTGTGTGTGTTAGAGTGTGTGTTAGTGTGTGTGTCTGTTACTGAGTATGTTTGTGTGCATCTGTTAGTGAGTGTGTATGTATGTCTGTCACTGAGTGTGTGTCTGTCAGTAAATGTGTGCGTCTGTTCATGAGAGTGTGTGTGTCTTAAGCACTTACCTTTCTCCAGCGCCGGACTCCCTTGGCGCTGGGAATCTCTCCGCCCCGATCCGCCTCTCAGCTCCGAATGCGCATGCGTGGCAAGAGCCTCGCGCACATTCAAACCGCCCATAGGAAAGCATTATTCAATGCTTTCCTATGGACGTTCAGCGTCTCCTCACTGTGATTTTCACAGTGAGAATCGCAGAAAATCCTCTAGCGGCTGTCAATGAGACAGCCGCTAGAGGCTGGATTAACCCTCAGTGAAACATAGCCGTTTCTCTGAAACGGCTATGTTTTCAGCTGCAGGGTTAAAACTAGAGACCTGGCACCCAGACCACTTCATTGAGCTGATGTGATCTGGGTGTCTGTAGTGGTCCTTTAAGTGTATGTGTTTATGCATGCACTGGCGTACATACCGCGGTCACACAGGTCGCAGCCCTGCGACCCGGTGCCCGCCGCCATGTGTTGCGGCCCCAGCCCGCACAGAGTAAGCGCGCGGGGGGGCCCACGGATCAGTTTTCGCACCGGGGCCCCATGGGTTGTGTGTACGCCACTGATTTAGAGTAAGCAGATAAAATGCATGTAACATACAACATCCAGTGCACTCACTCATCCACTAAACAGCAATTTCAAGTCTCACAGAATATAATAGTTTGATCTACAAACACCTTACCTAGGCAAAAATAAAAAAAATGACAGTATATGATCATACATTGAAAACAAGAGAAATCTCAATGTATGCTTCCTGGTAAAATATTTTATAAATAAACAAACAAAGATGTTAAGTGTTTATTTACTAAGTAATAGGGCACAATAGGGCACAATGCAATCTCAATACAAAATCTCAATACAAAACAAATGCTAAAATACAGTGGTTGTGACAATAACCAATTTGGGGAATTCATCCAAATCAGCTACTTTGGACAAACTTTGCAATTTTGTTATCAGATCACCACAAGTCACTGTTTAATGTATACATCCCATGGCCATAATTTGGCAGTATGACCTTGTTGCTACAAAATAAACAAGAAGGGGCATATAATTTAACTAGATTAGGAGTGGAATTTGGAATGTTAGAGGTTATTTCCTTAACAGTCAAATTATTCCAAATCAAATGATCATACTCAGGGTTTATTCTCTAAATGTACATTTGAATTGCCTTCCACAAAAAGCATAAATGCAATTTTAGGTCAAATTATTTTTCTTCACCAATGTAATTAGACGTTTAGGAAATATATCTGATGTTTGGAATATGCTGGCTGTTTTTTGTTTTTTTTTTTGTTTTTTTTTTCTCAATAAACCACAAATATGTCAGGCAAAAAAATATGTTGAAAATCATATCAAGTGGCTTGTTGGGGTGGTTTGACTGTATCACTAAGTCCAGACAAAGTAAATCCCAATCTAATACTGAAAGTATCACAATATCATGTGAGTTAAGAATGGTTCATTAACATAACAATAAGTGATGTCAATGCATGGCACTCCAAAAGTTTCTGGAGCAGCTACATGTCTGACACCCTTTTCATAGTTTTTCTAAAAATGTCAAAAATATGATTAGGTGTAAAAAAATAAATTATATTCCTATCTGCTGAATTGACAGACTCACTGCTGCACCAATACTATAGCTCCTAACAGCATATTATTATGCAATAATTAATTAACTTGACTTGCAAACTCCTCTGCACTGAGAGTATTATTTTCACATAATAAATGGGTATACATATTCCAAAGTAGATCAAAGAATAGACAGGCAGTGGAGTAGAACACAGCAAGGTTACAATTATCTGGAATCATTTCAATATTCAGGGTTCTAATGAATGATTTGCTTGAGAGTATAGGGAAACAAATCTTACAATTTAATGCCAGAAGCATCTATATTCCCCTTCTGCACATAAATGGTTAAACCATGTTCAAATGTTAGCAGGTCTGCAATTAGATCTTTGCACACAATGTCCTTAAGAAATCTAAAAGCCTTGTTCTGCACACTGATGGATGTAGGCAATGGCATATGGTACTGTAGATGTGGAGCAAAATGCTTGTGAAATGTGATCCGGGACACACACAGCTCTAGAGCATTTAGCACACCGCACTAGAAGAGGATGGATTGTATACATTGTATCTGAGATATTTAGCACTTACATCCAGACAGCATCACACAACCAGAGCAGGCAGTCCTCTCTGGGGATGTAGAGGTTAATTCCCAGCTAAGGCAGTTCCTTGGAGAATCAGCAGCCTATCAGGTATCCGTATAAAATCCACATTTTAAGACTGGCAGAGCAGCTCTCCCTTCCTGGAAGACCTTGAGAGCTAGGTCACTCTCTGAAGCCTTGCTTGGCAGCCCCTTCGCAGTGATGCCTTGAAGAATGGATGTCTTCTCCCCTGCACTGGACCTGCATCTGCTGATGGGCTGAAAAGACTTCATAAAGGGTGTTGGTTCAAGCCTTGTTCATCTGAGGATGATGATGCTGAAACGGATATTAGCGAAGGGGGCTTTGATTTGCTGAAAGGAGAGGGGTCTCTGGAAGCACTCACTCTGGTGTAGTTGAGGTTAGATGTTCCTCACACTATAGATAACCTCATGTTTGGCTTGAGTAGACATGTCTAGGAATTCCTGCCCAGAAAAGGGCATCTGGGAAGAGCTGCACAAACTATTAGACTGGGACATCTTCTCCATCACCAACTCCTGATCACTCAACCAGGACATCTCAGCACTGGAGCTATGCATAAAAATGAGGTAAGTGTGGAGTTAAGTGGTCACACAGCATGGCAGTGACGGAGTTCATATTTTATTATTGTGTCGTTTGATGTAAAATTTCGGGCTATTTCCTGCAGGTGTATGTTGCTTATAACCATATTTCGTGTTTTCTGTCATTCTGGACAAGATTTCTTAGTTATAATTGAATGAGGACAGGTGTTTCTATAGATACAAAGTATATTGTAGGGTTCTAATCTTTTGTGTGAGTTCTATAATGTTTACTGTGACTCTACTTAATTTACCATTCTTTTATCTATCACAAATAAATAAATACAAGGTGAAATGATCACACGTATAATAATTTATTAAAATCCTATTATGCTCATTTATAGTCCATTCCTTTCTTTTTCCCCTAATGATAATGATATTGTTATGATTATTTAAATTCCCCCTATAAACATAATTTCATACATATTGTAAAATATATAAAGTAGGGATAGTTATGTTATAGTCATGAAAAATAATATATTTGTTGTGAGCCTGCCAGACACTGCTGGTTATTATGGATAGGGTCGATATGTGTTAAACTAGAATCTGTGTGATCTATTTTAGATCAAGGGTAGGCAACCTTTGGCACACCAGATGTTGTGGACTATTTTTCTCATAATGCTGTTACAGCCTTAATGTTGGCAAAACATCACTAGATGTGCCCCATCTAGTACGTGTGGTCCATCCAGAAGGATTTGCCCATCTAGTATGGTATTGTCCATCTAGTATGATGGTCCATCCAGTAGGGTATGTACATCCAGTAGGGTTTGCCATCTAGTAGGTTATGTCCATCTAGTATGATGGTCCATCCAGTAGGATTTGCCCATCTAGTAGGGTATTGTCCATCTAGTATGATGGTCCATCCAGTAGGGTATATACATCCAGTAGGGTTTGCCCATCTAGTAGGTTATGTCCATCTAGTATGATGGTCCATCCAGTAGGGTTTGCCCATCTAGTAGGGTATGTCCATCTAGTAAGGTATGGTCTTTCCAGTAAGGTATGGTCTTTTTTAGTTTTGGAAGGTTTAGATTAGCTGATGACATTGCTGTAAGCAAGTTCCTGATTAGACTCAGAGTTATTCCTTGTTGACAATATTAGGTATCCCGAGGGACCACATCCAGGAGGAGCAGGCTGAAGAGGTCAGATGGAAGCACCACTTCCACCAGTTTTATTCTCAGACAGGTAAGAACACGGTGTTCGATGTGAAACATGTTATTGGAGTAGAGAAAGTTAACCCCTTGTTTCAAAAAAATGTGTTCCCATTTTATATTGAGCTGTATGACAGATGGCCTGCAACTCCCCCAGTTCTAATGATTTATGGCGCTTGTGAAGTAATATTTTTTGGGGGGGTTGGGGGTGTGGGGTGTAATACAGCACCCTGGTTTTTAAGACAAGGCATTGATGAAATAAACTAAAAAAACACCTTTTGGGTCGAAGTTGTTTCCAAGGCAAATATGACCTTGCTATGCATGAACTTTAACTCATTCAGAACCATATGCCAGAATTGGCAAATTAGCAAGATGTATCATATTATTCCTGTGATCGTTTTGGTTTTCTTTGTAACAAACAAACATGTTGACATGCACATTTTGTCTCGCAGTTTATGCATTGTAATATTCATTATTAAAGCTCTGTTGGGTCCTTTGCTGTAAAAAGGAAACTACAATTCCGAACGTAAAGAGACTTCAAAGAGTTAATAAGATACGTTGTTTATATTTGGAATTTTTGCTTTGAAGGTTATTGATGGTGTCAGTAAGAAAATACAGGCTGTGATTTGAAATATAGATTATTTTAACCCTTTCAGAGTCAGAGGAGGGTATAGTTAAAACCGTTCTGTAATTTTCATTCAGAATAATCAGGCATTTAAACTACACACCTTCACAAAATTTACTCTAATATTATGACTCAATGCCAAGCTGACATCCCTTTAATGATTAATAACGTGTCTTGAATTTGTAACAAGCTGGCTTGAAAAATGTTGCATGATGGCCCCAAACTCTGCATTTATGTCCCTTTCACATTATATACAATGTCACGTAATGTCACGTAGTTTGAATGTAGAGAGTAACCCAGGCACTCCAAAATGTTCCAAAAGATAGGCAATTTTATTGGACCCAAGAACCAAAAAACAACGTTTCGACCCCGTAGGGCCTTTGTCAAGCTTGTTTACGAAAGCAAGTTATACAAATATATTTTATTTTGTTTCTTTAATCTTGCATTTAAAGAGTTAATGGTTTTCCCATAACTGATACGGTCATAGTACTAGAATTCAGCCTTTGATTTAATTGAAATGTCAAGTAAATATTCTTTGATCTTCATTCTAAATGTATTTTTCTGTTTGTTTAAACCTCTTCCATCTTCTAGTCATTTAAAATACATAAACTGTAAGTCCATTTCTACTATGAACAATCAATAAAACAACACACTTTGCACAGCATAAAACTGCATATTCTGTTTAGGAAGATGTATTTTTGCCGAGGAATAATAGCACCGTCTTAACCAGCAATTAACACACTCAACAATGAAGTATAATGGTTAATTCTTGCAATGACTTTTGTTGTGTTTGTTTATTATTGGTTGTTATAGAAATGTCAATTCTCTTTGGAATTAACAATGCACGGACATAACATACATTTATTTTTTATACCCCATAATAAATGGGCACGTCAGCCCCCTAGTGAGTTAGATGCAATAAATACAATACATGGTTATGTTGGATTTTTAAAACAATGGTTAAAAAAAAAAAAATTAAAAATTATTTTAAAGAGTAATAAAATTTGCTCCACAACCCATCTTTCTGGCCCTCCAACCCACGGTGCCTAGGGAGATATCAGCTATGCCTCACTGATGATGCCTTACAAGGCTAAAACGATCGTCTGGGGTTGCTGTGTCTCTCGTGCAGAGGGAACTTGCTGGCATTTCGGATCTGGACTGCCCGTATGGGTGGGACCAGTCTGATATGTTTCAGAGAAGTTCTCTCTGTAATGGCACAAGATGAGCAAAAAACAGCTTGAGAACTGAGCGGTGACCGACCGAAGGGCAGGCTATTTCAGTTGCTGCCCGTTCTCAGTATTCTCTTGCGACCCATTTTTTACTCTCCACAGTTTAAGGGATAATCCAGACGTGGACCCCTTGCTCACGGTGCCTAGGGAGATATCAGCTATGCCTCACTGATGATGCCTTACAAGGCTGAAACGATTGTCTGGGGTTGCTGTGTCTCTCGTGCAGAGGGAACTTGCTGGCATTTCGGATCTGGACTGCCCGTATGGGTGGGACCAGTCTGATATGTTTCAGAGAAGTTCTCTCTGTAATGGCACAAGATGAGCAAAAAACAGCTTGAGAACTGAGCGGTGACCGACCGAAGGGCAGGCTATTTCAGTTGCTGCCCGTTCTCAGTATTCTCTTGCGACCCATTTTTTACTCTCCACAAGTTTAAGGGATAATCCAGACGTGGACCCCTTGCTCACGGTGCCTAGGGAGATATCAGCTATGCCTCACTGATGATGCCTTACAAGGCTGAAACGATCGTCTGGGGTTGCTGTGTCTCTCGTGCAGAGGGAACTTGCTGGCATTTCGGATCTGGACTGCCCGTATGGGTGGGACCAGTCTGATATGTTTCAGAGAAGTTCTCTCTGTAATGGCACAAGATGAGCAAAAAACAGCTTGAGAACTGAGCGGTGACCGACCGAAGGGCAGGCTATTTCAGTTGCTGCCCGTTCTCAGTATTCTCTTGCGACCCATTTTTTACTCTCCACAAGTTTAAGGGATAATCCAGACGTGGACCCCTTGCTCACGGTGCCTAGGGAGATATCAGCTATGCCTCACTGATGATGCCTTACAAGGCTGAAACGATCGTCTGGGGTTGCTGTGTCTCTCGTGCAGAGGGAACTTGCTGGCATTTCGGATCTGGACTGCCCGTATGGGTGGGACCAGTCTGATATGTTTCAGAGAAGTTCTCTCTGTAATGGCACAAGATGAGCAAAAAACAGCTTGAGAACTGAGCGGTGACCGACCGAAGGGCAGGCTATTTCAGTTGCTGCCCGTTCTCAGTATTCTCTTGCGACCCATTTTTTACTCTCCACAAGTTTAAGGGATAATCCAGATGTGGACCCCTTGCTCACGGTGCCTAGGGAGATATCAGCTATGCCTCACTGATGATGCCTTACAAGGCTGAAACGATCGTCTGGGGTTGCTGTGTCTCTCGTGCAGAGGGAACTTGCTGGCATTTCGGATCTGGACTGCCCATATGGGTGGGACCAGTCTGATATGTTTCAGAGAAGTTCTCTCTGTAATGGCACAAGATGAGCAAAAAACAGCTTGAGAACTGAGCTATTTCAGTTGCTGCCCGTTCTCAGTATTCTCTTGCGACCCATTTTTTACTCTCCACAAGTTTAAGGGATAATCCAGACGTGGACCCCTTGCTCACGGTGCCTAGGGAGATATCAGCTATGCCTCACTGATGATGCCTTACAAGGCTGAAACGATCGTCTGGGGTTGCTGTGTCTCTCGTGCAGAGGGAACTTGCTGGCATTTCGGATCTGGACTGCCCATATGGGTGGGACCAGTCTGATATGTTTCAGAGAAGTTCTCTCTGTAATGGCACAAGATGAGCAAAAAACAGCTTGAGAACTGAGCGGTGACCGACCGAAGGGCAGGCTATTTCAGTTGCTGCCCGTTCTCAGTATTCTCTTGCGACCCATTTTTTACTCTCCACAAGTTTAAGGGATAATCCAGACGTGGACCCCTTGCTCACGGTGCCTAGGGAGATATCAGCTATGCCTCACTGATGATGCCTTACAAGGCTGAAACGATCGTCTGGGGTTGCTGTGTCTCTCGTGCAGAGGGAACTTGCTGGCATTTCGGATCTGGACTGCCCGTATGGGTGGGACCAGTCTGATATGTTTCAGAGAAGTTCTTTCTGTAATGGCACAAGATGAGCAAAAAACAGCTTGAGAACTGAGCGGTGACCGACCGAAGGGCAGGCTATTTCAGTTGCTGCCCGTTCTCAGTATTCTCTTGCGACCCATTTTTTACTCTCCACAAGTTTAAGGGATAATCCAGACGTGGACCCCTTGCTCACGGTGACTAGGGAGATATCAGCTATGCCTCACTGATGATGCCTTACAAGGCTGAAACGATCGTCTGGGGTTGCTGTGTCTCTCGTGGAGAGGGAACTTGCTGGCATTTCGGATCTGGACTGCCCGTATGGGTGGGACCAGTCTGATATGTTTCAGAGAAGTTCTCTCTGTAATGGCACAAGATGAGCAAAAAACAGCTTGAGAACTGAGCGGTGACCGACCGAAGGGCAGGCTATTTCAGTTGCTGCCCGTTCTCAGTATTCTCTTGCGACCCATTTTTTACTCTCCACAGTTTAAGGGATAATCCAGACGTGGACCCCTTGCTCACGGTGCCTAGGGAGATATCAGCTATGCCTCACTGATGATGCCTTACAAGGCTGAAACGATTGTCTGGGGTTGCTGTGTCTCTCGTGCAGAGGGAACTTGCTGGCATTTCGGATCTGGACTGCCCGTATGGGTGGGACCAGTCTGATATGTTTCAGAGAAGTTCTCTCTGTAATGGCACAAGATGAGCAAAAAACAGCTTGAGAACTGAGCGGTGACCGACCGAAGGGCAGGCTATTTCAGTTGCTGCCCGTTCTCAGTATTCTCTTGCGACCCATTTTTTACTCTCCACAAGTTTAAGGGATAATCCAGACGTGGACCCCTTGCTCACGGTGCCTAGGGAGATATCAGCTATGCCTCACTGATGATGCCTTACAAGGCTGAAACGATCGTCTGGGGTTGCTGTGTCTCTCGTGCAGAGGGAACTTGCTGGCATTTCGGATCTGGACTGCCCGTATGGGTGGGACCAGTCTGATATGTTTCAGAGAAGTTCTCTCTGTAATGGCACAAGATGAGCAAAAAACAGCTTGAGAACTGAGCGGTGACCGACCGAAGGGCAGGCTATTTCAGTTGCTGCCCGTTCTCAGTATTCTCTTGCGACCCATTTTTTACTCTCCACAAGTTTAAGGGATAATCCAGACGTGGACCCCTTGCTCACGGTGCCTAGGGAGATATCAGCTATGCCTCACTGATGATGCCTTACAAGGCTGAAACGATCGTCTGGGGTTGCTGTGTCTCTCGTGCAGAGGGAACTTGCTGGCATTTCGGATCTGGACTGCCCGTATGGGTGGGACCAGTCTGATATGTTTCAGAGAAGTTCTCTCTGTAATGGCACAAGATGAGCAAAAAACAGCTTGAGAACTGAGCGGTGACCGACCGAAGGGCAGGCTATTTCAGTTGCTGCCCGTTCTCAGTATTCTCTTGCGACCCATTTTTTACTCTCCACAAGTTTAAGGGATAATCCAGATGTGGACCCCTTGCTCACGGTGCCTAGGGAGATATCAGCTATGCCTCACTGATGATGCCTTACAAGGCTGAAACGATCGTCTGGGGTTGCTGTGTCTCTCGTGCAGAGGGAACTTGCTGGCATTTCGGATCTGGACTGCCCATATGGGTGGGACCAGTCTGATATGTTTCAGAGAAGTTCTCTCTGTAATGGCACAAGATGAGCAAAAAACAGCTTGAGAACTGAGCTATTTCAGTTGCTGCCCGTTCTCAGTATTCTCTTGCGACCCATTTTTTACTCTCCACAAGTTTAAGGGATAATCCAGACGTGGACCCCTTGCTCACGGTGCCTAGGGAGATATCAGCTATGCCTCACTGATGATGCCTTACAAGGCTGAAACGATCGTCTGGGGTTGCTGTGTCTCTCGTGCAGAGGGAACTTGCTGGCATTTCGGATCTGGACTGCCCATATGGGTGGGACCAGTCTGATATGTTTCAGAGAAGTTCTCTCTGTAATGGCACAAGATGAGCAAAAAACAGCTTGAGAACTGAGCGGTGACCGACCGAAGGGCAGGCTATTTCAGTTGCTGCCCGTTCTCAGTATTCTCTTGCGACCCATTTTTTACTCTCCACAAGTTTAAGGGATAATCCAGACGTGGACCCCTTGCTCACGGTGCCTAGGGAGATATCAGCTATGCCTCACTGATGATGCCTTACAAGGCTGAAACGATCGTCTGGGGTTGCTGTGTCTCTCGTGCAGAGGGAACTTGCTGGCATTTCGGATCTGGACTGCCCGTATGGGTGGGACCAGTCTGATATGTTTCAGAGAAGTTCTTTCTGTAATGGCACAAGATGAGCAAAAAACAGCTTGAGAACTGAGCGGTGACCGACCGAAGGGCAGGCTATTTCAGTTGCTGCCCGTTCTCAGTATTCTCTTGCGACCCATTTTTTACTCTCCACAAGTTTAAGGGATAATCCAGACGTGGACCCCTTGCTCACGGTGCCTAGGGAGATATCAGCTATGCCTCACTGATGATGCCTTACAAGGCTGAAACGATCGTCTGGGGTTGCTGTGTCTCTCGTGCAGAGGGAACTTGCTGGCATTTCGGATCTGGACTGCCCGTATGGGTGGGACCAGTCTGATATGTTTCAGAGAAGTTCTCTCTGTAATGGCACAAGATGAGCAAAAAACAGCTTGAGAACTGAGCGGTGACCGACCGAAGGGCAGGCTATTTCAGTTGCTGCCCGTTCTCAGTATTCTCTTGCGACCCATTTTTTACTCTCCACAAGTTTAAGGGATAATCCAGACGTGGACCCCTTGCTCACGGTGACTAGGGAGATATCAGCTATGCCTCACTGATGATGCCTTACAAGGCTGAAACGATCGTCTGGGGTTGCTGTGTCTCTCGTGGAGAGGGAACTTGCTGGCATTTCGGATCTGGACTGCCCGTATGGGTGGGACCAGTCTGATATGTTTCAGAGAAGTTCTCTCTGTAATGGCACAAGATGAGCAAAAAACAGCTTGAGAACTGAGCGGTGACCGACCGAAGGGCAGGCTATTTCAGTTGCTGCCCGTTCTCAGTATTCTCTTGCGACCCATTTTTTACTCTCCACAAGTTTAAGGGATAATCCAGACGTGGACCCCTTGCTCACGGTGCCTAGGGAGATATCAGCTATGCCTCACTGATGATGCCTTACAAGGCTGAAACGATCGTCTGGGGTTGCTGTGTCTCTCGTGCAGAGGGAACTTGCTGGCATTTCGGATCTGGACTGCCCGTATGGGTGGGACCAGTCTGATATGTTTCAGAGAAGTTCTCTCTGTAATGGCACAAGATGAGCAAAAAACAGCTTGAGAACTGAGCGGTGACCGACCGAAGGGCAGGCTATTTCAGTTGCTGCCCGTTCTCAGTATTCTCTTGCGACCCATTTTTTACTCTCCACAAGTTTAAGGGATAATCCAGACGTGGACCCCTTGCTCACGGTGCCTAGGGAGATATCAGCTATGCCTCACTGATGATGCCTTACAAGGCTGAAACGATCGTCTGGGGTTGCTGTGTCTCTCGTGCAGAGGGAACTTGCTGGCATTTCGGATCTGGACTGCCCGTATGGGTGGGACCAGTCTGATATATTTCAGAGAAGTTCTCTCTGTAATGGCACAAGATGAGCAAAAAACAGCTTGAGAACTGAGCGGTGACCGACCGAAGGGCAGGCTATTTCAGTTGCTGCCCGTTCTCAGTATTCTCTTGCGACCCATTTTTTACTCTCCACAAGTTTAAGGGATAATCCAGACGTGGACCCCTTGCTCACGGTGCCTAGGGAGATATCAGCTATGCCTCACTGATGATGCCTTACAAGGCTGAAACGATCGTCTGGGGTTGCTGTGTCTCTCGTGCAGAGGGAACTTGCTGGCATTTCGGATCTGGACTGCCCGTATGGGTGGGACCAGTCTGATATGTTTCAGAGAAGTTCTCTCTGTAATGGCACAAGATGAGCAAAAAACAGCTTGAGAACTGAGCGGTGACCGACCGAAGGGCAGGCTATTTCAGTTGCTGCCCGTTCTCAGTATTCTCTTGCGACCCATTTTTTACTGGCCCTCCAACCCAAAATCACATTGTTTCCTGTTTTGCTCCTAAAATACTGCTGTACATGATTACTTTGCCCCCAATTTTCTACTTTTGGGGTTTGCTCAGCAGTACTATAGACATTTACGTGAATATCAGTAAATTCCTGGTTTGCTGAGAGGTCACTATATATATATATATAGGCAATAAAATATATAGCTAGGTACCAAAATGATGAGACCAAACAAGACAAAAATCCCCACAGTTTAAATATATAAAAAAATATCAAAGGGATCGTCCGGGCTGTACGTGCATTTAAAAATGATGTATGTTGTTGTGTTTATAGTCACTGTGAGTCAATGTATGTATGTATGCAGTGTGTGCAGTGTCAGGAAGTGTGGCTTCAGAATATAATTAAATACATGTTGTTTTTGGATACATTTTTATATTTTTTATGTGTGTTTGTATAGCATGACAATATTTAGGAGTTATTTTTAGATTGTGGCAATGTGTTTGTATGAGGTATGCAAGGCTCAATATTTTGTGTCTTAAGTTGCTATTCTGGTGTTAAACATTACAAGCCACCTCAAATACTGGTGCAAGTGGTTATTCTTTTATCCCCACCCTCAATCATTAAAGAATGTCTATGACATCAGTATGTGTATGCAGGCCATATTTGTATTGAGAGCCTGTATATGCGTGGGTAATGCATATTTCTATGTAATTTGTGTGTGTGACCACAGGCTTGCATGCAGGTCTGTGTGCGTGAATGCAGGGGTGTATATGTGTGATGAGTGAATGTGCTTGAATACAGGGGCAAAGGTGTGTGAATTCAGGGGTGATTTTGTCTGTTGTTGCACTGTCTGTGTCGGGATCCCGCGGGCGGCTGCGAGGGGAGGCTGCAGTCCGCTCGCGGCTCTCACCCTCCAGCCGTCCGCGGTCCCCTTCCTGGCGTACGCTGGGCGGGCGGCATCCTCCCAGCCTCGGATGCTGTCCGCGTCTTCCTCTCCGTCCCCCAGCGGCAGCATGCATGACGCTGCACGCTGGGAGACTGCCCAGTTTTATAAACGCCGGGGTCAGCCACCTGACCCAGCGTTAAAGGCACAGTGCCTCAATCACAGTGGGAGGTATAGATATCTCCCACGTGTGATTGTTAATTCTGATTGGAAATTATCCAATCAGAATTAATCTAGGGGTTTAAATACTTACCTTTCCTGTCTCTCTCTGCCCTGTTGTGGTCTTTGCTTTCTAGTATTGCTGTGCTACTTGTGGTTCTCTCTGATTACGTACTCTCTGGCTTGTTTATCCGACCTTGCGACTTTCTCCTACCCTTTGACCTCGGCTTGTTTCTCGTTATTCTGTCTTCTAGTTCCCCTTACTCGGCTTGTCTCCTGACTATTCTTTGTGTGCTTAGCCCGGCCACTCTAAGGTCCGGTACTGCACCTTTTCTGTGTGTGTGTGTGATAGCGTGTTTTGGTTCCCAGAATCGTGACAGTCTGTGTGAATGAAGTAGTGTACATGTACTTTACATTGTCTGTAGTCTATTACAAACTCTAATAGACAGTTTTGTTTTGCTGGTTTGATCCAAAAAGGTATAAAGACCTGGAATGGTCTCAAGCAAATGCAGCTTGTGGAGTGGTACTGGCCTGCCCGTGTGAGGCCCTTATGTGATTCTGCCATGAACACCAAGAATAATGTAGCAAATTTGGAGGGTAGTGAATACATTGTTAGACACAGATCTGTACACACCTAAACATGCCATAAGAATTGCTTTTTCCATAAAAATCTCACATGTGCAGTGTTGTTACTGCTGCAAGGGATTCTGGGTGGACATATGCAAATGAGCGCAACAAAGAATCATCTTTTTGCCTCATGAATTTCACTTTAAACATGGATTCCTTGTTGAATATGTCTGCTGTATACAATAGCTTTTAAACACAACTCAGAAAGAGATACAAAGCCAGTGAACCACTCATGGACAGCTGTTTCATTGTTAATGCAACTCAGCAACATGAGGTTGGTTACTGGCTTGCTACTGAGGCTTAGCGTTACTTGCGGAGCACAAGCCAAGAAAGTTATGAGAGATTGAAAGGTGATTGAAAACCCCTTTCACCAGAAAATCAATAGATAGTAAATAAATATATAGACGAAATCCATACAAATACAAATAGCTTTAGAAGATAATTCCCTTAATAAAGCATACAAATCCGCAACCATCAGCCGAAGTCAAGAAGAAGGGTACAACAGAACTGGCTTTTAATGACCACACACAGGCTTTTATGCAAGTCTCCATGCAAGGGGACATCCCACAGGGAGGGACACAGTATAACCAATCGGTTACAGGAAAACAATAAAACACACCCAGCACAAACATACAATTCCCTCCCCTAGTCCTGGAGATAATCAAGTCTGATAAAGTAATAACTTGATTATCTCCAGGCAGAAAAATCACAATCAGAACACCCTTTTAGACATGGGGTAGCCCCACAAATAATATGTCCCCTGATATCCCCGATCTGGGTGACCAACATATTCAAATTTCACCCTGATCGGTTCAGGGGTTCTCAAAAAGTGTGGTAGTCCTTTGTGACCGGCTAACCGAGAGGTGGCTGCCCAAAATAGTTCTAGGAGTTTGGGTGGTTTTGCCGGTCTATTCAGTTAAGTGGTAAAAACCGAATACTTCCACAAATGGATTCCCCTGGCTCTTAGCAGCGATTGTTCCCCTCATTCGAATGCACAAAAGTACAGAATAGCGCTCTTCTAGCTATTCGGGAAAAAGAGATCCAGCATTTGCTTGTTGAGACGGGTGTTCGGGAAGTCGAGTGTCCGATTTTAGTTCCAGACCCTCAACGACCAAGTCCCGCTGCCTTTGTTCGCCTGAAAAAAGATGGCCGCCGTTTTCTCAGCCACGTGGCGTTCGGTAGTACGAATGCTGGCCGCACAGATAGAAGGTTCAATTGAAGCATTCTTTGAAGTTTAACGAGCCAGGGGGTGGTCTCTGATCGGTAGTTATATCTACCGAATGAATATGAAAGAAATAGTACACATAAAGAGGGATTTCTTCACAATTATGTAAACATACACATATAAAATCATAAACTCTGGTCTGTCTACTCTAACAAATGTTTATTCAGAGAGAAAAAAAAACAACATACAAATAATGACACACAATCTAACTAAGTATACCAACAACAACATACAAATAACAACTAAATCTTATAAAGTCACAGGATCCCACTCACAGTTCACCATTATAAAAATTAGCCCATGTCTGCTCACATCTGCTCAGTAGCACAGCCAAAAAGAAACAGGGAGGAATGAAGATAGAAGGAAGTGGTTATCCCTTTCCTGACTTGTAAAGGTGTTGAATTACCCAATTACCATATCAAAGGGTCAAGCTTATCCCCCTGTAAGCTGCTGCAAAGGTAACAGCTCGCTCCCGGTCCCCCCCCCCCCACATGATACACACCACTGGGCCACCAGGGATTTACATAGCCTCCCTCCCTGGCCAGGCAACAAGCAGGGAGGGGGGACAAAATAAGAAACAATTAAATATTAAAATAATCAAAATAATATTAAAATAAAATAAAAATAATATAAAAAAATACAAATTAAATAATATTAAAAATAATAAAAATGCCCTCCCCCACCCAGTTTACACACACTACACAAACACACACTCTGCATTCACACAAACACACACACACACTGCATTATATACACACACTCTGCATTATATACACACAGAGTGTGTGTGTGTATATAATGCAAAGTGTGTGTGTGTATATAATGCAGAACACACACTCTGCATTATATACATACACACACACTGCATTATACACACTCACTCTGCATTATATACACACACTGCATTCATACAAACACACACACTGCATTATACACACTCACTCTGTATTATATACACACACTGCATTCATACAAACACACACACTGCATTATACACACACACACTGCATTCATACAAACACACACTGCATTCATTATATACACACACACACACACTGCATTCACACAAACACACACTCTGCATTCATTATATACAAACACACACACACACACTGCATGCATTATATACACACACTACACACAAACACACGCACACTACATTCATTATATATACACACTGTAAATAAATATTCAATTAATATAATTTTTTGGGATCTAATTTTATTTAGAAATTTACCAGTAGCTGCTACATTTCCCACCCTAGGCTTATACTCGAATCAAGTTTTCCCATTTTTTTGTGGTAAAATTAGGGGCCTCGGCTTATATTTGGGTCGACTTATACTCGAGTATATACGGTAGTTATTTTCTGCCTCTGTGATAATTTTGTAAATTAAGATTATATGAGAAAGAAGAGGGGAGATATATTACATGTATATTACAAGGGTGACTAGAGGCCTAAGAGAGCATGTGGTTCAATGACAGTGGGATCAATGTTGTATATTAATGTATGTCTATTAATTAATTAATATCAATGTATTTAAAAGATTCATATATGACTTAGAACATAACAATTATTGACACAGAAAGAAATCAAATTATTACTACTGTTAGATGCAGTTAGGTCAAAAATTGAAGGTCACAGAGAATAGTATCATAATAGAATCAGTTCTGGATTTTGTCTTCACTGTGTTATCTAAGATTAAAATTATCATTTTATTCAGTGTCCATGTGGTGCTAAGATCTGGATAGTACATTTTTATAAATGGCCCGATTACTAAAGAAAAGCAATAAAACAAAGTCATCAAATGTTTAAATTTAACTAGAACAGAAATGTCAGCAGATTTTATGTCTATTGTAACACAGCCACACCAGTGTAATACAATATATATATATATGGAGTCTACCACACCAGGCAAGACCCAAGGTGCAGCCTGTGCAAAGAGGCCTCTGAGACAGGCCAGCACCTAGTAGCCAGATGCAAGATGTTAGCACGAACAGCATACACGGAGAGACACAACCAAGTTGCTGGGATTGTGTACCAAAACATCTGCACAGATTATGGATTGGACCTGCCTAAGTCCAGATGGGAGATACCACAGAGGGTAGTCGAGAATGACAGGGCTAAGATCTTGTGGGACTTTAAGATCCAGGCAGACAAGCTGAACGCTCCTGGAGGAAGTCTCGTACCCAATCAGACTTTCTCCATTATAGATTCATATTGTGTTCATACAGTGCAGCCCTTGCCCTTGCCAAACAGTCCTATTTTTCTCACTCATTAGTTCATGTTCCCGCAACCCCAGGCGTCTCTTTGACACCTTTAATTCTCTTCTTCGCCCTGCTGTGGCCACCCCCAAATCTAACCTTACTGCTGATAACTTTGCATGTTACTTCACTGACAAGATTGAACAGCTAAGGAAAGAATTCTCCCCTCCTTGCCTTTCTGTTTCTCAATCACACATAGATCATGCCTTTCCTACCCTTCAGACATTCTCCCCAGCTACTGACCAAGAGGTGGCTGCTCTTCTTTGCTCCTCTCGCCCCACCACTTGCCCGCTCGATCCTGTCCCATCTCACCTTATCAGATCTCTCTCCACTTGTCTCGTGCCTTCTCTAACACACATCTTCAACTGCTCACTCTCTTCTGGCATCCCTGCTGACCTTAAACATGCCACTGTAGTACCTATACTAAAAAAAACATCCCTCGACCCATCCACCCTCTCTAACTACCGTCCCATATCCCTGCTCCCTTTTTCCTCAAAGCTTCTGGAAAGACTTGTCTTTACCCGTGTGTCTCATTTCCTCAATTCCAACTCTCTCCTTGACCCCCTTCAATCTGGCTTCCGCCCTCTCCACTCTACAGAGACTGCCCTTATCAAAGTTACTAACGATATAATCGCAGCTAAATCCAAAGGCCACTACTCCATACTAATTCTTCTTGACCTCTCAGCGGCCTTTGACACCGTTGATCTTGCTCTCCTTCTTCAAACTCTTCAATCGCTTGGTCTCTGTGACTCTGTCCTCTCGTGGTTTTCCTCTTATCTCTCCCAACGCTTATTCAGTGTCTCCTTTTCAAATGATACCTCCTCCCCCCGCCCTGTCTCGGTTGGAGTCCCCCAAGGCTCCGTCCTTGGTCCCCTTCTATTTTCTCTTTATACTGCCTCTCTTGGCAAACTTATTACCTCTTTTGGATTCCACTACCACCTGTACGCTGATGACACCCAGCTATATCTCTCCTCCCCGGACCTCTCCCCTGCCGTCCTGCAACGTGTCACTGCTTGCCTTTCTTCCATCTCTGACTGGATGTCCTCCCGCTTTCTGAAACTCAATCTCTCAAAAACGGAGCTCCTTGTCTTTCCTCCTCCTAATACTGATCCTCTTCTTTCGCTCTCCCTTCAAGTTTGTGGTACCAACATCAGTCCATCCTTGCAAGCACGCTGTCTCGGCGTCATACTTGACTCTGGTCTCACCTTTGAGCCTCACATCCAGCATGTTGCCAAATCCTGTAGATTCCATCTTAAAAACATAGCCCGCATCCGCCCCTGTCTTGCACCAGATACTACCAAGGAGCTTGTCCATGCTCTAGTAATTTCCTGCATGGATTATTGTAACCCTTTCCTGATTGGTCTTCCCAATAGCTGTACTGCACCCCTACAGTCCGTAATGAACGCTGCTGCTAGATTGATTTTCCTCTCTAGTCGGTTCTCTCACACCTCACCCCTCTGCCAGTCCTTACATTGGCTTCCTGTATGCTATAGGAGTCAATTCAAGGTACTAACTCACACCTATAAAGCACTGAACAACTCTAGCCCCTCTTATATCTCCTCACAGATCCATAGGTCTCGGCCTTCTCGGTCTCCCCGCTCTGCCCGTGACCACCTCCTGTCCGTTGTCCGCACTCGTACGGCCAACTCGCGCTTGCAGGACTTCTCGCGGGCGGCTCCCTTCCTATGGAATAGCCTGCCTATGCCATCAGACTCTCCCCTAGTCTTGCATCTTTTAAGAAGTGCCTTAAAACCCATCTCTTTAGGAAAGCTTATGGCCTCCTAGACTAACCTCTACCTCACATACCTGTCTCTTGCCCTCTCCTAAAGGGCAGCCCACCTTATTTGATTGCAAATTCCTGTCCTAATGTGTTTTACACCCCACCTCCTATAGAATGTAAGCTCGATTGAGCAGGGTCCTCTTCAACCTATTGTTCCTGTAATTTTATTTGTAATTGTCCTATTTATAGTTAAATCCCCTCTCATAATATTGTAAAGCGCTACGGAATCTGTTGGCGCTATATAAATGGCAATAATAATAATAATAATAATAAGAAAGTGGTGGCCAACCAACCAGACATTGTGGTGATAGACAAGGAACGAAAGACTGCAGTCGTGGTGGATGTGGCAATACCCAGTGACTATAACATCAGGAAGAAGGAACATGAGAAGGTGGACAAATACCAAGGACTGAAAGAAGACCTAGAAAGGATGTGGAAAGTGTAGTCACAATTGTGATAGGAGCACTCAGGGCTGTGACTCCCAAGTTAGGGAAGTGGCTTCAACAGATTCCAGGTGGGACATCTGAGATCGCTGTCCAGAAGAGTGCAGTTCTAGGAACAGCTAAAATACTGCGCAGAACCCTCAAACTCCCAGGCCTCTGGTAGAAGACCCGAGAAGGAGGAATAAACATACCACCCAGTAGGGGTGAGAAAATCAATTTTTTATATATATATATATATATATATAAGTAGATATAAGCACAGTAGAATGTCTTAATTTGATATTCCTCAATATCCAATGAGATCAAGTTCAGGATGTACATTTTACCTGTAGCTAAGCACAGTGGCGTACACACAACCCATGGGGCCCCGGTGCGAAAAATGATCTGTGGGCCCCCCCTCCGCGCTTACTCTGCCAGTGCATGCAGATACACATACACTTAAATGACCACTACAGACACCCAGATCACATCAGCTCAATGAAGTGATCTGGGTGCCAGGTCCCTCTAGTTTTAACCCTGTAGCTGAAAACACTGAGGGTTAATCCACCCTTTAGTGGCTGCCTCATTGACAGCCGCTAGAGGAGCTTCCGCGATTCTCACTGTGAAAATCCCAGTAAGAAGACACTGAACGTCCATAGGAAAGCATTGAGTAATGCTTTCCTGTAGGCGGTTTGAATGCGCGTGCGCATTCGGAGCTGAGAGGCGGATCGGGGCGGAGGGATCCTCAGCGCCAAGGGAGTCCGGCGCTGGAGAAAGGTAAGTGCTGAAGACACACACTCTCACGAACAGACGCATACACACTAGCTAACAGACACACACATTTACTGATAGACACACACTCACTGACAGATATACATACACACTCACTGACAGACAGACACATACACACTCACTTACAAAACACAGACACCAAACAGACTCACTAACAGACGCACACAAACTAACACACTCAGTAACACACACTAACACACACACACACACACACACACTAACACACTCAGCAACATACACACACACACACACTAACATACATACACACTAACACACACTTTTTTTTTTTTTTAATTCATCCCCCAGCCTCCCTACCTTTGGGAGAGCTGAGGGGATTCCCTGGGGTCCAGTGGTGCTCCTCGGCAGCCGGTCAGCGGACGGGCTGGTGGGCGCGCGAGGGAGCACTCTCCCCTGAGTGCTCCCTTTTCAGCTCCCTTGCGCGCCGCGTACTGATATGACATCATCTTCCGGCTCCTGCATCAGTACGGTTCGCGAGGGAGCTGAACAGGGAGCACTCAGAGGAGAGTGCTCCCTCGCGCGCCCGCCAGCCTGTCCACTGGGTGATACCAGGGCTAGCCTCAGGGGGCCCAGAGGGGGGCCCCCCAGGAGAAGAGGCTGGCCACAGTTGGTTCATACCGGGTTGCAGGGCTAACCAGGTAATGCACCCAGTTTGAAAAGGCAACATTTGTAGTTCCCTAACAACCTAATTTCACGTGCAGTATCTGTTTTCAAAAAGGAAAAAAAATGCATAGCCCAGCTACAGACTCATTTTATTATCTAAGCACTTTTTGGAGATGAAGAGTCGTTCCAAACTGGGCTTATCCTGATGGATCGAAGACTATTTGAAGGTGTGTATCGGAGAATTGTGACTATTTTGGCCTTAAAGTTGCAATCCCTTTGTCAATTCTCTGCAGACACCTCAGTCAGTGTCAATAGAACTGCAGTGGCTAAGGTTGTACAGCACTGTCGTTAGAATCTTAGGCACTTATTGCCGGCTGTGACAATCCATAGATTCGCAGTATTTTTAGTAGTCTGGGCTGCACCTATAAATACCTAATGCAGATGAATAATGATTTATGGTTCACTGAGCTGTGATGATTTTCAGAAATATCGTCTGAAACACAAGGCCTTTAACGCTCCTGTTTTTAAGTAGAGTGATCACCTGCCTCCAATTAATATTTGTCACCTGACTTTATAGAGCAGGAGGGTCCAATTTGAATCTTCCAGTTGTAATTGGACTACAGTTTTTGGCAGCTAATTGGCCTTAAACATAATTTCCAGAGCCTTTGTAGCCTTTCAAATTTTCATGAAATAAAAATATAATTTAGCCAGTACAAGTAGTGGTATGGAAATTCACACTACCTAGAACTAACTTAATTCATTAAAAAATTAGTTGACAGCTGAAATTGTACAGCAGCTTCCATCCTGTGCAGTAGTGTCATTCATGTCTTTTCATAAATCAAATTACTGTTGAGTGGTGAATTACATATTTCATAATACTGGTGGTTTTAGAACCATAATAACTTAAATAAAGGTTAACAAATTTAAATCTGTTTAGTTTAGAAAAACAGCGCCTCAGAGGGCATATGATAGCATTATGTATTTATTCGGGGCTGATACAAACCATTGTCTGGAAATCTATTCATAAACAGGACGATACATAGGACCCAAGGTCATGCATTTAGACTGGAAGAAAGGAGATTTAGCATAAGGCAAAGTTTCTTACAGGTCTGTGGAATTTTATGTCTGAAGAGGTGGTTTTATTAGAGTCTGTGAAGGGATACCATTTTTATGTGGGGTAACAGCTGTATGATCGAAGGAGAGATATGACTGCCATTCTGGGGTTGAGGAGAATTTTTTTCCCCCCTAGTTTCCTGCAAAATTGGAGGCATTCTAAAGGCTTGCGAAGCATCATGGGAGTTGTAGTTCAACATCTGGGGATCTACCTTTTGGGCACCTCTGCAACACATTATAGAAAAGAAAGGCAAGTGGTGGCCCTTCATAACATAATATATGGGAAGACTCTCTTCCATATGTCTGTTTAATTAAACTTACGTTTATACAGCTGATCTTCCCACAGAAACTAAATATAGCATCTTAGGTGTGAATTTACAAAGATTTAAATAGAAAAGAACATTAACCTGGAAGGACTGAAATGAAACGTGTTGGCAAATAACTAAACACAGGTCTAAGAATAAATGCCATTTAGCTGCAGCTATAAAGAGAAGAATGGGGTTTGTCAGTTAGGCAGTATTTTAATAAGCCTGGTTTTAGTAGGAAGTAATATACCTCTGCATTAAGTATGTTATTTGTTCTCATACGATGCATTAATATATTATTATACATACAAACCACATGTGAGTGTAATGCAAATGCAAACTGGGTTATTTATTAAAGGGGCACTCCACTGCCCAACTGAAAAATAAACAAATCACTATTTGGTAGATATACCCCCAAATAAAAACATACATGTATTTAATCATGCAATTTTTATTTGGGGTATATTGTTCTCTTGTCTGAAGCATTTGCAAGTCCTCCCCTTCTTTCCCAGCCCAGACTTTCTGTGGATGTCCAATCACAGACTTCCCAAATGCAGCTCAAGTCTTGCAAGGCAGGTAGGTGCTCTGGGCAATTGCTGCCTCTTGAATTTAGTTTCATTTTTTTGCAAAATCAAAGAATAGGACACACTTTTCAGCAAGCTAAAGTGCTTTAGTGGCCTGGAGAGCCCCTTTAAATTTTATATTAAAGGACTTCTCCAAATCCCCACCATTCTGATTCCGAAACAGATACCAATATCTATTCAGTGAGAAAGAGCCCAATAACTTAACCCCTTAAGGACACATGACATGTGTGACGTGTCATGATTCCCTTTTATTCCAGAGGTTTGGTCCTTAAGAGGTTAAAGAACTACTAAAGGCACCAACACCACTTCATCTCAGTGAAGACTCACAGTCAGCTCTAAGGAAACAGCATGGATCAATATAATCCCACTTTGGGATCTATATATAGCGTCTACTTTATATTTCAGTGGAATATAGAATACAAGCACAAAAAAGAAAACATATAGTGCTCACTGTTTATGACAATGCTTATGGTAAGATGGACACCTACTTAAATTTTTGGGAGAATACAAATTCTCTGCTATGTCAGTAAGGGTGCTATAAGCCCCACCTAGGTTCAAGGTAAGTAAATGCAGAGGGTTTGATGCCAAACAATCTTCAGTTAGGTTACCAATAGTAATTAATTCAGTATTTAAACAATAGTTTAAAATAATTTTTAAAAAACCCAAGATAACAGTAAATTCACAACGCATTTCACATCAAGGGCTCTATCAAGTGAAGTTTTTAGACTCTTTCATATATAGTTTATTATTGTGTTTCTGTTTGCATTCTTTGTACTACCAGGCACAACCTGTTCTTTTATCCTGTATGTATGTAACTTCTTCTGTTAGGATCTTCGAGGGTAACCAAATTATCAGTGTTTGCTGCCCCATAAGTTAACGCCGTTTCCACTCTTTTTCTTTGATCTAATTCAGGTTTTGCCTAAGGTCTCAAAAAGCCAGTGCTTTCTCTTTTTCTGAGTGTTTGCGTATAAACAAAACAAACACCACAAACAGCAAACGAGTTTTATTGATATACTCATGCACACTGGACATTACTGAGAGTTTTATTGTCACGGAGCTCTGTGATTTGTTCACATACTGCCCATTACTGTGAGTTTAATCGTTTGATACAGTCACAAACTACACGTTGATGCTGATTTGATTGCTGCGATACACTTCTAAATGCCATTCATTCTGTCAGTTGTGTTGTTATGGAACTCTGTGACATACATCAAGCAGGGACAACTTGGTGACATGCAAGTACCATTTAGATATCGTAATCAGTAAATCGGTTTAGTCTGGCTGAGCACCATGAAACATGGAGGTCAGAAACATATTGGCTTCCAGGGTTAGACATTTTTTGTGCTTTATCAATGATTGCATTTAATCCGTCCATTAATTTTCATATAGTAAAGTGCAGTTACACGTCATTAAATATACTTTCTTTGATTTATTATTTTTTGTAACACCTGGGAAGTGAAAAATCCCTTTAAATATTAGAGCCAGCCAAAGAAGAGCCCGGGAGCTACGTATTGGGAATCGACGAGATACATTTTATCCGTTTTATCTGCCACAGCATCTGAATCAAAGTTTCATTAGGGAATTTAACCAATTACTGGGATATGGGGCAGCAGGAGTAAGTGGGTCAGCATAATGATAGAATCATGTGAATGTCACACTAATAAGACGGATTCTTCCTTTTACCGAATTCAGGCTGTAAGATACTAGTAACAAAAAAAAAATAAAAGTCCTTATATTTCATAGCAGGTGCTAGCCGTTTGAGTTTGGTGGTAGTCCATTAACTGGCGGTGAGTCTCCAGATCCCAGAGGATTATGGGAGTTGTAGTTTATCAGCAGATAAGAAAATTAACCCCTTAAGGACCAAACTTCTGGAATAAAAGGGAATCATGACATGTCACACATGTCATGTGTCCTTAAGGGGTTAAACCTTTTCTACTTAAGCCTTGGATTACAATTCCTATGATGCACAGCCAGCAATACGATTGGCTGAATATCAGGAAAACAGACCATCTGGTTAGCTGTTATCACGGTTTCAGGGTATGTTCTATCCAGATTTTGACCTTTTAGAAAGAAATTTTGGATTGAATCCAAGCTTTGATTCAGGATATATCCATTTTTAGCTCCTACTGAATTATTCTTTATTTTCTGCACAAGTTGTTTCTTTAGAGGAAATGGGGGAAAAAGAAAAATGGTAATAATGACCAAGATTTCCTTTAAAAAAAAATTTTTTTTGTTACTCAATGCTGCCCCCTGCTGGAATGATAAACTCACTTCACATTTTTTGAAACAATATTCAGATATCATAAAAACTGCAGTTAAGTGTTTGTTTTTGCTGTGTCAAAATAAGTAACTTTATACATTAATACATTTTTTTATAAAAACACACAAAAATCACTATTTACGTATTTTAGGTGAATAAAAACATAGCTTAGTTACTTAGTTGGCTCTAAAATCTGGTCAATTCCCAATTTAGTGAATAACTCAGTTAGAAATTGAAATAGCTTACAGTTTTAATTATTGTTCACTTTTTAATTGTTGTCATTGGCGAAGTACAATCTGAAGAGATAGTAACACTCAGCTCATCTTGTATAGTCTATGGGGGGGGGGGCAAACTTAATGTCAAACTTAATGTCTTTTAAAATTTAGAAATATTCAAGAGCTGCAATTACATTTATTGGAGTATTCAACAGAACCAAATATTGTCTCATTCCAAATATTGTTCCATGTGTCTCATTTCCCCAGCCCCTCCATGTGTCTCATTCCCCCAGCCCCTCAATTAATTCCCTCCCCCCTAGTTACTCATTCTCCCAGACCCACCAGTTGTTTCATTCCCCCACAACACCTCCATTCGTATGTTTCATTCCCTCCCCACCATGTGTCTCATTGCCCCAGTCCCCAATGTGTCTCATTCCCCCAGTGCCCCATATGTCTCATTCCCTCAGCCCCCAATGTGTCTCATTCCCCCAGTCCCACCATGTGTCTCATTCCCTCAGTCCCACCATGTGTCTCATTCCGCCTGCCCCGAAGGTGTCTCATTCTCTCCAGTCCCCCCCATGTGTCTCATTCCCCTAGTCCCCCTCATGTCCCCCCCCCGTGTCTCATTCCACCAGGCCTGAAGGTGTCTCATTCTCCCAGGTCCCCCCATGTATCTCATTCCCCTAGTCCCCCCCATATGTCCCTCCATGTGTCTCATTCCCCCAGCCCACAAGGTGTCTCATTCCTCCAGTCACCCCCATGTGCCTCATTCCCCGAGCCCCCAATGTGTCTCATTACCCCAGACTTCCATGTGTTTCATTCTGCCAGCCCCCAATGTGTCTCATTCCCCCAGTGCCCCCTATGTGTCTAATTCCCCAAGCCCCCCCATGTGTCTCATTCACCAGCCCCCAATGTGTCTCATTCTCCCAGTCCTCCCATGTGTCTCATAGCTCATGCACGGTACAAGTAATGACTGTCAGGAGGGGAGCACTGCGCCCCCAGGCTGGTGTTGCCGTAAGCCGCTTCCGCCTTGAAAGTTTTGTGAGCCTCATTAGACCGTCTTAAGACCGTCTAGACCCTATAGATGCTGCATCTGTTGTGGAGGCTTGTGGTCTAATTTAAATAGGAACAGTCACAGTTTTCCAGGAGTTTAACCTTTTGTTTACACATCCCCAATATTTAAAATATATGTGTTAGCAATGTCGGTAAATTAAAATTAAAGTTAGAAATCAATACTATATTGATCGCTGGTTAGGAACATGCAGTGCTTCCATTTTGACTCCTTGTCAATCATGACTATAAACTCTGCCCTTAGCTGTCATTTTCTTTTAAAAAGCTGTGTTTAACAGTGTCCATTGCTAAGTGTATCTGCAGAAAGGCAAAATTAAGTCTAAAATGCAATGCCTGTCTGTGGTCATTTGCATATCAAGCTGGGGACTCTGGGAAAGTTATGGAAATATGATTTATTGAGTTTCTGTGCCCAAGAAAGACTTCCAAAGTCAAACTTCATATATGCAGATCATGCACAACAATATTTTTTTCTAAGTGCACTGTGGGAGTTGTATTGTGTTTGGCCTCACCACAATCTTTTTGGCACCTAGCTATTTTAAAACAAAGCAACCTTTGCACCTGTTAGTCAGCATAGCGACCACCCACAGTCTGCATCAAATGTCTATAATTAGGGGGAGCTAATAACTGGCTATATTATTATTTTATTATTTATATAGCGCCATCAGATTCCGTAGCGCTATATAGAAATCCACAATGCTCTATTCTATAACTAGGCTCAATCAGTGCTCTGAATTATGTTCTTTGCACTATCAGATGCCAGGCTGTGCCTGGGCGGAACTGGATTGTGATGTAATGTAATACATCTTAATATACATTTAGATAAAACTGAGCGCCATGTGGACAAAGTTTAATAGATGTTATAGGTGGTTTTCAATGTTTTATTCAGTGGTCAAATTTCCAGAGAGGTGATGGACCTCCTTTATGGTTGAGATGTTGTTAGATCATTTATGTTCTAGGGAAGTTCCAACAAATTGTAGAAACACTGTGACTAAGAAAGATTGTGACCACACATATATTTTAAAATTATGTCTATCAACCCTGCCCACATTGAAACACACCACTTATTTCCTTTATTCTTAATGACGTGCTCATTCACATCACAATATTTCTATAATTCCTTTCTAGACTGCCTCCACATTGAGGCAGGACTACTATGTGTGCGTGCAAACTTACAGCTCTCCGGAGCCTAGTGATGGCGAGGTGACATAACTGCAAAGGGAAGTTTTGGACTTCTAGAGTTATAATGCTTCCATTGTTCGTCATTGATTATAATGGAATGTATACTATGCCCATGTTCCCTGAATGGCTTTATAATTACCTGACTATTTGATATTCTGTTTTTCTGTGTTAATCCCTGTTCTTTCTCATTGACAGTAAAATGCATTGCCCTCTTCGTGGGCAAACATATACTTAGAACTCAGATTCTGTGTTCTTTTTTTTAATATTCTTCCTCCTTCCCTGTTTTATGTGATTTACATTGGTTTATAGTATTGATAGATATTCATCGATGTGTCAGTATGTAAATAGTATGTAAATGATTACTCAAATGTAATGCTGTGGAAGCATAATATAAATCTAAGGTATTCCTTCCTCGATGACATATTTTGACTATATGGAGCCGTGGACCGTAGTCTATTGGCCAACACACAATCATTGTCCTGAACACAAGTGGCAACCGCCAAACTTCTCACACACACCCCACCGCCCCGCAGCTCCCATGGTCAGGAGCCACTACAAACGAAACAAGGCATACTTCCTATACCCAACACCTCACCGGGACTCACACAACATAGCCCATACGCCATGTACCAAAGAGGCTACATAACACGCTACACCACAAGCCCATAGGCTGAACGAACAAACCCTAGGACCCTCTATGAGCAACCACAGCACACGACTCTCACCCATAGATCAGCTAGAACACACCACACTCAAACACCTCAGAACAGAGGGGCGATACAATAGCGATCAAGGCCTACACAAACATGTTACAAAAATAAAATAGTGCAAGAATGTACTGTGACCCTGCTAACATACAAAATGTATAAGTTCCCTTTAATGAATGCTGTAATGACCATGCTTTGCACTGAAAAAATAAGGACTTAAAAAAAAAAAATTGTCCTGAATGCCATGTCATATCCTATTGTACATGTATCCTACACTGTTTATATATCAGTGCATTGCATTTCCCATTTAATGACCATGCTTGCAATGTTTGTGCATTGTTTGTATGCAGGTGCAGCTCAATGAGAAGTCTTTGCAAGACAGGTGCTCTCGGCAATTGCTGTCTCTTGAGTTTAGCTCTATTGAGCTAACCAAACCAGGAAGTAACCGGGCCTGTTGTCTGATTGACAACCAGGGGGGGTGTAACCAGGATAATCTATAAAAGTGACAATATCTATTAAAATCTTCACATTTTGTAAAATAATAAAAGAGGCCACATCACACACCAGCATTACATCAAGCTAAAGTGCTTAAGTGATGGGAGTGTCCCTTTATGTAAACTATTCCTAGAGAATTTGAAATGTAATTTTAATTCACTCATAATCTGTAGCAACTCCCTCTTAATAGCATGATGCCTTGCAGGATAAATTATTTCTCAGAGATCTGTTTATACTAAGGTGACTTTGCGAACGTGTCTGGTAAAACAGTGTTAACTGATATTAAATCTGTTCACAAACAATTCATCTTTTAACTTGCCAGAGCCTATAAGGCTCTTATAATGATGTTCGCTTTTGACTTTAAGAAATATTCCCCTTTGTATCTGAAAAGCTGACCTGCTTCCGGTCTCCATGGAAACAGAAATTCCTTCATTCCACTATGACCTGAAATTAAAAGACACGACTGAGAAACCAGACATGGTTCTTTCCGGGAAGGAATTCTTTTTGGTTGAACACTATAATTATTCCATATTATCCAGACTTTATTGATTCACACTGATCATGTTTATTTCAATTAAAACCCGTGAAAAGAATCACATTTATTTTTCGCTTTTTGGTTTACTGACATGGAATCTGTTTTAGAACCGAGTACATGGGGGTATTTAACCTCTTTACAGAAATAGTGGTAACGGCAATGTACTAAGAATTGCAGCCCCTTCCACTTCTAGTACACATAGGGCTTTATTCACTAAACAGTAGATTGTGGCAAATTGACCAGGAAATTCTCCATTTCAGATATTTTAGCTAAAATTTGGAAATCCTTTGTACCTGAATTCATTGTTTAGAGAATTAGCCATGTAGAGTAAGTAATCTGGCGTAGTACTTATTATTTGTTAGAATTAGAAATTCAGTTTTGTCACATACAGTGAGTGTGGCAAAAATAATTAATTCAAATGTCAAATACCTTACTTATTTTTATTTGTAAGGAATTCAACTTCCCAAAAATGCTACCAGAATATATACATAATGCCTGTGTGTAAACACATTTCCAGAGAGAATTCAAAGTGAATTTAACATTTTTTTTTTGTCAATCTGTATTTTATTGAGGCATAATAGATGGGGTACAGAATAAAGAGTGAGGGAAGGTTGCAGTTCAAATACAGTGCAGGGATCAATAACAATGGCATCTAACATTCCCATAGCATCAATACCTCTTTTTTTTTTTTTTTATATAATGATTTAGGGTCGCATTTGTAAACAGGTTTAGGCTATATGCAATTGGAGTCGCTTAACGTTAACTAGTTGGATGAGAAGCATGTCACGTATGTCATAATACGCCAGATTTTTAGCCTACTTAAAACAAGATTAACTGAACAGTTTTTAAGTAGATAAGTTCCAGGCTAGAGTTAGATTGTTCCATGTTCGTGTTGGGGGAGCGTGGTGTAGGTGAGTTGTGTCGGTAGTGCAGGCTATGTGCATGGTAAGGGTAAGTGTCCTGATTAGCCATCTGCTTGGCTTAGGTAAGTGCAGGTTATGTGGACCCCCTGGGGATGCACACATTATCAGGCTGAGCTAGGCATCAATTCAGACTAAGGCAGGGTGAGTGAATAGTAGGGTGCCGCAATAAGCTTTTACAGCAGTCATAGAGCACGTAGCGAGTTTGCCTAGGAGGCTCAGTAATCTGGACTGGGTATCAGAATCGGCTGCTTGATCAGTAGGTTATCACAGCGTTTACCAAGGTTTTCTAGCGTTTGAAGGGGGAGCGAACATATGTCTAAAATGCGCTCACCATAACATTAAACCGTGTAACCGTGAGCGTTTCTCGCGCATTATACATATACTCCTAAGGGGGGGGGGGGGGTTACATGTTCGTGTGCGTGGTGTAAATCGATTGGGCACTACCACCATATAGTATTTCCCCTAACCGTTGCACCCCATTATAACATGCTTGACATAGCCCAAACAAGCCCAAAAGACACTCGCTTAAAAAGCACACTTTAAAGTAAAACAGAATATAGAAAAAATAGTGATAAACAGTGACTCTTCGAAAGAAGCCTGGCATCTAGTGATGCGTTCCAATAACAGGGTACCTAATGGTGCTAAGGCTAATATACTATGTGGTGAGCAGTCTAGCGCTTAGGCTTGCTTAGCCGATGCCTAATGGTGGCGGGCTGCCCGACCCAGGCATCGTAAGTCCACCTGTCAGAGTACGGTGTCGCCGCTATTTTGCTTGACTGCATGCTCCTACGGGAGGGGTCAGTTGGACTTGTGAAGTGTGAGTAAACATGAGATTACAAAAATGCAGGTTACAAGCCATTTAAAAGATAACTTCACATCTGTAACAGTGCTCGTGAGAGGAGACCACAGAATGTGCCGCCGGACAGCATGGTCTCGCCTCCCGGGGTATGGTTAAAACATAAGGGAACAAACTAGTATTATTAAACAAAAAGATAAAGTCTTGCAATAGTGTAGGAGAAGGAAGTAATGTGGCTTCTGCCTGAGTAGGTGGCTTCACTGTGTGAGCTTTGGGCTCGATGCCAGGCTCGACCTATACTAGTAGTTGTCATGAGCAAGGTGTCGCCACGTAAACAGGCAGAGCTGGCGCGTGGCCAGGCTAAACATGTATGTCTAGGTTACCGTGCGAATGGCACGTAGGGGTATCGGCTTGAGAACAATAATAAAGCTATAGCAGTAAACACCGCCACCCTCAGTTAACAGAATGCTAATCTTAGGAAGTGGCCTAGTAGACCATGCATTAAACATATATTGGAGGTATCAGCAACTTTCATTGCCAATGGCGTTCCCGTTTGGGATAGCAAAGTTGAGTAACCCTTAACAGTCCATCAGTGTAAGTGTCCCAAAGTCTCTATGTTGTAACAGTTGCATAGGCCTCTGGAGTGGAGCTCTGGGGTATAAACGGGGCGCTCCGGTCTGGATCCCAGGTATGGGTGCGGTCGGGAGAGCTGGCGTCGCCCTTGTTGGCCAGGTCCACCGGCATTAGCAGATGTTGGGATAAATTCAGGAGCCGGAGGAAGGCCGGGGCGTCCCGCATATCCTGGATGTTGTGTGTGGTCGTCCCTCTTGTGACCGAAAGAGTCCTGGGAGGTCGCCACCTGTAGTCTATTTTGTGGGTTCGGAGGAGTAAGGTGAGAGGTCTGAGCGATTGGCGCCACGCCAAGGTGCCGCTTGATAGATCTGGGAACAGTGAGAGTTCCATGTTTTCAAATTTGAGGGGAGTCTTGCCTCGGAAGGCTGCGAGAACCGTTGCTCTGTGTCCGCTGGTACGGAGGCTCAAAATGAAATCCCTTGTAGCAGTGTTTGGAGCGTTTGGAGGTTTGGGGATTCTGAAGACCCCAACTGGGGTGATCGTGGCCTGCCTTCCCTGTGGCAGGGTTGTGAGTAGCATGCGGTCGATTAGTTTTGGTAGTTCAGCTTCGGCGATTTCGTCAGGAACTCCCCTGATTTTTATGTTTGATGCGCGCTTGGCGTCCTCCAAAGTCGCGAGTCGTTGTTCGAATTGCCGGTTCTGGTGTTCCAGACTTTGCACCGTGTGGTGTAGCCCAGCGATTTCCTGGGCTTGGGATAGCGACGAGCTTTCTAGCGCGGTGATGCGGCCTGTCAGGCCTTGCAGGTCTGCGCGAAGCGCTGAGACCTCCTCACAAAAGCTGTTTTTCAGGTCCGCCATCATCTCCCTCATGACCACCACGGTGAGCGGTTCTGATTCTGCTCTGCTACCACGGTGTTTTTTCTGACGCGGTGGGTCCGGGGGTTGCAGATATCCCCCTTCCTCCTCCTCGGATAAGTACTCAGAGAAGTCCGAGCACCCTCCGTGTTGGGCCGCCATGTTGGCCTCAGTGGCTCCGCGTGCATGCATCCACATTTCCCCGATCGTCAGCCCCGGGGTGGGCTTGTGTGGTACCGTTTTTTTCCCCTTTTTCCCCATCAGGGTTCATGGTGTGTGCCTGTGAGTTGGGGGTAAAAGGAGGGGGTATTTCAGGCGTTTTTCGCTATTTGGGGCTTGGAGCTCCGTTTACATGTGTCTGTTTGCTTCAGCGTTCAAGCCCCGCACCCGAATTTAACATTTAAGATCAAAGTAACCAAATTCAAAGCATAGCTGACTTAGAGAATTTTTCCAATGCTGCTATTTTAAATTTGAAATCTTTATTTTCTCACTAGGAAACAATAAGGTTCTTCACTAAAGTGAGAACAGTAAGGAATTCAAAGTAAATTCAAATTTAAGTTAAAATTAGCCAAAGTGGAAAGAATTCTTAACTCAACCATGCTTCTGCCTTGGCTACTTTGGCTTCAAATTTGAAATTTACTTTAAATTCACGACAATTCTCATTTTAGTAAATAACTCTGCTAATGTTAATTGGCTAAATACCTCTGTTTGTTATTACACTTTTGCATCAGAAGGGTGATTTTTGGAGATGTAAATCATGGTGGTCTAGTTCGGTGACATCTTCACCCTTTGTCTCATACAATACGTGTGTAGAGGTACCTGGAAAGATCTGTGCCACAAAGCCAATCGTTGATGTTATCCTATAAATAAATGGTGGATTTGCCCCGTCGTAGCAAGTGACGTGCTAGGACTGTCATTGTATCACAGAGTTTGTCCTTTGTCCTGAACATGTCAAATCATTTTCTTATGCATTATCTGTAGAATACACTCAAAGACGGATATTAAATGCATCCTAGGGAGGCGCTCACTAGTTAGTTGATAAAACCCATCACTTCATTATCTGAGTTTAACTTTCTTATTCAACTTTACTTTAAAAAAAAAAAAAAATCTTTAATCGCCTGTCACGCATAATGGTATTTATACAAAATGAAGAATGTGTGAAACAAACTAATATCCCGGTGTGTGGGGGAGAACATGAGTCAATCACTTACCACTGGTATAAGCCGTGCGAAGCACAAAGAACATTGCAATGAAAGTAACATAGCTTGAAGAGAAACCTCCCACATACTCTGTCATTAGTAGTGTCTCTTCAAAAATGTATTTTATACAATAATTTAAATGGATGTGACAGCTCTACCTAGTACATAGTCTACTTTTGTCTCAGTAGCTGGAAGACAGAATTTGTAGAACATTGTATAGAAATTGTACAAATGATCAAAGGGTCGTACCTCGTGGGCAAAGGTCATTTCGTTATCACAGAATTAATGCACAGTGTGTCAGAAGAGCAAGTAGTTTAACAGTTCTATATTCGTTTAACCCCTTAAGGACACATGTCATGTGTGACATGTCATGATTCCCTTTTATTCCAGAAGTTTGGTCCTTAAGGGGTTAAAGAGGGACAGTCACTTCTCAGAAAACGACACCAATTAATAACACATTAGAAATTGCCTTTAAGTTGTCTAACCTTTTTTTTCACTGATATTCAGTTTTATTTTATATATATATATATATATTAAAGATTTAGGAATTGACATCACAATCCAGTTTGGACCAGGCACAGCCAAGGCACACGTTGCATTGGAGGAGAAATGTTGTTTCTACTCCTTTCTCTATGCTTTCTCTATGCTTATTGATAGGTGCATAGGGCCTATCTAATAATAATGATTGACAGGGAACGAAGATGGAGACCTTTAGTTCCAGTATAGAGCTGTGTGGATTTCTACATGTAGTAATTTTTAGGCCTCACAAATACATATTTGTTAAATATAAAGAATAAATAAGCATAGTATTACAAATCATGAGAACTGGCATTTCCGATTTATATGCTACCCAAGTGAGCTGTATCTTACAAAGACAACCTTGATTTAACATTGTTCGATACGTTTTTCAAATGATTTAATGTTTTTCAAAATATTTAAATATCAATATATATACATAAGTAAAAAAAATAAATCTATCAATATGTCATATGTAAAATAATAAATCATTTTAAAAGTTTTTCCAAAAATATTTAATGGAAGCCATAATGTTTATGTTGCTCATGTAATGCTCGTTGAAGGCTGGCTGACCACATTTTACTGAGCGCTATTATAGTCCTAGTATAGGTCCCCTTTACCAAGTTATCCTCTTACATGAACTAAAATCTCCCTTTACTCAATGTATCACATTTGCATGCTGCCGTGATTCTCTTGGAAGTGCTCCCTGACAGTATGGGGTATTAATATGCTGTAAGAGTGAAATCACTCACATTGGATCCTTTAATAATTAAAGGGACAATATAAAACATATTTAGTACCCACTTCTATGCAATATATTGATAGTGTCTTATAATAAATCAAGATATTTAATAATAATAATAATAATAATAATAACAAGTTTTGTTCTGCAGATTGCCCCTCTATTCCAGTTTTTTCTTTCCCACTGATCTGATCTGCCTTTCCGGTTTCTGGGCCTCATTCAGGAACTGGCTGGCTTATCTCAGCTAATCCTCGTCTCCGTTCTCCTGAATGGGAAGACAAGAGCATGGCCACTAGCCATTGGCGAGTCAAATCTTAGCCCTGGCAAATAGAAATGTATACCTGCCTGGTGACTGTGACATGGACCCTCCAGGTTTGCAGTGGCAAGTATCTTTTAAAGCCTGGCTAGTAACTAAGAACTTGAAATGTTAAGTCCAGCATGTGCGCATGCACATCCATTTCTAATAATTGCTCATTAATAGAAATGTTTATGCAAAATTGTCTTGTGGACTGATATCTAATAACCGATAAAAATAATGAGAACTGCATGAACAACAAATGAAACGAAAGAAAGAAAGAAAGAAAGACATTCTTAGAAAAACAGTCTAACCAGGATACCTAACTGTAATCTAACTGATATGCTGCACTTAAAATGTGTGTCTTGAATTCCTGTAAATATTTTTTAGCAGATACATAAATTGGGACATTCAAAATGTAAAATAGAGAAATAACTGCATTTCCAATGTTTTACACTAGGTGGCAGTATGCTTTTCTTTATTCCTAACAGACTGTGTTGGGTTGAATCGATATAGAATTATTAAGATCATCTACACTTAAACGATTAAACAAACGACAAAACATACCATTATATGTACAGTTTAAATAACGTTTCAGCATTTTTAAAATGCTTTTATAGACAGCAGTACAACAACGTCATGGGTCAAATACTACAGCACAATGTACTGCACCCATAGTCTGCTTTTTTAAGCAAAAAAGAAGCCAAACTGGTAGAATAAGGGAAACGTTTCAGCAAATTTACATTTATAATAACCTGATTCTTTTCTCATTAACTATGTGTTTTGTTCATGATATTTCCAATCATGCACCTGACCCACTTCCATCTAGGCTGCTTATTTATTTATTCTAAATGTATGTAAACTTGTTTCACAACTGGTACAGATATTATTAAGGAAACTGCGACCATGAATCTGATTATTTACATGATGCAATGTAAGAATTTGGTTCAGAAGTAAGTAAAATAGAACAAACGCCCTGTATTATAGCTCCACCACTCTCCCCACCCCTTTGATCCTCTTGCGTCTAACAGGAAGTGTTTAGACCCTTACAGGAAGTTGTATCTTGATGTTACTTTTACATGTTTGATAATGTAGTTTTTTCTGTGTGGACGTTAATGGAACAAAAAGTGGGAGATTTTAGAAACTGACTGTATAGAGGACTCCTTTCAGTTTGGAAAAAACATGTGGAATTTCTAACTAGACCACGTCTCAACTGAGACATCACAGCACATCATAGGGTGAAGTGCCCAGCTTTGTACACCCATCTGCCCATAAAAGACGTTCAGCCTCTACTTGGGCAGTGATGTGTCCCTTTAATCAATAATGTATAACAATCATTATGTATTGCAGTAATCAGTAATATGTGACAATAGTAGCAGGGGTGTATCCTGGTTTTGTGCTGCCCTAGGCAGGACAAAACTCAGGCGCCCCCACCTCCCCCCGCGCCACCCCCACCCAACCTTTCCCCCCGCCCCGCATTCTAAATACACACACACACACTCGCTAACAGAAACACACACACACTAACAGACACACTCACTAACAGACAAACACACTCACTAACAGACACACACTCAATCACTAGCAGACACAAACTAGCAGACACACACACTCACTGACATACACACACACACTCACAGGCAAACACACACTAACAGACACACAGTCACACACACACTAACAGACACAGACACACAGTCACACACTAACAGACACAGACACACACACACTAACAGACACACACACACACACTAACAGACACAGACACACACTAACAGACACACACTCACCCACCCACATTAACACATTTTTAAAAATTTATTTTTAACACATTTTTTAAAAAAAAATTTAACACATTTTTTTTTTTTAACACAGTTTTTAAAAAAAAAATTTAACACGTTTTTTTTTTTTATTTATTTGTAACACATTTTTTTAAAATTTATTTTTAACACATTTTTTTTAACACCCCCCCCCCCGCCTCCTTACCTTTGGGAATGCTGGGGAGGGGGGTGTCTCTTCCTCCCTGGTGGTCCAGTGGCTGCTGGGCGATCGGGCGGCACTGCCTGGCGGGCGGGCGGGCGGCCGGCCGGCGAGGGAGCACTTCCCCTGAGCTGTCTGCTCAGCTCCCTCGCGCGCCTCAGAGTGAGGCTGTGAGCCGGAATATGACGTCATATTCCGGCTCCGCCTCCCAGCCTCACTCTGCGGCTGGCGAGGGAGCTGAGCAGACAGCTCAGGGGAAGTGCTCCCTCGCCGGCCGTCCGCCCGCCCGCCCGCCCGCCCGCCAGGCAGTGCCGTCCGATCGCCCAGCAGCCCGCCGGCATGTCTTTTAGCCGCAAGGCTAACAAGACATTTGCCTTGGGCATTTGGGGGCGGCTTTTTTTGCCGCCCCCTGGAAAATGCCGCCCAAGGCAAATGCCTTGTTTGCCTCGCGGCAAATACGCCCCTGAATAGTAGTGTTGCAAAACACTGCTATACTATATGCATCCCTCCAATAAATCACATGTCAGATCCAACGGATCAATGCGTCAATCAGACAGTGAAAAATAAATGTGGCAGATACTCCAATATTCCAGATTCTTTTTCCATTTGAGGGTGCGTGTGATAGTGGCAATGCTCTGGCTAATCGATAATAAAATAAAAGTAAAGTACCTCTTATCAAACATTACTCATTGTGCCAAGATCAGTTAATAAGTCAGTTGTTGGATTATTTCCTTAATTATAAAACCCTGACACCCTCAGATCACACATAAACACATGGCGCATGTATATCACTCATTAAATACTAGCAAGCATTAGGTTGTTACTAAAGGATCTGCCAAAAATGGGGTACCCTGGTGTCATGGCAGGCTTATGCAATGTATGGTCATATTCTCTAACCAAATCCCCGTTTTTATTGTCTTAGTCAGGTGTTTTTAAATAATCTATTACATTTTATGAGTTTTGAAGTTGTGCTGGATTCTGTAAAGCCCATTAAATACAAAGCACCCACAAGTCACATGTTAAACAAATGGCACCCATAACCCCCTCAATAAGGAACTACAAGCAGGAATGGGAAATCTTAAGGGAAACAGTTAATGCGATCGGCAGAGCCCAATGTGCAAACAAAAGTTGATATTTCAGGTCATGGATTAGACTGCATTCCAATAAGTACATCACTTATAGAATTAGCAAGTCCCAGAGCAACCAGTTGCAGTTACGTGTATAATAGCAGTATTAGTCAGTGACATTCCCACCCCAGCCGAACCATAGGAGCTTGGATGAAAAAGATCAGAAATGTCTATGCAAATAGCAAAGACAGGAGCAGAGAAGAATGTGAAAATGTATGAACGGCACTTAAAATGACACACAATGGCCACGTCATTTTTGTTTCATTGTAGCTTATTTCCAGGATCAAATTTTATCCAACTTAGTCCTTCATTTATTATTATAAAGTACGTTTTTCAAATGAGTTAATATTTTTGGATAAACTTTTAAGATGTGTAGGTTTTATTTTTTTATTTTTAAGAATATTAAAATATATCAATATATGAAAAAGTATGAAAATAGAACAAAATTAAAATATTTTTCCCAATAGTAAATATTTGAAAAGCTTTTTCAACAATGGCCTCGATTCAATATTGTTTGATACGTTTTCCAAACAATATCATATTTTTACATAACCATTTAAAATGATTTAAGATTATAAAAAATCTTTTAATTTTGTAATTTTTTAAAATTTGTTCAGGGTCAGGAACACAAACATGTTAAAAACACCATCCCATCTACCCCACCTTGTCCCTCTTGCCTCCCTAAATATAGTAAAAATCTGACTTGTATTCATGTCTGCAGCCTCTGCCCCTGATCTGCCTGCTTGGCTGACACCACCAGAAGTGATTCTGTGAGCCAATCACAATGCTTTCCCATAGGATTGGCTGAGACTGTCAAAGAGGGAGATCAGGGACAGAGCCAAACACAGCCCTGACCAAACAGCATCTCCTCATGCACTGAATCAATGTGGAACAAATACAATAAGCTGTAGTTGTTCTGGTAACTTTACTGTCCCTTTAACTTTTCCCCATTGCTTCCACTTTTCCTTCTCTGTCTTTTTTTTTTTTTCATTTTTCATCTATTTCTATGTAGATACCTAAGACAAAGTGGGGACTTTGTCTAAGAAAGTAGCTTGACTTTCTTAGACTCTGGGTGGAGCTTGAGTTCCACTTCCTGTGTCTAGGAAATTTTTCCCAGAATACTCACCTTTCCTCTCTATTCTCACATTGGCTCATTTCGCCCTTTGCAAACGCCCTGAGATGTGGGCATTGCAGAGGTTAGAGGAAGGTGATGCGATAAACATCATGTCCAGGAACACGGCTGATGGCGGTGCTTACGAAATAGATATGAAGAAGAAATGAGGCAGTAAAAAAGGAAATGAGGCATTTGGGGGTGATTGTAGATGATCAGGAGAGGGGTTAAAAATAAAGGATGCGGCCATGCCAGTGCTGCTGTAAATAATGTCCCCATCACCTATTAGTGATACTTTGTTTATCCGGCTTTTAGATGAATGCAATAATCAGGGAGAACCCCCATCAGCGAGGCTAGCTTAGCATCCATGGAGTTTCAGTTCTGCCACTGTATCTCCTTGTATCACAGTGTAACATTATCATATAATTAGCAAATCACATATAAACATGGCTTATATTCTGAATGCCACAGCATTTTTTCACCTAAATAGCCAGTGATTACCACATGTAGTCAAAGATACTAATCAGCTGTAAGAATGGTAAGACCTGAATGCATTCTCAACTCCCTGAAGATACAGGAGCAATGACTCATATTTGTGTTTAAAGCTCACTCCCACACATTTTGCTGGATTTTTTTGAAGCATTTTTTTTCCAGGAAGCCACAATGCAGAAATAAAAAAAAATAATAATAATTTTTTAATCAGGGTGTCCAATCCTTGCCATTCTTATCTTTGACTACAGTTCCCATTCCAAAAGTTCCTTCAAAGAATTATGGGAAATGTATTTTATTAACAACAGGTGGGTCAAGCGTGGACAACCCCTTTGGATAACTATTTGTCAAATGAAGTGCTCTAGCTTCTGAACTGCAACTCACAAGGTGCTCAGCTAATATTTAAAATGTAACACAAAGAATAGTGGCAAAGTCCCCTTTAAATTTAAAATATTTAAAACGAATTAAAGTTAGACAACGCTTACAAAGTCTTTTTCTCATTTCTAATCATCAGCGTTAATGCTGGGATTCTGTCATTGAAAGTGAGAATTCAGCTCATCTGTTTGTGTAAAAATATTCAACATTATAGAATAGAGTTGGTACTTTGCACTGATTTCCATGGTAACAAGTCTTCAGTGAATTTGAAATGGGAACACAGACTTCGGAAGCAAAATCAAGTTTAATTTTTTTCAATGCTTTCTGTACAATACATAGACACATTTTATTTAATACACCAAACAGAAAAGAGTATAGAAATACTTAACTGAGTAAAATTTAACAGCCTCCCAAAGTAGCCCTTTTCCCACCTGGCTACTGACAAATGGAAATATACAATATAAAACAAACTGGGATGTGGCTGTATACCTATAAAAACATAAAATAGAACATATAGTGTAATACCCTAAGGTATAATATGTGACACGCCAATATAGCACACTCACAGGATATAGGATGGTAAGCGCCTTGAGGGTGCCTCCCCCGAAAGCAATGGGGGGCTCAGAGGTATCCTTCGGTCATCCTTCTTGTAACCAAATCCAAATATAAATCGGCACAGGAACGAGGAAGGTAGAAAAACTGATATTTATTTGGTGTATAAAATGCCACTAGAAATACAGTCCTACGCGTTTCGTACCCCGTGCAGGGACTTCTTCAGAGACTCAATAAAAAAATAATAACAAAGTTAATATAATCACATAATACAAAATACAAACTAATTAGTTTGTATTTTGTATTTTGTATTATGTGATTATATTAACTTTGTTATTATAATGGTGTACAAGCCATGGCCGGGGCCATAGCCATGGCCGCCCAGAATTGTCTGTCAAGTTGTCCTTCACATTTGTAGGTCAGAACTATCTGAGGTGCCATCACCCTCCCCCCCCCCGCCCCCATCGCACATTCTGCCATTTCACGTGCCATGGATTTACACTCACTATAAAACTCAGACAAACAAATAAATGGATCAAGAGAATGTGTGAAACTTTGTCTGAGTTTCTAAGAGATGGTCCACATGGCACTTTGCCCATCTATTTTAAGATGCTCCTTATTAATGCCATCTCCAATTCCATATCCGGTCTGCTTGACCAGAATATTTGCAACTTGAGACGGATCATAAAATGGGATGTGAAACAGCAACTGCTACTGGCGGCAAACCTGCAATATGGAGGCATAAGAGTACATCATGTTATTAATTGTATTTATATTATGCCCTTTCATATTATCTAATATTTTCTTTTTCTGAACATTTGCTAATTTGTAATCAAGAAAATTTAATAGGATAGTTTTATTTTCAGAAATAATTTGCTTTTGGTCTGTGAAATTGTACATTTTAATGGTTAGAAAAATATTATTTACGGTATATATGCACAGACATCCCATCTTGTCATGGGACATAGGAAACTAGACTAGATAGATAGATAGCACTAAGGCTGATTTGGCCTACATCTCCCATGATGCTTTGTCATGCTTTAGCTTCCATGCCTGAACTGATGATGGCCTGTTGTATGGTGAGAAGCAGTATTATGGCTGAGACCTCTTCGTGTGGCCTATAAGATTCTATATATTCAATTAAAGTGTAGGCAGTTTCCTACGCAGTGATACAGCTGGTGATGCTAACTACTTCTAAGTTACACCTTTGCACCTGTCTGAGATGTCATATGAAACAGCAGGATGCATACAGCTGGCTAATCACTCCTGGGATTGTCGGGATTGTCATGTGACAGGCTTTACTGTGTCAAAGACAGGGCCAAATTAACATAGGGGCTGATGGAGCAGTAGCTCCAGGCCCCTGGAATAGTACAATTGTTAAAAAATAAAATAAAACAAAATAATATTTTTTTTTACTACTCTTCACATGCTCTTGCTTAAAGGACCACTCTAGGCACCCAGACCACTTCCGCTTAATGAAGTGGTCTGGGTGCCAGGTCCAGCTAGGGTTAACCCATTTTTTTTTATAAACATAGCAGTTTCAGAGAAACTGTTATGTTTATTAATGGGTTAAGCCTTCCCCCAAATCCTCTAGTGGCTGTCTCATTGACAGCCGCTAGGGCGCTTGCGTGATTCTCACTGTGAAAATCACAGTGAGAGCACGCAAGCGTCCATAGGAAAGCATTGTAAATGCTTTCCTATGCGACCGGCTGAATGCGCGCGCAGCTCTTGCCGCGCGTGCGCATTCAGCCGACTGGGCGGAACGGAGGCGGAGAGGAGGAGGAGAGCTCCCCGCCCAGCGCTGGAAAAAGGTAAGTTTTACCCCTTTTCCCCTTTCCAGAGCCGGGCGGGAGGGAGACCCTGAGGGTGGGGGCACCCTCAGGGCACTCTAGTGCCAGGAAAACGAGTATGTTTTCCTGGCACTAGAGTGGTCCTTTAAGCATGAAAACTTAAGTGAGAGATTAGCATAGGGTATGTGTTTTCTGATAGCTAAATCCTGTGAGATTCCCTCCAACACCATCTCCACCAGATATATGATGCTTGGGAGGTATAACTGTATAGGTGTTTTCTGTCCATAATTTTCTGTACTTAGGCCCTTCGTATTTATCAGCACCAGGCCCAATGGGCTCCTAATTTGGCACAGGTCAAAGGATGCCAGTCTTTGTGGAGGGAAAACTTCTGACAGGGAACTAGCTGTAGGAGAAGGTATGGCCTGTAAAACAGACATAGTGCTTGGAAAAAACACCGGATACAATTAGCAAACATTTGTTAAAACAGGGCAGAAAAAATGAGAATATACAAATTTACATTTCAGAGTTGCGGTCAGTGCATGTAACACCTCTTATTGCCAGAGTTAAAGGAGCAGGCCTCCATGACAACTTCATCAAAATAAAGTTGTTATGGTGCAAGTTGGTCCCTGGAGCATTTTACCTTTACAGGTTAAACCATTCATGAACAGTTCAACCCCCCAGTGCCATTCCTCACTGTACTCATCCATATCCACTTTCAGAACATCAGCTAGATGAAGCCACGGGCTGCAGCTGGGCAGGTGCACTGCTGATTGGCAACAGCTTAAGAAAGGTACATAGCTTGTTGTGTGGATGGGGACATCGAGGAATGCCACTGGATGTGAACGGTGCTTGAGAGCCAACTTTGATTTAATCCCTAAAGGTAAGAGAGCGCCAGGGACCTCCTGGCACCACACAAACGTTTTTTCAATTAAGTTGTTGTGGTGGCTGAAGTGTTCCTTTAAGTGAACATGCAACTTATTTTTAATGTTCCCTAAAAACATAATAACTTTTTGTAATACCAGTAAACAGATTTGTTCTGATGCTTTATGTCAGAAAGAGTTGGGAAGTATAGAAAGGGTACAGGATTCTAATGTCGCTCGCCCTAGGTTCCTTATCAGCTTCAGAAAACTGAAAAAAAGAGTTTCTAGTATCAGTTTCACCACTTTTAAAGCATCTTTAAAATATTAATGAGATTAATTATGCGTTTTAGCCCCTACTGGATGTGAAATGTGTGCTTAAAGTTTTCCAGCTAACGACCCTATGACTTCAGAGGTGTGTTTATAAATCCCCACAGCTTCTCTTCCTGCGTGGCAATCATCAATTCCATTTATCAGTGTCTTTCTAAAATGAGCCTGATATTGACACTATTGGAGAAAAATGAACCGATGTTTCCTACATTCCAGGCTTAATATTAATATTTCAGGCTACAAAAACGGTATTTGCAACAGTGTACGCGGCCGCTACAAAACAAAATTAATCTGCTACAGAAAAAAAAATGACAAATGCTTCAAAAAGTAATTTTATGGTCTCATAAAGTTAATTAGTCCAGGCTTCAATTAACCTTGAGCTACAATGTGTGTAAAAGAATATAATCGATAGTTAAATATCCACCCAGCATCAGAATTTCAAATCTCAGCAGCTAACGGCTGAGTGGGTTACACACAGGAGAAACCCACCCTTTACATTCAATGTGACTGATGGTTTATGTTCCCTCTTTACACTTGGCAAAAAGTGATGGATTTCCACTCACTGACTGCTGTAAGGGTTCATTTCCTTCATACTCTTATTTAAAGAGAAACTTTAAAGGAACTGTATGGTCAAATCAAAATTAAGTTGTTATGGTGCCCAGAGGTGTCTGGTGCTTTCTTGCCTGAATGGGTTAAACTGTTTAACCCCAAAAAATTGCAATCCAGCACCAGGTCTAGCTTTTCCTACCAGCATTCATAAAAAAGGTGCATACATTTGTTTTAAATGGGAAGCTACTGATTTGCATAGAGCATCATCTGACCGTTCTGGGCAATCAGCGGTGACCTTGTCCGGTGGCACTCCATACTTCCCGAAACAGAAGAAGTCAGATGCCACTGCGGAAAGGGAAATCCAGCACTGGAGAGCAACCTTTTGGATGAAACTGTTCGAGGAAGGTTTAACCCCTTCAGGTGAGAAAGTGACAGGGACCTATGAGCACCATAACAACTTTATTTTGAGTTGTTATGGTGACGATACAATTCCTTATATCTTTAATTTGTTTAGAAGTGATCTTGAAGTGGGCATTGAAAGTCATTTGTCGGTGTTTGCAGATGACACAAAACTAGCCAAGTTGAACATGATATTTCATTACAGAGGGATTTGGATAAATTGGGGGACTAGGCAGGTAAGTGGCAGATGAGATTTAGATGTCAATGTAAAGTCATGCATTTTGGAATAAGGAACCCACTAAGTACTCGTATACATTAGATGTAGAGTTGAGACTGGAAGAAAGGCGATTTCACTTACAGCAGAGGAAAGGGTACGAACAAGAAAGATGTGGAATGCTCTGCCTTAGATATGCTTCCCAATAGTCCAAATTTTAGCGAGATAGTGACGATTTCTGGGTCCTGTCCAGCTGTCCCACGTTAGTCTCCTGGTGTCCCACTTTTGGGGACACCATGGAACTGTCCCCAACAATCATAGTGTGAGTGCATCATAAGATGCGCTTGCATCAGGGCACTAGGACCCTGCAAAGAGCACTGTTTCAGTGCTCCCTGCAGGGTCATTCCTCAGTGGGCAGGCTAAAATGATTGTTTTTTTTATTCACACTAGGCAGACCAGCCAATAGTGTGGGTGAACATGCCCCCACTGCAGGCAGGTCTGCCCCTTTTCATATAATTCTGCCTCATTTTGGGCAGAGCCAGGAATGCAATAGCATCGCTGGCTCGCCCCCCTTTACCACCACCCCCACCAACATTTAGACTCTGGGACTGCTGATGTTGGGAGGTATGTAAAGAGGTTGGCATCAGATTCTGTAGATATTTTTTTTTTAAATGTGGATTTTTTTTTCTTTTTGCTAAATCAGAATATTCAATAATATAATTATTGTGTATGTTAACAGGTTGTTGATCCAATGAGAGACCTAACAGCCATTATGGAGTCAAGAAGGTTTTGTTTTTCTCCTTTTGTAACATAATTGGAAATCACTACAATTGTTTGTGTTTTGTTTAGGTTTTTTTTGCCTTCCTTTGGATCAACAGTATAAAGGAATAGGTTTTGAAGGTTGAACTTGATGAACTTGAGTATTTTTCTCAACCTAGATTACCATGTAACTATGTAGCTTTCACTTTACTATGTGACACAAGTGTAGCAAGCAATGTATGGATATTATGTGGGCTCATACAAATGCAGTAAATTAAAGGAACACTATAGTCACCTAAATTACTTTAGCTAAATAAAGCAGTTTTAGTGTATAGATCATTCCCCTGCAATTTCACTGCTCAATTCACTGTCATTTAGGAGTTAAATCACTTTGTTTCTGTTTATGCAGCCCTAGCCACACCTCCCCTGGCTATGATTGACAGAGCCTGCATGAAAAAAAAAACTGGTTTCACTTTCAAACAGATGTAATTTACCTTAAATAATTGTATCTCAATCTCTAAATTGAACTTTAATCACATACAGGAGGCTCTTGCAGGGTCTAGCAAGCTATTAACATAGCAGGGGATAAGAAAATCTTAATTAAACAGAACTTGCAATAAAGAAATCCTAAATAGGGCTCTCTTTACAGGAAGTGTTTAGGAAGGCTGTGCAAGTCACATGCAGGGAGGTGTGACTAGGGTTCATAAACAAAGGGATTTAACTCCTAAATGGCAGAGGATTGAGCAGTGAGGCTGCATGTTCTGTACACCAAAACTGCTTCATTAAGCTAAAGTTGTTCAGGTGACTATAGTATCCCTTTAAATTTAACTTTACAGACTCTTCCAAAAGCTAAACTTAAATTGATACATTTATGTTGCAGAGTCTTACAGGGATAAAAGTTTTTGGTATCAATTAATTAAAGTCATTGAAATTAAATTGGCAGAGAAAAAAAATCTTCCTGTCCACACACTAGTAGCTTTTGTTTGACAGAAGTATTGTCCACTTTAATTCAAAGTTGGGTCAGTTGTAAAGTTACATATTCACAACTAACAAACCCCTCGGGTCAGGTATAGTCCAGTATGCACTTTGTATTTGACATTCTGTCTTCAATTGAGAATCTGTCCCCGAGGAAGCCCCTGATAGGGTTGAAACGTCTAGGACTTGGACTTACCCTGTGAATCTCTTGATATCAGTTTCCCCTGCTATTGTTTACTTCTGTGTAAGTAAATACATTTTGCATTGTGCACTTTATCTATATGGTTATCTTATTTGGCTGCACTTTGCTTTTCTTTCATGAACGAGACTGACATCAATAAAACCCAAGAATTAAGACGATATACATCAAATAATTTCTGAAGGCTCTTTATTTGGCTATAAAGTGTGAGTGGCCAATTGGCACTTAATATACACCGATGTTTGGTTACACGGTATTGCACTATGTGTATTGCTTTTATTTCCTCAAGCTGGACAAACCCTATATATTGCATCACCTGATGTCCCAACCTGAACAAGAGGATGATAAAAATAGCCCATTGACAACTCAACAGCTAAATAAAACGATTGGATGTCCTAAAACTACTGTTCACATAAGTGTTAATAAGGATTACAAACACGGAGCATAGAGGACACCCAACTTCTCCCCCAAGCTGTAGGATGGGGCTGATGTAATATGACTTGAGTGTCCATAAGCAGGACCCCATATTAATGACCCCCTATTAATGCGGGGAGCATTTCAATACATGTTTATATTTCGGTATGGTTCGAATGCTCATTTGAGTATCAAATGTCCCACCACCTTGTTATGACTCTGCTGGAGTTACAGACCTCTGATTGGGTAGCTCAATAATTTTAACACGTATTCAACAATGCAGCCAATCTCTTTCAAGAGTCCTTAAGATTTATTGTGGGAAATCTAATACATTTCCTGGAGTATAGCAATGTTATAAGAGATGGCAGACCAGCTCTATGTTTATCACCAGAGTTATGCTTTCAGTAAAGCTACTTTGGCCTTACATTTAACATTCACCTTAAAGGGACACTATAGTCACCTGAACAACTTCAGCTTAATGAGGTTGTTTAGGTGAGTGCTACAGCTACCCGGAGCCTTTTTCTTGTAAGCACTGTATTTTCTGAGAAAATGCAGTGTTTACATTGGAAGCTTGGAACACCTCTTGTTGCAGTCAATCAGACGGCCACCAGAGGGACTTCCGAGTTCAGAGGCCCTAAAAAGGCCTCTCGTCCGATGCATTCTGGGTGAATGCATCAGACGGGCTATCAGCACACAAAGCACTGTGAACGCGCTTTGTGTGCTGACAGCCTGTCAGCACTGCTGTGGGCGTGGCTTCAGCTGACAGCTGAAGCCCGAACCCACAGGGATGCTGTCTGGCCACAATAGTGGTTGAAGGGGGGGGGGGGGGACGGACCTACTCTCCTCCCCCCGGCCCCCACCCCTGAGCGGTGAGTGGGGGCCCTAAAAATAAGGGTGGCACATACTGCCCCCCCGGCCCCCACCCCTGTGCGGCCGGTGGGGGCACTAAAATTATCAATAAGGGGGGACCTATTGTCCCCCCCCGGCCCCCACCCCTGTGCGGTGGGTGGGGGCCTTAAAATAAAAAATAAGGGGGGGACATACTGGCCCCCCCCCCCGGCCCCCACCCCTGTGCGGCGGGTGGGGGCCCTAAAATTCACAATAAGGGGGGGACCTACTGTCCCCCCCCGGCCCCCACCCCTGTGCGGCGGGTGGGGGCCCTAAAATTCACAATAAGGGGGGGGACCTACTGCCCCCCCCCCCCGGCCCCCACCCCTGAGCGGTGGGTGGGGGCCCTAAAATTCACAATAAGGGGGGGACCTACTGTCCCCCCCCGGCCCCCACCCCTGTGCGGCGGGTGGGGGCCCTAAAATTCACAATAAGGGGGGGGACCTACTGCCCCCCCCCCCCGGCCCCCACCCCTGAGCGGTGGGTGGGGGCCCTAAAATTCACAATAGGGGGGGGACCTACTGTCCCCCCCCGGCCCCCACCCCTGTGCGGCGGGTGGGGGCCCTAAAATTCACAATAAGGGGGGGACCTACTGTCCCCCCCCGGCCCCCACCCCTGTGCGGCGGGTGGGGGCCCTAAAATTCACAATAAGGGGGGGGACCTACTGTCCCCCCCCGGCCCCCACCCCTGTGCGGTGGGTGGGGGCCTTAAAATAAAAAATAAGGGGGGGACATACTGGCCCCCCCCCCCGGCCCCCACCCCTGTGCGGCGGGTGGGGGCCCTAAAATTCACAATAAGGGGGGGACCTACTGTCCCCCCCCGGCCCCCACCCCTGTGCGGCGGGTGGGGGCCCTAAAATTCACAATAAGGGGGGGGACCTACTGCCCCCCCCCCCGGCCCCCACCCCTGAGCGGTGGGTGGGGGCCCTAAAATTCACAATAAGGGGGGGACCTACTGTCCCCCCCCGGCCCCCACCCCTGTGCGGCGGGTGGGGGCCCTAAAATTCACAATAAGGGGGGGGACCTACTGCCCCCCCCCCGGCCCCCACCCCTGAGCGGTGGGTGGGGGCCCTAAAATTCACAATAGGGGGGGGACCTACTGTCCCCCCCCGGCCCCCACCCCTGTGCGGCGGGTGGGGGCCCTAAAATTCACAATAAGGGGGGGACCTACTGTCCCCCCCCGGCCCCCACCCCTGTGCGGCGGGTGGGGGCCCTAAAATTCACAATAAGGGGGGGGACCTACTGCCCCCCCCCCCCGGCCCCCACCCCTGAGCGGTGGGTGGGGGCCCTAAAATTCACAATAGGGGGGGGACCTACTGTCCCCCCCCGGCCCCCACCCCTGTGCGGCGGGTGGGGGCCCTAAATACAAAGGGGGTGGGGACCCTAGTTAACCCCCCCCCCCCCACAAAAAAAAGAACTTATCTCCCTACCTACCCCCCTCACCCTAAAAATAATGAGGGGGGACCATTAACTAAAAACCTGTAAAAAAAATGAGATAAAATCAACTTACCATTTGATGTTTTCTTTCTTCTAAAATCTTCTTTCTTCAGCCCCAAAAAAGGCCAAATAAAAATCCATAATAACCGACGCAATAAAAAAAAAAAAAAAAAAAACCCGAGCGCAAAAAAAATAATCCATCTTCACCCATGGAGGGCTCCGCGCAGACTGAGCTCCGCAGGGCGGGGGAAGGCTTATAAAGCCTTGCCCCGCCCTGCAATTAGGCTAAGAACACTCTGATTGGTGGGTTTAAGCCAATCAGAGTGCTCTTTGTCATTTTACAAGCGTGGGAAAGTTCTTTGGAATTTTCCCACGCTTGTAAAATGACACAGAGCAATGTGATTGGATGGCTTGAAATCCATCCAATCACAGTGCTCTTTGTCATTTTACAAGCGTGGGAAAGTTCTTTGGAATTTTCCCACGCTTGTAAAATGACACAGAGCACTGTGATTGGATGGATTTCAAGCCATCGAATCACATTGCTCTGTGTCATTTTACAAGCGTGGGAAAATTCCAAAGAACTTTCCCACGCTTGTAAAATGACAAAGAGCACTCTGATTGGCTTAAACCCACCAATCAGAGTGTTCTTAGCCTAATTGCAGGGCGGGGCAAGGCTTTATAAGCCTTCCCCCGCCCTGCGGAGCTCAGTCTGCGCGGAGCCCTCCATGGGTGAAGATGGATTATTTTTTTTTGCGCTCGGTTTTTTTTTTTTTTTTTTTTAATTGCGTCGGTTATTATGGATTTTTATTTGGCCTTTTTTGGGGCTGAAGAAAGAAGATTTTAGAAGAAAGAAAACATCGAATGGTAAGTTGATTTTATCTCATTTTTTTACAGGTTTTTAGTTAATGGTCCCCCCTCATTATTTTTAGGGTGAGGGGGGTAGGTAGGGAGATATTTTTTTTGGGGGGGGGGAGGGTTAACTAGGGTCCCCCCCCCCCCTTTGTATTTAGGGCCCCCACCCACCGCTCAGGGGTGGGGGCCGGGGGGGGACAATAGGTCCCCCCCCCTTATTGATAATTTTAGGGCCCCCACCCGCCGCTCAGGGGTGGGGGCCGGGGGGGGGACAGTAGGTCCCCCCCTTATTGATCATTTTAGGGCCCCCACCCGCCGCTCAGGGGTGGGGGCCGGGGGGGGGACAGTAGGTCCCCCCCCTTATTGATAATTGTAGGGCCCCCACCCACCGCTCAGGGGTGGGGGCCGGGGGGGGACAATAGGTCCCCCCCCCTTATTGATAATTTTAGGGCCCCCACCCGCCGCTCAGGGGTGGGGGCCGGGGGGGGGACAGTAGGTCCCCCCCCTTATTGATCATTTTAGGGCCCCCACCCGCCGCTCAGGGGTGGGGGCCGGGGGGGGGACAGTAGGTCCCCCCCCTTATTGATAATTGTAGGGCCCCCACCCGCCGCTCAGGGGTGGGGGCCGGGGGGGGACAGTAGGTCCCCCCCTCATTGATAATTTTAGGGCCCCCACCCGCCGCACAGGGGTGGGGGCCGGGGGGGGGACAGTAGGTCCCCCCCCTTATTGATCATTTTAGGGCCCCCACCCGCCGCTCAGGGGTGGGGGCCGGGGGGGGGACAGTAGGTCCCCCCCCTTATTGATAATTGTAGGGCCCCCACCCGCCGCTCAGGGGTGGGGGCCGGGGGGGGACAGTAGGTCCCCCCCTCATTGATAATTTTAGGGCCCCCACCCGCCGCACAGGGGTGGGGGCCGGGGGGGACAGTAGGTCCCCCCCTCATTGATAATTTTAGGGCCCCCACCCGCCGCACAGGGGTGGGGGCCGGGGGGGGACAGTAGGTCCCCCCCTCATTGATAATTTTAGGGCCCCCACCCGCCGCACAGGGGTGGGGGCCGGGGGGGGGACAGTAGGTCCCCCCCTCATTTATAATTTTAGGGCCCCCACCCGCCGCACAGGGCGGGTGGGGGCCCTAAATTATTATTGATAATTTTAGAAAGCGAGCTGAGCTGTCAGTCAGACAGCTCAGCTCGCGAACGCGCATTCCGCGCACATGCGCGGTAAAGCGCTCAGGTTCTTCATAGGGCGGCATTCAATGCCGCTCTATGAAGAACGCGATTGGTCCAGCGCGAAGCCGTCCCATTGGGCCCCGCGATTTCGTCATTTTGACGAAAAAGGGGGCGCGGCCTAGCGGGGAGCTCGGCGCTGGAACGGAGGTAAGTTTTTAATATAAAAACACCGATTTTTTTTTTTTTAATGAATGAAAGTTCATATAAAAGCAAGAAGGAAGGCTGGGGGACCTGTCTTTCTTGCTTTTATATGGTGACTATAGAGTCCCTTTAAATTCACTCCAAATTTAGTAAATAACCCTGTTACACTTTTTAACACTGGCCTCTAATAAAATTGACAATTTTTTAACTGGGCTGCAGCGTGCACTATCATGGTATTGCTCCTGCCACACATAGCTCAAATAATTAGTATTATAATTATTACTGTCACTTTTAGCATGGGGTTACTTAAAGGGAAACTCCAGTGCCAGGAAAACAATCCGTTTTCCTGGCACTGCAGGTCCCCTCTCCCTCCCACCCCGCAATCCCCGGTTGCTGAAGGGGTGATAACCCCTTCAGTCACTTACCTGAGGCAGCGGCGATGTCCCACGTCACTGCTTCCTCCTCCGCCGCCGGTCCTCCTCTGCATTACGTCGACCGGGGGGCGAGACTGACAATGCCGCGCATGCGCATTAGCGCTCCCATAGGAAAGCATTGAAAATGCATTTCAATGCTTTCCTATGGGGAAATGAGCGACGCTGGAGGTCCTCACACAGCGTGAAGACGTCCAGCGACGCTCTAGCACAGATAATCTGTGCTATAATCCAGGAAGTGCCTTCTATTGGCTGTCTAGTAGACAGCCACTAGAGGTGGAGTTAACCCTGCAAGGTAATTATTGCAGTTTATAAAAAAAACTGCAATAATTACACTTGCAGGGTTAAGAGTAGTGGGAGTTGGCACCCAGACCACTCCAATGGGCAGAAGTGATCTGGGTGCCTGGAGTGTCCCTTTAACCATCCTTCTAAATTATACTCTGTCTACACTCTGGCTGGAAAAAAATGATATTTTCCTGGATTTGAAAGGCGCATAGCAGCATATGATAGTGATAAAGAATGGAAATTTGCACTGTGTGATAATAAGAAGTTGCTGGGGAAGGTACTCCAATGAATAAGTAACTGCAATTGAAACACCCGGTACCTAATCAGTTAATTTCATAGGAACCAAAGAACACCAAGTAACAGACTAGGAATTTGACACAAGATAAAGCCTGCACTCCACACTCAGCCATGCTATTTTAAAGATAAGCAGGGTCTAAAAACACAGAACTAATTTTAGGAATTCTAAAGCACATTGTTATGGTTGATTTGCACAAAACCTTTTGCCTACTCCAACAGCATATTTTCTTTCTGAAAAAATGTACAACTCTATGTACCAACCAGTCCAAATAAAAATACAAAAAAATCCAGCAGGCATCTACTTGCCAGTATTAATAGAAAAAAAATATTGTAAAAAATGAAAAGTGCATGAAAAAAAAGTTGCAATATTGATTATTTTTGCCTCATTTTTCTTATTTATCGGACCAAAATCAAAATAGCAAAGAATATAATCGCACCCACAAGAAATAGTCTGTCAAAATAATTAAGCACATGCATTTTTAACATGAGGTCAGCCAATATGCTAAAAGATACAAAAGATTTTTCAATTTAAAAGCGTCAAGCCCTGGATATTCCAAAGCAAACGGTTAGAAATGATACAGTTCAATAAAACAAACCAATTTTAGAAATTAAATGTAGACCATAATAGCCGTTTTTTTTATAGGTAAGGATTAACTCAGTGATATTTTCAAATCCGTCATTAGTGTATTGCATATTTTAGACCATAATATCTCTGGCAGGAAAAATAGGTGACGAAAATTATTTTTTACAGTTTGGCTAGTTAATTCCCCAGTCGGTTTAAGACTATTCACTGTTTAGTAAATAAACAGGTTTACCATTTTTTAGTCTATTTAAAAATGAAAGGTATTTTTCTTACTGGGAAAAAAATTGCAGAGAAAAAAAAAAAGCAAATTCTAAGATGCATTTGAAAATAGCCAAGTTAACGCAGAGGTGGAGAATATTACAAAAGCTGCTGGTTTGGGCTACATTTTGGAATTTGATTTCAATTCAATGAAGTTTAACGATTAACTACCACATCTTCAGAAGTAAAAGAACGTCGTGACGGAACATTTCTGTCGTGTGTCCTTAAGGGGTTAAAATCCTGAGTTGTGTTCATTTATTCATTGATCAGAGTGTTGTGGTGAACCTGCAGCTGTGCTCCAAATTTTTGACTAACTGGCAAGCTGAAAACATTTCAGACTAAACTCATATCAAGCCATCCCAATCCATAATCTAGCACGGCTGTTTTATGGATGGATCAGCAAAGACATTTGTGATGAAAAACAGAGGTTGCCATTGTTGACCGTGTGACTGGTCCCACAAATGACAGGGAGTGTGTGATGGTGTCAGAACATCCATGTCTGATGTAAAGTGCAGTATATCAAGAGGGGGGGAGAACATTGCTATATAGCAGAGGTCTTCAAACTCCGGCCCAAAGATGTTGCTGAACTACAACTCCCATGATTCTTTGAATTACATAGATAGCCAGAGAATCATAGGAGTTGTAGTCCAGTAACATCTGGGGGGCCGGAGTTTGAGGACCCCTGCTATATAGAGTACAGCTTTCCTGATCTCCCATAAGTCCAGTAAAAACCCACGCCTCAACACTTCCAATGGATAGTTGCATAGAATTGGAAAATTCAGACCAAAATAGACGAACTGGAAAAATAGAGTTAGAGAATGTTTCCATTTAGTCAATCTGGAATAAATTCACAATTTATTATTAATAAACAACATAAAACTGTGTTGAGAAAAACCTGGAGACTTAGAAATTGATAAACAGCAGCTAATTGTTGAAAATACCAAGTTTAAGTTTGCTAGTTTGATTTTCAGTTTGGCCTTTTACTTCTGACCTTAAATTTGAATTCACTTTGACATCTCATTTTAGTAAATAATCCTGTAACTATAGGGATAGCAATCAGGCCAAACATATTCATGGTGCCCAGACCCCTATCTCACCAATGGGCTCCAGGCCTAATCATTGATAATTTTACAACTGCATTGCATTCATGACTTCATAATCAATGTAGAATATTAAAGGGACTCTCTATGCACCATGAGCACTTCATTTCATTGGAGTGGTTATGGTGCCTGCAGTCCCCTGGTGCCATCCCACTTAAGTCAGTCATTGTTAAACTGTCCTCGATTGGTTTGATACAGAATGATGGCCATTGAGAATCTGAGGCTGTGCCCCCTGCTGAATGGTATAGTTATTTTGTACTCCACGTTAGCGATACCATCTCATACCAGCGATCCTCATTCAGCGTCAAACTGATCGAGAGGAGTTTGACACTAAATAGTTAGGAGTTGCCAGGGCACTCCAGACACCATAACCACTCCAATGATGTGAATCAAATGGCGATGACGTCTAGAAAGGCCCAGTAAGGTTGAAAGAGTAACACTGAAAGAAACTCTCCAAAAAACCTATACTCTTTATCTCCGGTATTGTAGCCTAAATTTAAGAATCTGGTCCCCAAGTCACCCCATCAAAGAGGGTTTATTCACTTAACAGCGGATTGTAGGGAATTGAACCAGAATCGCTAAATCTTGGCAAAATAGTTTATTTTCCAAAAATCTCCAACTCAGCTACACTCAAGGAGCTTTATTATTCCAGCGTAAACATATTTTGTCAATGTATTGCAAGGCACTATTTAGCGAATAAACTTTATTGTTTAGTAAAAATATCCTATTTATAAAATATGATTCACAGGGGTGTTTAACACACACAACTATATTCACCATAAGGGGAGATTATTAATTTAAGCAGCAATAAATCCAGGTCATATGACAAGAGGCAACAAGAGGCAGCACGTCAAAATGGGTAAATAAAAATGTAATTATGAATGGGTAGAACGTTTAACATGTTTTTAACTTATTATAAATATAATTATGTTAATCTTCTAAAAAAGGTTTTACAAGATACAGCAATACTCGTCATCTGGTATGTATATAGGTGTATGTGTACATGTATTTATATATGTATGTGCGTATACAATAATAATAAAATAATAATAATAACTAGTGCTTATATAGCACATTTCTCCCAGTGGGGCTCAAAGCGCTTGTTAGCGCACGTTCTCGGAATTATTTCAATCGGCAGCTGAATAATAGATGTTATTATTACCCAGTTGATGTTACTCATGTATTGAACTCGGAAGGAGGAGAACCTGAGTTGATCCTGCTGGGTATATGTATATATGTATGTGACTATGTATGTGTGTGTGTATATAAATGTATGTGCATATGTATATGTGCATATGTATATATATGTGTGTGCGTGTGTATATTTATGTGTTATATGTGTATATGTATATATGTATGTGAGTATGCATGTGTGTATATGTATATATGCATGTGTGTGTATATACATGTATGTATTTATGTGTATATATAAATGTATGTATATGTGTTTATATGTGTATATGTATGTGAGTATGTATGTGAGTATGCATGTGTGTGTGTGTGTGTATATATGCATGTGTGTATATTATTTATTTATTACTATTATTTATGAAGCACCAGCATATTTCGTAGCCTTTTACAATATTATCAAAGGGGGAGAGTTAACAATAAATGAGACAATTACAAATGCTTACAGTAACAATAGGTTTAAGAGGGCCCTGCTCAAACAAGCTTATAGTCTATATAGGATATGTATACATATATTTATATATGTCTGTGAATACATATGTGTGTATTTATGTGTATATATGTATGTATGTATGTATGTGTGCATTATGTGAATGGATATTTCTATGCGTATATGTGTGTATATGTGTATGTATGTGTGTGTATGTATATGTGTGTGTGCATTATGTGAATGTATATATCTATGCGTGTATGTGTTTATATGTTTACATATGTGTGTATGTATGTGTGTATATGTATATCTGTCTGTGAATACATATATGTGTATGTGTATATATGTATGTATGTATGTTTGTATGCATGTATGTATGTGTGCATTATGTGAATGTATATATCTATGCGTGTATGTGTGTATATGTGTATGTATGTATGTGTGTGTGTATATGTATACATATGTGTGTATGTATGTGTGTATATGTATATATGTATGTGTGTGTGCATTGTGTTAATGTATAGATCTAGGTATGTATATATATTTATATATGTATGTAAGTATGAATGTATGTCTGTGTGTAGCTATATAAGTATATTAATGTACTTTATCTTTTTGTATTGACATTTAATAAGGATGCTTTCCAAGTAATCCCTAGCAGAGATCTCTCACACACACACACACACACACACAGACACACACACACACACACACACACACACACACACACACACAGAGCAGAGAGAGAGAGGCTCCTTGCATTGTACAGTATGAGGCTCCTGATCGTCATCTACTATCAAAGCGAATGCCTTTCCAGCTGAGTGCATGCAGCCTATCGCAGGGCTCACATTGCTGGCTCTGATCAGCCTGGGAGAGAGAGAGGGCTCGCTTTATGCACTGATTTTGGAAGACAGTTAAAATGCCTCTAGGGATCAGCTCCCCTCTATAATGTGAATGAACAGTGTTTCTGGCTGGGGAATCCACCAAAACCACAAAACCAGAGAAAGCATTGCCAGGCAGGCTTGGTCTGTGTCCCTCCCTGGCCCTCTCTGCCTGTGTTCCCAGCAGTGGTGGTGGTGCCAGACTGCTTTCTGCATTGAGAGGTGGTTTGGATCTGTAGCCCTCCATGTATGACAATTTGTACCTGCATGGATTTGAAGATTCGGAGGCGGTAAGCATTCTGTGTACCCCATCCCTCCCTCCAACCCCCACCCCCAATTTTCATTTTTTAAATTATATTTATTTATCTTTTTTTGTGCAAAATATTTATTTTAGCATTTCAGGTGATGCAGGAGAATGACAGATGTGTGAATGATACAGAGACTTGATTTTTTTTTTTTGTGCTGCATTTTGAAGGTACATGCTGTCTTCTAAAAGCTTAAAATATCCCTTTTTTTTTTTTTTTTTTTTTTTGCTCTACACCAGGCATTTTAACCCTTTCAGGACCATAGAGCTGTGTAGTGCAATGTGATTTTCTACCCATGGTGCTTCAGAGGTTACACCATAATCATAAATAATTTCCTTGTTTATTATACCACATCCTGAATATTTCTAAAAATGCATGACCCCCCCCCCCCTCCCCCCTCCATCCCAAAGGATATTTTTGTTGTGCTTTCTGATTATGTTTACATGCAGTGCAATAGCCTGCTGCATTAGATAGAAAATCTGGATTCAAATCTCATAATAACTGAGCTCACACCCTGGATGGATTCAGTGGAACCTAGATTCATTTTATTTAGTGTTCCATTGTCATTCACAGCAATCCTGAGCAATGTGTTTCACCTTTGGCCAGGTGTTTGAAACATCAGGGTGAAATATTGGCAAAAATCTTTTTTTTTTTTTTTTTTTTTTTTTTTATACTGGTGTAACTTTATCAGGGAGGGTCCTAATATAAGGGTATTGTGTTTGACAATAGAAAATGATTGGTTTAAAATTCTGACTGCATACAGTTGGTCTAATATTTGAGATGAAAAACCTATAAATGTGACTCATTGTCATAAACACGTTTTATTATATAATATGCAATAGGTTATCATGAAAAACCCCATGTAATACGTCATTGCAGATGTGCAAACCTTGTGCTTTGATCATCACAGGGGGAACTGATAGGGCTGGTTTTATGACAGTTCTTAGAATCTCATACTGTTACTCATTGTACAACAGGGAACTACAACTCCCATGATGATTTAACAGCCTTAATACTGGCAAAGCATCATGGAACTTGTAGTTAAGTAATAGCTAGTCATTCCTGCTGTAGCTAGTTTGGGTTTTACGACTGGTTGGCTATCTGTACTAAAACATGTGGCTCCTTTGAATTATGTGGCTGGCAGCCTGGCAGACTGCTATACTAAAAACGTGACTGGCTGGCTAGCTGACTGGCTAGCTCCTATTGAAATATGTGGCTGGCAGCCTGGCAGACAGCTTTACTAAAATGTGACTGGCTGGCTAGCTGACTGGCTATTGAAATTGAAATATGTGACCGGTTGGCTGCTGCACTAAAATGTGGCTGGCTGTATTATAAATGTGGCTAGCTGTACTATACATTTGGCTAGCTGTATTATAAGTATGGCTAGCTGTATTATACATGTGGCTGGCTGTATTATAAATGTGGCTATCTGTACAGTAAATGTGGCTAGCTGTACTATAAATGTGGCTATTTGTACTGTAAGTGTGGCTGGTTGTACAGTAAATATGGCTAGCTTTACTGTAAATGTGGCTAACTGTACTATACATGTGGCTGGCTGTACTGTAAATGTGGCTAGCTGTACAGTAAATGTGGCTAACTGTACTATAAATGTTGCTGGCTGTACTATACATGTGGCTAGCTGTACTGTAAATGTGGCTAGCTGTGCTATAAATGTTGCTGGCTGTACTATAAATGTGGCTAGCTGCACTGTAAATGTGGCTAGCTGTGCTATAAATGTTGCTGGCTGTACTATACATGTGGCTAGCTGTACTGTAAATGTGGCTAGCTGTGCTATAAATGTTGCTGGCTGTACTATAAATGTTGCTGGCTGTGCTATACATGTGGCTAGCTGTACTGTAAATGTGGCTAGATGTGCTATAAATGTTGCTGGCTGTACTATAAATGTGGCTAGCTGTACTGTAAATGTGGCTAGCTGTGCTATAAATGTTACTGGCTGTAATATAAATGTGGCTACCTGTACTGTAAATGTGGCTAGCTGTAAGTAAATGTGGCTAGCTGTACTATAAATGTTGCTGGCTGTACTATAAATGTGGCTATATTGTAAATATGGCTAGCTGTACAGTAAATGTGGCTAGCTGTACTATAAATTTAGCTAGCCATATTGTAAATGTGGCTAGCTGTACTGTAAATGTGGCTGGCTGATACCATATTTGACAGAGGGATTGATTGCAGACCTAGTCCGTGTTTTCGCCACAAGAAAAGCCATATGGGCAGTGCTGCTGGCGGAGAGGGTGCCCATGACCCAGTTTCTCTGCCATCCAATGCCTGTGTCAGTGTTTGATGGTTCCAGTAACAGTGTATCAGCTCAGGTCGAGAGGCCCAGGGAGCTCCTTGTAAGCTGCCTGCAGAGGATGTGCAGAGCCTGTTAGAGACCATTTAATTCCATCCTTTCTGGGGGTGGAAGAGGAGGAGGAGGGCTGCTGGTAACGGAAGAGACACACTCCTCTCAGGGGGATGTATTCTTTGTGTGAAAGCAGCGACTCACATTGGAGGGAAAATCAGAAAGGAGCACAGTGACTCTAACACTATAGGAATTGCCATCCATGCATGTTACTATAGCGTGTTTCTATCTATTCAATTTTCCGTCTGTCCATTATCTATCTATCACTCTATCTATCTATCTATCTATCACTCTATCTATCTATCTATCTATCTATCACTCTATCTATCTATCTATCTATCACTCTATCTATCTATCTATCTATCACTCTATCTATCTATCTATCTATCTATCTATCTATCTATCTATCTATCTATCAATCACTCTATCTATCTATCTATCTATCACTCTATCTATCACTCTATCTATCTATCTATCTATCTATCACTCTATATATCACTCTATCTATCTATCTATCTATCAATCACTCTATCTATCACTCTATCACTATATCTATCTATCTATTTATCTATCTATCTATCTATCACTCTATGTATCTATCTATCTATCTATCTGTCTATTAATCTATCTATCTATCTATCAATCACTCTATCTATCTATCTATCTATCACGCTATCACTCTATCTATCACTCTATCTATCTATCTATCAATCACTCTATCTATCTATCTATCTATCTATCAATCACTCTATCTATCACTCTATCACTCTATCTATCACTCTATCAATCTATCTATCACTCTATCTATCTATCTATCACTCTATGTATCTATCTATCTGTCTATTAATCTATCTATCAATCACTCTATCTATCTATCTATCTATCTATCTATCTATCTATCTATCTATCTGTCTGTCTGTCTATCTATCTATCTATCACTCTATCTATCTATCAATCACTCTATCTATCTATCTATCTATCTATCTGTCTGTCTGTCTATCTATATATCTATCACTCTATCTCTCTATCTATCTCTCTATCTCTCTCTCTATCACTCTATGTATCTATCTATCTGTCTATTAATCTATCTATCTATCTATCTATCACTCTATCTATCTCTCTATCTATCACTCTATCTATCTCTCGATCTATCACTCTATCTATCTTTCACTCTATCTATATATCTACCTATCTATCAATCACTCTATATATCTATCTATCTATCTATCTATCACTCTATCTCTCTCTCTATCTATCTATCTATCTATCGATCTCTCTATCTCTCTATCTATCTATATATCGATCTCTCTATCTCTCTATCTATCGATCTCTCTATCTCTCTATCTATCGATCTCTCTATCTATCTATCACTCTATCTATCTATCACTCTATCTATCTATCTCTCTCTCTATCTATCTATCTCTCTATCTATCACTCTATCACTCTATCTATCTTCCACTCTATCTATATATCTATCTATCTATCAATCACTCTATCTATCTATCACTCTATCTATCTCTCTATCTATCTATCGATCTCTCTATCTCTCTATCTATCGATCTCATCTCTCTATCTACCTATCTGTCTATTAATCTATCTATCTATCTGTATATTAATCTATCTATCTATCTATCACTCTATCTATCTATCTATCACTCTATCTATCTATCTATCTATCTATCTATCTATCTATCTATCTATCTATCTATCTCTCTATCTCTCTATCTATATATCTATCTATCTATCAATCACTCTATCTATCTATCTATCTATCTATCACTCTATCTATCTCTCTATCTCTCTATCTATCTATCGATCTCTCTATCTCTCTATCTATCTATCTATCTACCTATCTGTCTATTAATCTATCTATCTACCTATCTGTATATTAATCTATCTATCTATCTATCTATCTATTAATCTATCTATCTATCTGTCTGTATGTCTATTAATCTATCTATTAATCTATCTATCTATCTATCTATCTATCTATCTATCTATCTATCTATTAATCTATCTATCTATTTCTCTATCTATCTATTAATTTATCTATCTATTAATCTATCTATCTATCTATCTATCTATCTATCTATCTATCATCATATAGCTAACTATCTATCTATTAATCTATCTATCTATCTATCTATCTATTTATCTGTCTGTATGTCTATTTATCTATCTATCTATCTATCTATCTATCTATCACTGTCTGTCTGTCTATCTATCTATCTATCTGTCTGTCTGTCTGTCACGTTAGAATGTTGCTAGTATTCATAAATTATTTTGTTTGCATTTTTTGTTAATGACAGTCAGTTACTTTAATTCACAAATAAAGCCATGTTGCTGAACTGTGCTCAGTGTATAGTATACTGTCAGTTTATTAAAGGACAATTGTTACTTCCCACGTTTTTTTTTTTTTATCTTTTCTTTACTTACCCTCTATATAGTGTAACCCCAAGACCAGTTTAATCGCTAAAGTGTAAGTTTTTGGGAATTCACAGTTAATTTAGAAAGTAGTTGTCAAGCCTCCTGTAACTTATGCTCTTTTAAAAGAGCATCCAATTTCAATCTATTCAATCCTGTTCTAGCAAATGTGTAGTTTGGGTGAAACTAAACTATTTAAAAAATAGGCCTGTGTTCCACCTGTCAGTCAAATCTTCAGTATAGACTCTATGCCAGTGATGGTTAACCATGACACCATAAATTGTTTCTGGACTACATTTCCCATGATGCTCAGCTAGCTTTTCGACTCTAAGAGCTAGCTGAGCATCATGGGAAATGTAGTCCAGAAACATTTTATGGTGTCAAGGTTAGCCATCACTGCTCAATGCCGAAGAATTGGCGGAGTAGAGAGAGCAGAAAGGACCTCCCATTGACCATAGTCCTTCTGCTTTCCACACATAGCAACCACAGCGCATGTACTCTAGTTGCTATGGAAACTACCTAACTGATGCTACTTGCGCTGCTACGGAGTATAGGAACATAGTGACATGATGTCACTCCGTTCAAATTCAGACCGTCAATGAAGACAGCGTGTCGACGTCAGACACAGGAGGCCTGCCCTGCTTGGGAAAGTGTCCCCAAGCAGGGCAAATTAAAGGAACACTACAGCGTTAGGAATATAAATATGTAAAGGAGTTTAAGCATGCGTGGGATAGGCATAAGGCTATCCTAACTATAAGATAAGGCCAGGGACTAATGAAAGTATTTAGAAAACTGGGCAGACTAGATGGGCCGAATGGTTCTTATCTGCCGTCACATTCTATGTTTCTATTTTTCTATGTTTCTATGTTTATATGTTTCTATGTATTCCAAATGCTATTGTGCCTTAATCACCGTTTAGATCACCGTGCCAGCACTGCCATGTTAAAAGAGATAGTAAACTCACCTTTTTCTCCCTCACCGCAATGGTCTCTCTGCTCAAGCTCCACCTCTTTGGCTGAGATCATTAAGACCGATGATCTCAGCCAATTCAATATTGTCCCACAGGAAAGCATTGGGAGGCTAGCATGCATGTGCCGCAAAATGCCACGCTGTACCTGTCAGACGTCTCTCTGAAGCCGTCTGATTAAAGTAAGCAGAGTTTTACGTGCCTATTTTATGGAAGCACCTCTAGTAGCGGACATATTGACAGATACTAGAGGAAGTTTAACCCTGTAGAGAAAACAGTGTTCAGGCTGGGGGATTAAGCCACATTTGTATTACTCATGACAGGTTTTACTAGATTTGGAGGTTTAAATGTGAGATTTCCTGATTGGGTTATTTACTAAACCGTGAGTTTTGGGATTTGATCTTTGCATTTAATCTGTTAGGTCACAATAAGTGATTCTGCAAAAAAAGTCTGACAATTCCCTGTTTAATATATATTATACGATATACATATATCCAATAAATCATTTGACAACTAATAAGGTACCCGCCAGAAAAGCATTTCTTACTCACTATAAGAGCAGCCTGCAGACCTAGACTGCAGAATTTTCATTTTACCTTTTCTGTGGAAACAAATACTGACCAATATGTACTTCTTTATTGTTTGTTATTGACTCTGGTATGGATCATATTTTTCCTGATTTTTTTTTTGGAGAAATAATTCTTGCAAAATTGTAATGATCAAATTTTCTCCTGTAGAGTTATGTTTTCAATTTTGTATCTTTTACAATCCTCAAAAAAGATATTATGTATGTAAGGAAGATGTGTAAATGTGTTTGTAACAGATGCAGTAAAGTTGCAACAAAATTAACATCTGTGTCTACAACTATCATCACTAGAAATAAATGACAACAAACTTGTCATGGGAATTGGCAGAATTTTAAGCAGAGTTGGAGAATATTTCCTAAATCACTTATTGTGACCTAACACATGAAATGCAAAGATCCAGTCCCCAAACTTACGTTTAATTCTTAAAGGACCACTGTAGTGCCAGGAAATCAAACTAGTTTTCTGGGCACTATATAGTCCTTAGGTCCCCCCCCCCCCCCCCACCCTCAGGGAGCCCCTCCTGCTGGGCTGAAGGGGTTAAAACCCCTTCAGCCACTTACCTTAATACAGCGCTGGGCTCCCTCGGCGCTGGTGACCTCTCTACCCCCTCCGACGTCAGCCCCCGAGTGGAGCCGAATGCGCATGCGCGGCCAGTGCCACGAGCGCATTTAAACCGTCCATAGGAAAGCATTACTGAATGCTTTCCTATGGACATTCTGCGTGCTCAATGCGATTTTCGCATTGAGCGTCGTAGTGGTGCCTCTAGCGGCGGTCAGGAAGACAGCCACTAGAGGCTGGATTAACCCTGCAATGTAAACATAACAGTTTCTCTACATCTGAAGGGTTAAAACCTGGGGGACCTGGCACCCAGACAACTTCATTGAGCTGAAGTGATCTGGGTGACTATTAAGATTATTATAATGATTGTTTTGCAGGCTATCCATTAAAAAGGCAGAGGCATTCACTATTTTTTTTAAATCTATTTTAGAAAATTTTAGGTTTTCACTATACTCTAGCATTTCCTTACAAAAGTGTTAGATGTGCACTTTTATGGGTATCTTGGGGGGTTGTTTACTAATGATCACACTTGCAGCTGAAAATATCTAAAAATGTATTTAGTTATCTAAAATCTGGGTTTGGTTGCTAAAAATCAAAAAGTCTTTCTGCAAAGATCCAACTTTTAAACGGTCTTTCAATAAAATAAAAAAAATAAATAAAAAAAAAATCCCTTTGTTTCAGTTAAGGTCAAGCTTTCTTGTAATTGTCTAAATTTGCAATATTGCGACACCATCAACACTAAATATCAGATATCATAGAAACATAGAATGTGACGGCAGATAAGAACCATTCGGCTCATCTAGTCTGCCCAATTTTCTAAATACTTTCATTAGTCCCTGGCCTTATCTTATAGTTAGGATAACCTTATGCCTATCTCATGCATGCTTAAACTCCCTCACTGTGTTAACCTCTACCACTTCAGCTGGAAGGCTATTCCATGCATTCACTACCCTCTCAGTAAAGTACTTCCTGATATTATTTTTAAACCTTTGTCCCTCTAATTTAAGACTATGTCCTCTTGTTGTGGTAGTTTTTCTTCTTTTAAATATAGTCTCCTCCTTTACTGTGTTAATACCATGCAAACTTGGATAGATTTTCACTTGATAATATCGATAGTAATATAATGTCTGCATTATTTGTGCAACCGACCACTCCAACACAGTTTCATAGAAAATCAGGGACTATTGCCCATAGCCTCATAACACTATAACCACTGCAATAAACTGTAGTGGTTGTGGTGCCTAGAGAATCCCTTGAACAATGTAAATTAGTGTATTGTTTTTGAACGATATTTAATTGCAATGATGATAATAATAATATAAAACTTTCAGAATGAGATACAAACAGGGGACTTTTTTTTTAAAGAAATAAAAAGATAAAAAGTGCTATTACGTTAACAGAATAGGTACTCAACTAAATAAAATTAAAAAAAATCATGTATGAAACACTAATTTTAAGAGCAAAGGAGGGGAATGTGTTATATTCCAGGAATAGTGTACATTTGCTTCACTATGTATTGTTTAGCTTGAAAAAACATTTGATTTTCTTTTTGCTGAAACTCCCAGTGGACCAAATGATTAATGTGGATGATGTGAAGGAAGAGATATGTGGGACGAGAGAAGATACAGTGTTTTCTAAATAGCAAACTGCGAAGAATTGAAAACCAAATTATATATTTTTTATACCAATGTAGCTGGATTGGAAATAATAAATAAAATACATTAAAAAAAAAAATCTTTGCTATTTCATTCTGTGAAATATTGTCCAATTTTTCCATTTTATTTGATTAAAATTCACTGTTTAGCAAGTAACCCCCAAAATATTACTTTCTCTGGTAGATGGAGACATGTCATTATGCAGGCGTGAAAAAAACTAACCCTACAGTGAATGCACTGCATTAGGAACAACAAACTCCTACAATGACGTGAATGCAAAGATGCACAATATTTATCAATAAAATTTTTTTACATTTTCCCCTTTAAATCCAACCACTGCTATTGTAGTGTAAAATTATGTCTTATATCAGTATCACTACATAAAACCGAATCATTTAAAAGTATATAAATTAGTATTGTTTAAAAAGCCACATAAAGTTCTGCATTGCTGTATATTATAAATGGGTTGCAAAGATTTTTATTTACACAAATCAAAAGGTAACGAGAGACTCATTTGGGAGACTTTTTTTTAATTTAAAAAAGAAACACCTAAATTGAGATAATTTTCATTTATGAAAGCTAAAAAAGCGAGTTCCGGGCTGGCTAATCTGATTTCTCTGCATATTACTTGCACAGAGGGTCATTCATTGGCTCAGATGATGCTCTCAACTAATGAATGACCACCATAATCAGCATATGGCTTCTGCGTCACCTGACATTGGAAGAGACTTGACACGGGTGGAACCTAGGTAATGGGGCAAACTTTTGCAAAATGGTTTGCCCTATTAGCTGGGAATTATGATAACCACTACAGCGGGCTTTAATGGTTTTCGTGCCACCTAGATGGTTGATGTATCTGATAGCCAACACGTTGTTCATCTTCAGAAGAATTGTGCATTTAGAGTGAGTCAGAGACCAACTGTGGACCACGACGGCTCCAGCCAGAATTTACAGACAATTGATGTGAAGGGTTGATTCTACATCCGACCACCTGCTTATCCGGTTTTACTGCTCAATTCACTGCCATTTAGGAGTTAAATCACCTTGTTTCTGTTTATGCAGCCCTTGCCACACCTCCCTTGGCTATGATTGACACAGCCTGCATGAAAAAAAACTGGTTTCACTTTCAATCAGATGTAATTTACCATAAACTATTTTATCTCTTGCTCTGTAAATCGAACTTTAATCACATATAGGAGGCTCTTGCAGGGTTTAGAAAGCTATTAACATAGCAGGGGATAAGAAAATCTAAATTTAACAGAACTTGCAATAAAGAAAGTATAAACTTTAGATGACTCTTTACAGGAAGTGTTTAGGAAGGCTGTGCAAGTCACATGCAGGGAGGTGTGACTAGGGTTCATAAAAAAGTGATTAAACTCCTAAATGGCAGAGAATTGAGCAGTGAGGCTGCAGGGGCATGTTCTATACACCAAAACTGCTTCATTAAGCTAAAGTTGTTTTGGTGACTATAGTGTCCCTTTAATCATTATGTCTAAAACAATTTAAAGCAACGTGACACAGGGCAGACTGTGCATGTGGTGGTAACATGAGGAAACAACGGACTTGTGCAGACAGATGTTTTCAAACAGGAAAATGAAAAACATGTAAATGTTTTTTTCTTCTCAATAGTGACAGAAGACAGTTCAGGGTAACAATAAACACTATTAGTAAAATGTCAAAAAATTGGAATTTTCAACCCTCTTGAAAAAAAAAAAAATTGTTTTTGAGGGCTGCTGCCAGTGTTTGTGGTTGTTCAATAAAGTGAGAATTGATTGAAGTTAATTAAATCAACTTTCGATTTTAGACCCAAACAACCAAACTGGAATGAATCTATATATTTTCATTTCAGCTATTTAAGCCTAACATTTGAAATATACTTTGAATTTCTTTATTCTCTGAATGCTTTTGATTCTCGACAATTCACATTTTAGTTAATAACTCTGAATTGGAGATTATTAACTCTGAATTGGAGATTATTATTTTTTTTTTTAATCCAGTTAATTTTGACTAAATTTTGAAATTCACTTTACAGGGACATTCATTGAACTAATAATTGTATCTATACAATAAAGGACTTGGCACTAGAGATGTCCCGAACAGTTCGCCGGGAACTGTTCCCCGGAGAACATAGCTTGTCCGCGGTCGCCACGGCGGGCGAACATATGCGATGTTCGGTCCGCCCCCTATTCGTCATGGAGGTGGGAGGATCTGGGAGGGAGGGTCTGCTGCTGATTGGCTGGAATGTGTCTGCTGACTGTGAGGTACAGGGTCAAAGTTTACTCAATGAGGACGAATAGGGGGCCGACCGAACATCGCATATGTTCGCCCGCCGCGGCGACCGCGAACAAGCTATGTTCGCCGGCGAACAGTTCCTGGCGAACTGTTCGGGATATCTCTACTTGGCACATTAGGAAAAGCGCAAGGACACTCACCAATTCTGATAGATCTGTGTCATCTCAGCCACGGTCCCAGGGTATTCCAGTTTTGACGCATTCAAGTTAGCAACCTACCTCTAATATTGATGCATCTGTGCCAAATTGGGCATGATCACAGAAATTTAGATGCAGAGTTACTTATATAAAGCGTGGTTGCATAATTCTGGCTCCAACTGATGCAAGGGCGTTGGTCTATGAATACTCCTGCATTCTTTGTACTAGTGTCCTTTTGTGGTTTCTCATAGCCCTTAAGCGAGTCTTACCTCTGTTCCTTGTTTACTCTTCCTGATCTGGCTACTTCTTTGACCCTGACCTTGTTTATTCCTAGTTATTATGTAATTGGCCCTTTACTGACCATGAGTTTGTCCTTGTTCTGACTCCAGTTCCAGACTGTGGTCCATCCCTGACTCTGAGATTAGCCTGATCATTTTTGGTATCTAGGTTTGTGTTCTTCTACTGGTCTGGATTTTATTTAATTAGTTCTATTACATCTATCTCTATCCAGAGCAATACGTCTGGCCATCCTTACGTCCGGTAATATGCTTTTCCGCTATGTGTTTTGATAGATTGCTAACTTATATCTTGGTCTGGATCATCCGATACCCTGACCAAAAGGTTCAAGTAAGGTTCCATAAATAATGAACCATGTTTCAGCTTGACAAAAATTATTTTGTGAGCCAAAACGTCATTCACAATTCAGTAAACCTGCCTTGGATATTTACTAAGATGCCCAGTCTTTTATTGTATCGATACTTGGCTATTTTAACCTTAATTTTGTCATTTGAATTTTAATGTGCAACAAATCAGAGTTTAGTGGATACATATTTTGCTAAATAAGCTTGTTTAAAAAATTAATACAAACATTCACTGTTTTTTTACTATTTTGGATGTATAGACATGCCTCTGCATTCTCACTAATTATTTCCATTTAAGAGCTATATCACTTTTGTTATTGTCCATGCACCCCTATCCATACTTCAACTGAAAAGTATTTTTTTTCAATCAGATGTTAACTTATGATCAAAATGTTTATCTCCTGCTCTAATCACACACCAGAGGCTTTTGAAAAAAAATCAGAAGGCTATTAACAGGTCAGGAGATAATACATTAAACAAAATGTGAAATAAAGGAAGTTTAAACATTAGATGTCTCTTTACAGGAAGTATTTGCAAGTCACATGCATAGAGGCTGTATAAACAAAGTGATTTATCTCTTATGCCAGTGAATTGAGCAGTGAGACTGCAGGGGCTTGATCTATACACCAAAACTGCCTATAGTTGTTTGGGTGCCTATGGTTTCCCTTTACAATTTAAGGCCAAACTAGCTAATCTAATAAAAAAAGGCCATGCTTTCAGATCAGCTACTCTGGCCTGAAATTTTAAATTATGTTTGTATTCACTTTGAACTCTTTAGTAACTGGAAAATCAACGTAGTAATATGATTGGCTGTTAATGGTAGAGAATCCATTTTGTGTAGGCTCTTGTCTGTGTGTATCTATATATATATTTTTTTTAAATTTTTTTTTTAATTCTTTATTTTTGTGGTGCAAACATTGAGTACAGACGTTTGTTGTGCCACAACAGCAGTAAAAAGAATAGTGAGGTCCATCGTTTTTGGCATAGAAAGGTATTGCACACATTTTTTAGGTTAGTGAAGTAAAGTTGCAGGTTTCATGCTTATCCAACATTTCTAAAGTGAGTTTAAGAGGTTGTCGTCGCTATGTATCTAGACATGTTGGTAAGCTTGCTTAATTAGGTTAAAGAACATACTTTTGAACTAGGCAAATGCTTGTAAAACAGGGTATAACATGCACAGTGCTTACTAGACTAGCTAACAGTTCCCCGTTGAATTATACTAAGTGCGCTGTAGCTAAGTAGATGGTTATGCCTTTAAGATGCTTGTAAAACAGAGTATAACAGAGTATAACATGCACAGTGCCTGCTAGACTAGCTAACAGTTCCCAGTTGAGTATTCAGTGTGCTGACATAACCCTGGATGCAAATAGCATAGAAGAGACATATGGGCTGAAAACACAGTAGTAGTTTGTTGCTAGGTAGACATTTTGCCCAAAGCCCTGAGATTACACAATCCTCTCTGTATGGTAGAGTATTTAAAATAAGCAGTGGTCGCTAATTATACTTAAACAGGAATAGACTATACATGGTAGTAACAAAAGGTGAAAAACAATAATATATACATCTGTAATGTAGCCAGCTTCTTGGAACTGCGGATCAGGAGGCTCTGACAGTCCCAATATCTTTCAGCGTTGATTGCTTCAGTTAAAGTTGGTCTCCGGCAAGAATGCTGCTGTACTGCATGGTGGTTGTTGCTTGGGGTCATCTTAGGTGAGTATTGCATATGTCGGCCAGGAAGGTGCGCGTTGCAGGCCATGGGTACGGTGGTTCACTTGGTCCCTTCGCTCTCCAGTCGGGGTTCACTGCTTACCCGCTGTGCCCTTTGGTTAGGTCAGCGGCATGGTTCTATTTTGCCAAAGCGTTTGGTTAGGTGCTCCGTGTCGCCGCCATCTTTGTTTGTGGGACCTGGGTATTCAGCGCCCTTTAGTCGGCTCGATTTCGTCCCAGTGGGGACCGGGATGACCCCCCCGGCCCAGAGGGGGGGGGAACAGGGCCGGCAAGCCCCCATCCTTATAGCGTGTGGCAGTGTGGTGGGGAGACAGGGCAGCGGCCGTCCACCCCGCTCCCCCCAGGGTAGGCCGCAGCCCCCGAAGTCTCGCGCCTCCCGTGGGGGCCCCGAAACTCCCGATCTCGGGGATCCGCAACCTCTCCCACCGCTTTGTGGGTATTGTCAGGCTCCGTTCAGGTATGGGCATCTGCTGGTTGTGGCTTAAAGGCCCGGTTCCTCCGGAGCCTCTCCGCCATGCGACCGATCAGCATGGCGGTCCGGCCCCGCCCCCTCTATATATATTTTTACATTCACTTTTTTTAAATTTGTATCTCAACATTTATTTTGTTTGCATTGACGCCTCATTTTATTGCCCAATTTTGAGGATATGTGGGCATTGGTTGGCTATTTCACTCTATACTTAGGACATAGGGCTGGCTTTCTCTGGGCACTTGAGTGAGTGGGGGGTCAGAAAAGCGTGGCACACTGTGGGTACTTTATTACTCTTTATCTGTTTCAATCTTATTGTCTGATGGAGGCTGTCAGCCATGTACCATGTGTTCTGCAACACACAACCTTGTATTTATTGGAACTTCAAACAAAGCCCCAATAAGCAAGCAAGGTAATCAGAAAGATGAATAGAGAGAGGGTAGCAATTTGTGGCAATTCTACGTAGGAATGCTTTTATTTTTTGTTTATATCATCTTCACACATTCCATTTCAATTTTAGATGCTCTTTTGCCTGAAAATGTTTTTTTTTTTTCACAAACTCACTATTTTTATATAATTTAATTATTTAGAAGCACGTTGATTGCATTTATCAACAGGTTCAATGAAAAATAGTTTATAAACGGCCAATATTGGAGTATATATAAGCGGCCTACTTAGTACAGGGTATTCCTTACTTCCAAGTTGTTGTGGACTCTGAATTCTTTGATATAGAAATTATTGATAGGAAATGGTAAATGGGGCTCGACGGACTAGTACTGACTTTTTTAATGCATTGTATATGTCACGGCTCAAAATTGCAACTTGCCACTAACCATTGCTAGGGAACATGTAGCCCTGGCAAGTAGGAATTCATCCCTGGTGAGTGTTCCATGTAACCTCCAGACTCCATGTACCCTCCAAATTCCATGTACCGTCCAAATTCCATGTATCCTCCAGATTCTATGTACCTTCCAGATTCTATGTACCCTTCAGACTCCATGAATCCTCCAGACTCCATGTAACCTCCAGACTCCATGTAACCTCCAGACTCCATGTAACCTCCAGACTCCATGTGCCCTCCAGACTCCATGTAACCTCCAGACTCCATGTAACCTCCAGACTCCATGTAACCTCCAGACTCCATGTAACCTCCAGACTCCATGTGCCCTCCAGACTCAATGTACCCTCCAGACTCAATGTACCCTCCAGACTCAATGTACCCTCCAGACTCCATGTATCCTCCAGATTCCATGTACCCTCCAGATTCCATGTATCCTCCAGATTCTATGTATCCTCCAGATTCCATGTGCCCTTCAGATTACATGTACCCTTCAGATTCCATGAATCCTGCAGACTCCATGTATCCTCCAGACTCCATGTAACCTCCAGACTCCATGTATCCTCCAGATTCCATATAAACTCCAGATTCCATGTGCCCTCCAGACTCCATGTATCCCCTAGATTCTATGTACCCACCAGACTCCATGTATTCTCCAGACTCCATGTATCCTACAGATTCCATGTAACCTCCAGACTCCATGTACCCTCCAGATTCTATGTACCCACCAGACTCCATGTACCCACCAGACTCCATGTACCCACCAGACTCCATGTACCCACCAGACTCCATGTACCCACCAGACTCCATGTACCCACCAGACTCCATGTACCCTGCAGACTCCATGTATCCTCCAGACTCTATGTATCCTCCCGACTCCATGTATCCTCCAGTAACTTATAAAGTCTGGCTAGCGATATAGGACTCAGAATGTTAAGCCCTTGTATAGATAATGCGTAAAAAACCATGCAAGCCAACTCATATAGAGTAATAAAAAAATAAAAATGGTACTCACTTTTAAAATGTTTTAGTTAGTTTAGTGCAAATATACACAAATGAATCATCAGTCTTGCGCTCTGATCTCATCAGGAAGTAGCTTGGCCAATCAGAAGCCTCTTATTCAAGTCTGTAAAATCTGAGCTCTTGGGCATGTCGAACCCAGCATTGCAAAAGTTAATGTGCAGTTCTGCCCAGCAGAGCACTGCATGGGTTTCTGGGACATGTAGTTCAGATGTCATCTGCTTTCAAAACTACCACTCTCAGGGAGCTTTGCTGTGCTCCTTGCTGATTATTATTATTATTATTATTATTTTATTATTTATATAGCGCCAACAAATTCCATAGCGCTGTACTGATGACATGCGTTACGAGGAAGCTATACATACCAACAAGAAGAAAGTTTTTTTTTTTTTTTTTTTTTTATGTTAATGCCTGGAGTGTTGTTTATGTATATAGGATGCATTTGTGTATTTTTTTACATTGATAGTTTCTGTTTTTCTTTTGTTGGAATCAGCACATTATGTAGCTTTACTTTATGTTAGAAACACAAGAGAAGAAATCACTAATTAGTCTGATGTTCCTGGAAGCATTTTAATGGTTGGAGCCAAAAACAGGGAATGAAACAAACGTACGAAGCAACAATAAACTAACTATGTCACCTTTGTGAGTAGCAGATGCCAAATATGTCATGTCACTATGTAGATATCAGTGGGACATATAGCAGACGTTCTTTGGAGCTGCTCCAGAATGGAGGTGGGTGACCAGTATTGAGGGTAGGACTTAGCTAAAATTGGCAGGACATAGTGAATGACATCTAGGTTGGGGACAAACAACACTTTCCTGCCAAAAGTTGAATTTAACCTTTTAAAGACCAAAGACAGCTTATGTCACTATTAATTTGGTCTTTGTACACGCTATTCCAAAATGTAATGTCACACTAAGTTAAAGACAGCAATTCTGTACAGAGCTGTCATTAATTCTAAACAGGAAGGACATTGGAATGGAGAATCTTTACTACCAGCCTCTTTAACAAATTCAGAGGGTTTCATGGGTTATTAGTTGGAGTGAGCATATTGTAAGGCAACCCAGACATGGAGAATATAATCTACCGCCAGGATTCATATTATATTTACTTATCCCAAGCTAAATTAAAGGAGCACTTTAGTGTCAGGAATACAAATGTGTTCTCCTGACACTATTGTGTTAAAAACCCATTTTAGGTGGACACTCTTAAGAAGGGTGAAAAGTCACCCATATTCTTGTGCCATGCGGGTCTGCCTCCGCACCACCATCTTGGCTAAGAACATCAGAATTTACAATCCCAGCCAATGCAATGCTTTCCCATAAGACGGTGACATTGACGCTGGTGGACAGGGGGGCAGGGAAAACTGAGTTCTACTTGACTGAACCTGTCCCACACAAGTGCCGCTGTCTTCCTCTGGCAATTCCAGGTGCCAGCAGCTAATGTCACTGAGGCGAGAGTACAGCATTGAGGTCTACGGAGGATCCCGTAGACCCGTGACACTGCATGACACTGGTGACGACTGTCAGAATTGACACTGTAACTCCACCCAGTGTTTAAGAAAGTCAGACAAAGAAAAAATACATGACAAAGTAGTCCCTACTTTGTCTAATGTTTTTAGTTAGAAATAGAATGAAAAAAAAAAAAACAAGAGTAGTGAAGAGGAGAAGAAGAGTGATTGTAAAAAGGTAAGTATGACATGACAGTGTCACTTTAACATTAGTCACAGGCTATTTTTAATGCCCAGTCAATGGTATAATTTCCAGAGATTTTACAGTTTCAGTTGAAGGTCTCAGCAACCAAGCATACATTTTTTATTTCTATTTACTAGCTTACATACCACTCCAGTGTAGTTAAAGGTACAACACATTAGGTTATCCCTCCTTTTGACACAATGTAACAGGGAAAGGACGGGATGTTGAGAAAGTAATGTTGACGATAAGCTCTCCGCCTGAAAACCAGCAGAATACTTAGTGTGATTTTCAAGCAATTTGGAAGCTTTTCTGGGAATATTATTTTCTACAAATTGAAGAGGATCAATTAGCTTTCATATGTAACAGTATCCCATGGAGTAAGTATGGGTTCGACTTTAATCTTTACCTGTGCGATTGTGTTGCATTTGAATCAAATTATTCCGTAGGCTGTGAAAGCAGGCGTCACTCTGTGCAAAGCATCAACATAGGGAGAATTGCTGAATGTTTAATGGCTTCCCGGCTTCTGTCGGAGCAGCTGTAAATATCACAATCGTATAAAATCATATGGCATTTCACCTTCTTTGTTGCGTGTTGGGTTGGGAAACACTCAGCGTGGCTGGTAAGGAGGTTAAACACTGTTGGTGTAAAATGAAAAGAATGGCAAATGTTGGGGTTTATTCACTGAATGTTCAGAACTGAAATTGGAAATTGGAGTTTTAGGCCCAAATTGCAGAGCTTTAAAAAAAAAAAAAAAGAGGTTTGGTTTTCCAAATAAAAGATACAATATTTTGTCAGTTCTTTATTTTGGTAATAATACCAAGTATTTATATAGGGACTTTCTCTTTCACACGGTGAGACTCAAGGCCCTTTCCAGCGCATGCTCTCGGAATTAACCGAATCGGCAGCTGAATAATTATTGTTATTACTCAATTGATGGTACTCATTTATTGATCTTGGAAGGGTGAAGGGCTGAGTGCTCCATAGCGGCAAAGTAAACACCAATTTAAACATTTATGAAGAAACATTTACAGACTTATTCACTAAAGTGTGATTGTAAAGTCTTACGTTTTAAGTTCACTTGGAATTAATTTTTAATTCTCACCTTAGTAAATGAGCCGGTTAGTTTTAAAAGATGCCCTAGCTCAGCTATAGTCACAGTATACCTATTTGGCCTAAATTTACATTTTGAGTGTATATTTTGGGTTGTGTTGCTAGACACAGGTAACAGGTTGGCTATTCCAACTTGGACACAAATTAATTTACATTTTACTGTTTCCTGTGATAATAACTAAGACAGTCTGAGAACCATTTACAAGCATAAGTTATGAAAGGCCAATTACAAGGCCTGCTGATAACAAGTAAATAATGCCATGGGACCCAGGTCGCTCTCAAAGGGAGGCAGCACTTTGAGTTTTAAAGGTGCAACAGATTTGCAAAGGCAGACCTGCTTCTGGCAGCACAATCCTGATTTTGGGGTCCTTTCCCATGGCCCCTCTTCAGTCTTCTGGTGACCTACATCTGGGGGAACAAGGGAACTGTCCCCGGCAAGCACATGATTAGATGCACTTTTGCTGTGCAGCAGGCTCGAGGACCATACAGGGAGTACTTCAGTAGTGCTCTAGCTGCATGATCCTGATAGCTGTCCCTCGTGGCCCCACCCATCCATCCCAATTCACCCCAATGGAATGTTGGGAGGTATGCATAATTAGTGAATGTTTCAGCATTCTGTTTGTATGTATGAATTTGAGTGTATGTATATGTATGTAAATATATATTTTTTCTAAATAAGATGTTTTACACAAATGGCCATCATTAGGTCGTAATGTAACCTAAAATGGTACCACAACAGAAACACTCATAAATACATGGTGTTCCGGACCATTTTTTCATTATAAAAAAAAAAAAAAAAAAAGAGTACTTATGTTTTTAAATAGATTTGAATAATGTGAAAGCTCACTCAAGTGATTTCTTGCACATACATTATGGTAAGGGAACTAAGGCACTCTGCTCCATCAATAAATTATTCTTATTCCACTGCCCAGCGAAGTGGACGTGGTAATGTTTTGACACATGTCGAGGTTTCGTGAAGATAATGTGGGATAAATTGTATCAAAGGGACACTATAGTCAACAAAGTGACTAGCTTCATGAAGCAGTTTTGGTGAAGTTTCACTGCTTCATTTTCTACTGTTTAGGAGTTAGATCACTTTGTTCACATAGCCCCAGGCATACCTCCCTGCATGTGACGTACACAGTCTTCTTAAACACTTCCTGTAAAGTGAGAACTAATGTTTAGACTTCCTTTAATGCACAGTGTGTTTAATTTAGAATGTATTATCTCCTTCAATAATAGCCTACAAGACCTTGCAGGAGCCTCCTGTGTGTGACTAAAGTTACATTTACAGAGCGGGACATAAACACTTCTAAAGTAAGTTAACATCTGATTGAAAAATAAACCCTTTTATTTTCATGCAGGGTGTGTGAGTCACAACCAGGGGAGGAGTGGCCAGAGCATGGACAGAAACAAAAGTGATTTAACTCCTAAATGGCAGAGAATTGAGCAGTGAGACTGTAGGGGCATGATCTATACACCAAAACTGCTTTATTAAGCAAAAGTTCTTTTGGTGACTATAGTGTCATACCAATGGTAAATGAATATCAGTTTCCATGTAGATGTCAATGGGAGAACTGCTACTCAATCATCAGAGTTAAAGGAGCTCTATAGCGTTAGGAATACAAATCTGTTTTCCTAACGCTGTAGTGTCCCAGACCCTACTTGTAGGCAAGTTCACTCGACCGGTGCAAAAAAAAAATTAAAATAAATAAATAAAGATTTACACACCTTGTTCTAGTGCCGAGGTTCTGTTGGCACTGTTCACGTCTCCTTCTCAGGTGATGTCACAGAGTAGGCAGGGTTTTCTCCAGCATGGTCCAATCCCATGTTCCCCATAGGGGAGTATTGTAACCTAATACATATGTGCAGCAGACACCACGTGCACATTCACACTTTCCCATAGGAATGCATTGAATCTATGCTTCGCTATGGAGCTTCTGTGTCACATTACCTAGTTTTACTGAGTCAGTGCAGCGGAAGTGCCTCTAGTGACTGTCATACTTAAAGCCAGTAGAGGTGGACTTAACTCTACAATGTAAACATTCTCAATATAGTCTTAGATCACACAGAGGATAGCACAACAAAAACTAAAGATTCACTCTCCCAACAGAACCTTACTTTCAAATATACTGCACATGCACCAACTGACAGACTGTTGGCGGCTACTTCACCCCTAGGAAAGGGACTCCACTTTTTATTCACATGTTGCAAGCAGTTACTCTAGGCTAGATATGTTCTTCATGGAACATGATAGGAACTATCATGTGGTCTGACCATGCCCCGGTTTTCTTAAGCATACCAATCCAGGGGGAGATCTTACGGAGTACGAGCTGGAGGCTAAATGAGTCCTTGTTGGACGGCCTACGAGTTGTGGAGGATGTCCGTGAACGCAAAAGGTGAGAGCAGTGACCCCTGGGTATGGGAAGCGCATAAAGGTGTAATAAGGGACATTCTCATCAAATGGGGCGCACAAATTAAGAAATAGTGCATGGCAAAAATACATACCCTGACAGATGCTATAAAAGTTGAGGAAGCTGCTCATAAACTTGACCCTACTAGTGAGTCTCTCAGATGACGGACAGCCCTGAGAGTAGAGCTCCGCAACACTCTAACACTATGAGCTTATAGAGCATTACAGCTGACTAGAGGTACTTTCTATGCACATGGGAACAAGAGTGGGAAACTCCTGGCCAGAGCCTTTAAAGCCAAACAACAGAAAGCTTTCTTCTCGAAGATACAGGGGACTGATGGGAAACCTCTCATGACCACAGACACTATAGCCACCGCATTCAATGATTATTACCAAAGCCTACATAACCTCGGCCCACCCCAGGGCCACCCTGCTGACGTAACTGAATACATTGCATCCAACCTGCACTGTACAATACCCAGTTACTTAAAAGAGCAGTTGGAAGCACCCTTCCCAGATACAGAACCGGCATTAGTAATCAATACTCCCCCAAAATGGAAAAGCCCGGGTCCAGATGGCCTTACAGCGCGCTACTTTAAGTTATTCGAATCCTCCCTTAGCCCTCACTTCCTAAAAACAGTAAATGGTATGGCTACTGGAGCACAACTTCCCCCTCCGATGCAACGTGCAGCTATAACTGTGATTCTTAAACGGGGAAGGACCCAACACTCTGCAGTAGCTACAGACCCATTTCCTTAATAATCTGGATCTGAAAATGTTTGCAAAGCTTATTGCTAACTGACTCAAGCCTCTTCTACCTGGACTGGGCCACGCTGATCAGGCGGGGTTTGTCCCGGGCCGAGAGGCCAGGCACAACACCACCAAAGTCTTGAATGTGCTCCATGGAGCGACTGTAACCACAACACCCACGCTCTCAATCAACGCTGAGAAAGCGTTCGACAGGGTGGCCATGCCAGAGAAACTGAAGGCTCACATACAGACCACACTCACATATAAGTGGAATGAGACCGGACTCCCCTACTTGTGTATACGACTCACCCGAACATTCAATGACCTAGTTAAACTGACCTACCTCTCTCTCCTTGGAAACATACGTAGAGATCTGACAAAATGGGAAATTAAGCATTTCTCCATGATAGGTAGGACTAACATAATTAAAATGATGATATCACGCTGACTACTCTACCTGTTTCAAACTTTACCGATCTCATTAGCACACAGCTTTTTCAAGTCCCTCAGGTAGATTTTTACTTCCTATATATGGAAATCCAAACCCGTACAGTTGGCATACACCACACTGACAAATGACAGGAGCAGAGGGGGCCTGGGACTACCCCACATGTATAGGTATTATATAGCAACCCTCCTTACGAGAGTCCGGGAGTGGACGACATACGACAAGAAAAAATCATGGTATGAGTTAGAGCAGAGTTTTGCTAAAGTACCTCTACACACACTCTACTTGCAAAAATACCATTTAAACAGGATCTCCCATGTCCCCCACCTGCTCATACACCATATCCTGGCGAAATGGAGACATCATAAAACCAAGTGGAAATTGGCCCTGGCCTGTCCCCACTCTTTACAATGGCATCAAACCCGGACTTTAACAATAGACAAGGTGCCATTCTAGCGTTCCTGACGGGAGATAGCAACCTGACCATTGACAAGGTACTAACCTATGACACCCCTGCGGAAATCATGGACCATATGAGGTCAGATAGACAAGAAACACTATTGGAAGTCATGAGACTCTCCCAACTTAAGAACTTTTTACATAAGGTGGTAATACCCCTAGGCTAGATTAGGGACCAAACTCCTTTTGAGACTCTCTGTGGGCCTGGTGGGTCCCTCTCCCTCTGGTGGGTCCCACTATCCAAAATGTATAAACTACTGAAAGCAGACTCTGCCGAACACAATGATATGACATTCCAGATGAAATGGATGCAAGGCCTCCATATACATTTGACGGTTGGAGTATGGGCGATGACTCTTTCCACTAGCGTATCCAGGAGAGAGTCATTTTACATAAAGGCAATTAGGTGGTATAGAACCCCCATGCAAATACACAGGTTCTGGCTTGCGCTTAGCGACCGGTGTTGGAGATGTGGGGAGGAACGGGGCCATCAAACATATATGGTGGTTTTGCAGACTGATTAGACCTTACTGGGGACAAATAATACTGACCATAGAAGACATACAGTGGTACCTCAGATTACAAACATCTTGGTTAACATAATTTTCGGTTTTCAAATGGAAATCCATTGAAAATAATTCCTCGGTTTACAATTTTTTTCCACAATATGAACCAAGTTTCCCCAGGATGCATTGCGCCTGGGAAGCTCATAGCTCCGCCCGTGTGCATGCTGGAGTCTGTGGATAGCACGTGGCGTCAAGTGTGGAGGTGTTGGAGTTTTTGCATCGAGTTTTGGAGCCATTCTGGACATTTTTTTTAGCGGTTTTAGGACTTTTTGGAACTTTTGTGTTGCATTTCTCAAGTGGTGGAAGGGTAGGGAGCTGAGATTTGTCATTTGCATGCCTTTTATTGTGTGTTCTGCATTGTGGGTTGGTTTCCATGCCAGCTCATTTTCCGCAATACGAAACGTCCTGGAGAACGCATAACATTCGTAAACCGAGGTACCACTTCCTTTGACAAATAAACTGACACGATCCCAGGTTTTATTAGGCTGGCCGAACTCACTGCTGAACTGCCACAATCAAAAACTGTTGGGCCTCTGCTGGAAGAAGCCAATGCATTAATCCCGGTATTCTGGCGGCAGACCCAAATTCCCACCAAGGTACAATGGCTAAACAGGGTAGAGAATATGAGGGAATTAGAGGACCTACATTGGTCGGTAGATGTTAAAGGTGTGGCATATCTCCGAACATGGGAGCCCTGGTTAGAACATTGGAGATAAAGGAATTGTCGAGCAGCACTACAATAGCAAAATAACTGTTTACTCTCATAGGACATGAGATATAGGACATTCTCCCCTCTAACCCCACCCCACTCTATTTCACCTACCCCATCCGCTATACCAAGCCACAGCATTGCAGAAGTAACTTGAGATTGAGTAGGATTACAGACTCACCAATAGAATATTACGTATAGAGCAGGAGGTAAAGTTGGGCTGACCCCGTGGAGCAGGTCTATGGGAAAGGAGATAACATGATATGCAAACTCACACACTTAGAACCTACATAGCTCCCCATATCGGACAGCTGGCTAATACACCCTCATAAAGGATCCAGAGGGCAGTTGGACAGACACCGGCAAAGCAAACTAGGGAGTCTGGAAATAGAGTTGACACCCTAGACCCACTACTCACTGCCTGATCATATTCCCTGATTGTAACCAAACTTGTAATCAATCGGTGTATAATATGCTCTGTACAATGGCTTGACATCACCCTATGCATGCATAATGTCTTCCCTTTTTTTTCTTTCTGTACCCCAGATTTCTTATTGATTTGAAGAAAAAAAAACATTGAAATAAAATTTTTAAAAAACAATACGTTGCAGGTTTAAAGGGACAGGGACGGTACACTCAGACCACTTTATTGAGATAAAGTGGTCTGGGCGACTATAATGTCCCTTTAACATTATATTGGACTCCAGCCTAATATGCCTTGAAACATTGCTGGCTTCACTTTGTTGGATTTTAAAATAAAAACTGCAAGTTGTGTTGTTGTTTCCATTATGCTCTGTGGTTTAAAGGCATCTTAGGAACAAAGGGGAGTACCCGGTAATAATTACTCTTCAAATTAGGAGACCCCTTAGTACCCCTTGGTTTCATGATTTATTTTCTAAACATTAAATTGGTTAGGGACTCGGTGTATTAAACAATGCTCAGTTTTCATTCCTCCAGGAGTTAAATGTGAAACACACACTTTGAATGGTAGAATTATCCCAATAGATTATGGAACGGAATGCTTGCAGAATAATTATATGAGAGATATCTTGAGATGAGCCATCTCATAGCATCTTCGCAGCATGCTGCTGTCACTCCCATAGAGTGGGCAGTATTCTAAAGGGATATGCTGATGAAATGTGGGGGTGGGAGGTGGACTGCATACTGACACAGACTGGGAAACACACATAGATACAAGGTAGCCCGTCTCCTGGTATTAACCTCGTAAAAGCTAGGGAGAGCAAACAACAAAAAATGTGTTAAACCCCCCTTTAAACAATAAAATAGCAATAACATTATATATATATGTATAAAAAAAAACTTCAATCAACATTAAAGACAGTGTAATTAAAGGGCTGGCAGATGTTTGTATAAACCCAGGGGCTGGTGGCTCGGTGCCCCATACAATCTCTTTTACTGGTTTCTTACTGTAGGATCGCTGGCCTTCCAACTGACACACGTACAAACCATACAAACACACACATAGAAACTAAAACATACATACACACATACAATCATACATGGGCACACCTGCCTACAAACACAAATATATACATACAGATGTACATACTGACAAATATACTGACACACTCTCACAGATGGATGCTCAAAGGATGTCAAAAAAACAAACTCACAAACTAACGCACAAGCATAAACATACAGACACAGAAACTAATGCACGGCACATACACTTATTCACTTATTTGTGCTCACCAGGCAGAGAAACTTCCCATCGTTTTTAAGACTATAATGTGCATTTTGGGTGATGAGGTGGTCTTTTTAGATCCACGTTGTTAAACCCAGACTCTCAGCCTGTTGTTGCTTTTTAGATTGGATGAAATTGACATTAATAATGCGGAATGCAGCTGAGGGTAGAAATCTCTGGGTGCCAGACAGAGCCCTAATTTTTGGAGAAGGCCCCACATAGACTCTCAACAACATAACCACTATACTGATCTGTAGTGGTTATGCTGCTCAGACTGCCCTTAAACCAAAAGAAGGTTGGATTTATTGGTATTCAAATACAATCAGTTCAGTGCCGTCAATGCCCTCCTCAAATCTGTTGGGTGCAGACGCAAATAATGGCTTCAGGTGGAGTTAAGAGTTTGACCAACTTTTGATTGTGTAAAGATTGGGAGACAACCATTGTGGGTTCTCACATTGATTGTGTTCTGAGCAACTTTCTCTGTAAAAATACAGCCCTAAACATTATATCAAATTTAAAAAAAATTAAAAAAATTTATTGAGCCCATTTTTGCTCTGACGGAACACAAGGATCAATATAATGTGAGTCTGTTATACTTTTATTAGAAGAATAACATATTTATCAGAATCTGGCTATTTATATTTTATTAATTTCTGCACAGTGAGTAATATTTTAAGATGACTGCTTATGTAATGAATGAACTATCTTTAATTATGACCCTTCTTTCTGAAGATGAGTTAAAAGGACTCTATAGTCATCAAAACAACTTTTGCTTAATGAAGCAGTTGTGTATAGATCATGCTTGAAGTCTCACTGCAAAATTCTCTGTGATTTAGGAGTTAAATCACTTTTGTTTCTGTTTATGCAGTCCTAGCCACACCTCCACTGCCTGTGACTGACACTCAAATGCAATTTACTTTAAACGTTTGTATCTCCTGCTCTTAAAGTTGAACTTTAATCACAAACAGAAGGCTCCTGCAGGGTCTAGCAAGCTATTAAAAGTTTGTTTCTAAATGAAACAAACTGTGCAATAAAGGAAGTGTAAACATTAGATGACTCTTCACAGGAAGTGTTTAGGAAGGCTGTGTGACTAGGGCTGCATAAACAAAGTGATTTAACTCCTAAATGGTAGAGAATTGAGCAGTGAAACTGCAGGAGCACAGTCTATACACCAAAACTGTTTAATTAAACTAAAGTTGTTTTGGTGACTATAGTGTCACTTTAAGTACATTTTAGAATATTAAATAGCCACTTGTGCTCAAGGCGCCTTCATTTTTTTTTTTATTTTTATTTTTTTTGTAAATATGAATTTTATTGAACGGTTTCTCTTTGTGCTTTCAATTGCAATATAACAACTCTTTGGACTCGCAGGTCCCATATGACACATACAATTGTCAGGTTACAAAACATGTGAGAATAATTACTGGTTAGCATGGCTGCTCGCGGTTCAGTGTTAGTTTATGTCAGGCCATTCTTTAATGGACTCTCAGGTCCCATTTCCTGCATACACTCCTCTCGTAATCCGTCATGAAAGCGCATGGCCGTTATGAACATACACCAATTATATACATGCCTTGAGTTCGTGTCGGGAACCGTTCGGCTCCATATGTGGTGTCTGCGCCTGCGTCTGTGGGATCTGCAGTGTGGGCTTAGACTCGCAGGTTTCCTATCTTACTACGCTGTGCGCTGTCGTGTTCTGAGTCGCCATGCGCTGGTCTAGGGTTATTAATAGTGGTCCGGTGTGTACGAATTCAGGTAGTCAGTGGACTCCTATAGGAGTGCGCCGATATTCCTGTCTTTCGTCTTGTGGACGTGAGCTGTGGTTGCCTTTCCTGTGCGTGTGTTGTCTTGTTTCAGTGTGTGGCTGTTGTGGTTGTATCACCTCAGGGTGATTCGGTTGTGTTTATGAGTGTTTGTGTTTGTGTCGTGTGACCCTCTCTCTCCTTCTGCGTGGGGTGTCAGCTCCTGTATGGTCTTGTTGCGTCCCCGTGTGCGTTCCTCTGTCCCATCCAGTGTGTAGGGGGTTGATGTCCTATTTTCTAATTTCTGGCGGTCCAATACCTCCCACAGATCCGCTAGGCGGGTTCTCTATGTCGACGGCTCTCAGTACGGTCGTGAGCGCCCTGTGGTGGTACTGGGGGGTTGGTGGGTGCTACGGTAGGGGGTGGATGTGGGGAAGAACGGGAAGGTGGGGTTGTCTGCCTTCCTCCTCAGTGCACCCGTGTCCGCCTCCCCTCCGACGACCGCCCCGTCTCCGGTCTCAGTGCCTCTCATCGTCTTCCTGCATTACGTGCCGTGCAATATCCACGGCGTCCACCTTTCCACGTGTTTGTCATGTTTCCCTTGGGATTCTGCTATCTTTGCCCCTGCTATCTTGATGTCCTCCACCCGTTTTTTCCATTCTTCTATCGTGGGTGGGTGTTCCTGTTTCCAGTGTAGAGGGATCAGGGATTTGGCCGCGTTTAGTAGGTGCCTCAGTATCGACCTCCGGTAGACGGGGATTGGACTTTCTGTGTGATGCAGGAGAGCGGTTGCCTGTGGGTTCATCCAGTATTCGTTTTATCTCCCTTTGTACGCTCTCCCAGTAAGGTTTTATTTTCCTACAATCCCACCAAATGTGTTTTAGGGTGCCGGGTTCCTCCCCGCATCTCCAGCAGGTGTTTGGCATTGTCGGGCTGTATCGGGCGATCTGGGATGGAGTGTTCATTTTTTTTTTTAACAACTCACCAACTGTTACTTGACTGTAGAGGCATCTCAGACTGACTTCAGTATCAAGTTACTCAGCAGTGGATGCCAATAAAGACATTTATAATGCTTGCAGGAAGAGATTTCTATACAAATAATCAGCAGGATAGGATAAAGCCCTGAAATATTGGGAGAAGAAGGGAGGGGTGAAGCAGGGTATGGTACACACTACAGTTTATACCCATTAATGTTTTAAACTCAGATATGGCCATTCAGATTCCAGTCCCTTCTGACAACATGAGGTTAACAAAATTTTCAGATCATTTCTGTAGAGCTTTTTTAGTCATCAAAAAGCTGCGTTCACACACACTACGTGCGAAATTATAGGTGTGTAGCTTGGGAGCTCATGGTGAGAAGACGGAGATATGTTTATATTATTCCTCAAATCTAAAAAGCCTAGAAACAACATAACATACTGAGTGATACAATTCTACATCTTGGAAATCATTTTAAACATGAAAACATGAAAATGCCAGATTATTCGGTTATAAAAAACAGTAATGCTCTGCAGCTTTTTATCTTTTTTTAAATATTTTTTTTAAAGAAAATTGGCTCTATTCTGTTACAACTGAAACAAGTTAAATTGTCACATGATTTTCAGAAGGCTGTACTAAGATGGCTTCCTGCAAGGCTACATCCTGAGGAGCTGATGGAATCTTATATATCATCTCAAAATGTCTTTTGCTGGAATGCTAGCCCTACAGATCACCAAAGTAACCTCTTACAAGATTATTCAGTAAAGTGTGAATTATCAGAAATCATTTTTCACGTCAGCTATGTTTCCTTTTCGGCTGTTATGGCCTATAAATTGAAAATAACTTTGAGTTTTAGTGAATAACGTTGATTGGCATTGTTTGACAACTTTATTAATTCTCTCTGGTGATTCTCTGGGTTGTGACTGTTTTGGAATATATTGTAGAGGCTATAAGGAATTGTTGTGCCAATTGTGGCAGCATGTTTAGAGTAGAATTATTATGCCGGCTACTTCCCACCCTCCTTTTTCTAGTAGTATCTCTTCCATGTGCACTATATAAGGGGTAAAATGATACCCACTTGCATAATGCAATATATAATGATACCCCAGAAAGAGTCCAGGAGGGGTCATGGACTATGAAGTCTCTTCATGACAAGTGTGGAACTGCAAGTTGCAGAACATACAGGAACATACTTGGGATAAAAGGACAGAACCCCAAATTCCTCTGAGATGTTTCTAAACCATGTTTCATAAACATGATGTCCTGCCAGCCTAGAGACTAGTATAGCATGATATGTGGTTCACAAACAACTGGTGTGCCATGTCTAACCACCACAGTCACTGAACAATAATAGTTAAACACTGGATTTCCCCCGGTAGCGATCTAGGACTCAATGGCAGCAAAAACATAGCAATAATTATTTAACTGTTGTTTTAACCCTAGTGATCACAATCCCACCGTTCTGATACTTTTTTTTTTACCATTATCGGTTCATTGAAAAGGGGCGCTAAACCTTACGTGAAACACTGAGGTTTAGGCGATCACAGTCCTGAGGAAGAGGTTACTTAAACACGACAATTGAAAACCTAGCAAATTCAGCAACCTCAACATTTTTGTAACAATGAACTTTTACTATAATATATATATATATATATTGAAAATAACTTTGAGTTTTAGTGAATAACTTTGATTGGCATTGTTTGAAAAAAAAAAAAATATATATATATATATGTGTAATTTTATTTAATTTTGTCAATCCATTTTTTTTATTGAGTGGATATAATGAAACATAAGCCATATGTCATGGCTGCAAGTATGTCATTACAAGGCAAATAAGTCATCCAAATAAATTAATCACTAATGTTTCGACACAAATGAAAATGTTATGCATAAATAAGAGTAAACAGTAATAACATTCACTAGGCAGATAGTGAACATCCTAAGGCGCCTTTAAGCAGGTTCATTATAGTAGAACTAGGCTAAGCCTTGACATGTTATCTGCGCAAAAATAACACTGACCGTCTATCACATAAGCCAGTATTCTCATGGGTGTAACATAAAACTCTTAAACGAGGAAGATGATAAAAACAAAACATCTAAAAGAAAGAAAGAAAGAAAGAAGGACATCAACACCATGCTAGGCTGTACTGTTAGGAGGTGTCTTGAGATGCTATCTGACTCCTTGCCAGAATAATTTTATGCCAGAGCAGGGGAGAGATGGCAAGGACCTCCTGTCTCCCTGCCAACCAACCCAAGACTTCTAAGTCATCAGAGAGGATGACAACTGGCCTCGAGGTCTGTTTGCAGGCATTGGCTCTCCTGGCATCACAGACTGTCCCCGGTCTTAAGCCACATACAGGCCATCGTCTAAAGTTGTTTTGTTGCCTACAGTATCCCTTTAAGGACAAAAAAAAATGCCTTTGGCTATAATTCTAACATTCAAATGCTTAAAATGTAGCCAGCACCTTGAGGTAATTTCCAAAAGGGTGCAAAGACTTCTAGTCCCATCTCTGATAACCAATATTACAAAGGGTAAAATAAAATTATTAGCACACCTCTTCTTAATGTCTTGTGATCCCTTTCTTGTGGTCCCATAAATAGGCAACTGTTTGACCCACAGTTAGGGTCTTCATCAAGCCAGTATTAGCTTATTGAGAAGAAGTTTATTCGCTAATGTACACTTTAAATGTTCCTTAAGGTCTGCTTTGACTTTTGGTTAGCATTTTTCTGGTGCTGGTATTTTATTAGTGATGGACAATGTCCAACCTATCTCTTTGAGCTTGTAATCACCTTAATATAGCCTGTCAGCGGAGAACGTTAGAACAATCTGTTTAATAAACTGATCTTGGCTGCTCACCAGATCTCCTCACTCACATATTTTGGAGAGTCAATGCAGTGAAATATATTTTGTTCCGTAAGGAAGGGTGCTGTCAAATTGCCGAGGTGTTTGTTAAGTTTACATCATTTCAGTTAACCCCTTAAGGACACATGACATGTGTGACATGTCATGATTCCCTTTTATTCCAGAAGTTTGGTCCTTAAGAGGTTAAGATACGTTGTGGTTTTGTATTTGTCAAATGACATGATTTATTTAGTGCAGGGTAATAGATACGATTTAACCAGCAATAGCAAAGGACAACCCAGCAAATTAGTGAATGGAAGAAGAATCGATGAACTTTGATACATTTATTTACTACAAATGAATAAAAGTATAATAATTTAAGGCAATACAATCTGTCTGTCTGTCTGTCTATCTTAGGAGAAGATGGCTTGTAAAAATAGATGGAAAAATTGGAATTCTCTCAAAATAACAGATAATGTAATTAAATCTTGATAATCTGCACTTGTGTATTCCGCTCACTGATTTTAAAAAAACAACAACATTTGTTAATTTGTATTTCTACGCTCATCCAGATATGCTCAGGCTACATTTCCCAGGATTCATCCAATTTAAAGAATTCTAATTATTAAATGTTGTGCTCGTTTGAGCGCGGTCCTCTTCACCTCTTCACCTCTTATATCTGTTCTCACTACTTCCTCAATGCTTGTTTTAAATCCAAAATGTATTAATTTAATGTAAAGCACTGCGGAATATGTTGGTGAGATATAAATGATAATAATAATAACTAAGGCAGGGAAGTATTGTAGCAGGTTTGGTCACCCCGAACCCGCCATAGATTAGAGCATTTCTCTGCAGTGTAAAAGTAGCTCTTAATCATATCATTCAACTAAATTAGGGTGAGGGAGTAGCTCCGTGATTAGTCCTGTAGTGTCTCTATTTGCTATTCAAACTTCAGGGTCATACGATTTCTTCCTGGCAGAACTTCCACTGTCCATACAATATGAATCATTGAACTGGGAAATAAAAACTTCTATCTCCCATGGCATACTCGAAGATTACATGTGTCCTTCCTGGTTAAATGATTTGGTGTCATTAAATTGTGCAGACTTCAGAGGTTTGTCATCACTAATGGGTTATTTACTAAGGTAAGAATTCAAAGTGAATTTTATATTTCATATTTAAGGGAACACTATAGTGTTAGGATACAAAGATGTAATGCACAAGTATTTGGGCTTCCCTATATTTATAGTGTCCCTTTAAGGTCAAAGTAGCCAGGCTGGAAGTATATCTGGCTTAGAGAATGTTTACAGTTCTGATATTTTTACATTGAATTCGAAATTCACTTTGAATTCCTACCTTGGTAAAAAGTCCTGTGAGATCCCAAAATTTGCCAAATGCTTACTAAGTTGGGCTCAAGTGAAAAAGCGAGAAATCTGAGAAGATCTCATTGTATCAGGGGATTATTGGTAAATAAGATAGATAGATGAGAAGCTGGCTTTGCATAATGGAAATCTGAGTATATAGCAATGGAAGTAACAATGAGTGCCCGTCTTTACTATCTGTCTGACCATCATGAGACGGTAGTCCACAGTTACATGTCCTGCTGAAGTTATCCTAACATTGCCGGATCCTGTTCTTCGGCTGTGGATTGTAACTCCTGTTATTGTACGCCAGCACTTTTACTGAAATTGCTTCTTACTTAGTTAGACAAGAGGGATTGTATCACTAAATCATCTTCAGAACAGGGCCAAACGCACAGTATGCCGTGTTTGCAAAACATATTCCCAAATGTGTTCCAAAACTACGCACTCTAATAAATGAGATTGCCCCATCCCCCCACTGAGAAAATTGTGCTTATCAGGCAGTCCTGCACGCACAGGAATAAGAGCCTGGAATATACACTGGAGGTGTCACGTGGAACCATACCATTTCTGGGGGAAAAAAAGGTTTCTTTGGCTTCACGGCAGATCTGCAGTCATTCATAGCAACCCTTCCCTTTCTCCCCAGGCATCAGAAGACAAAAATGCAATAGAAATCCAGATATATAGGTTTTAACTCTTTCATTGCTGGTAGAGCTAGAAGAAACATACACTTGTCTCAAGGCAGTTATATATATATATATTTGTTTGTTTGTGTGTATTGTACTGTCTGTTTTCTCGATTGTACAGTGCTGCAGAATATGTTGTCGCTTTCCATATGCCAGTGATAATAGTGAGTAATAGTGAGTAAATATGTATGATAAAAGTCCTATGAAGGACTGAAACGTCGATTTGCTGTAACCCGTGAGTTATGAATAAAGACAAATCATTTTCTTCGAAAAGCCCAGCGTGTGCCTTTCTTCGTGGAGATTTATATATATATATATATATATAAATATATTTGTGTTTGGGGCTACATGGAATATGATATTAAATAAGATTGTAGTTAGCAAACCTGAGATAGGAAAAAGTCAGCTGAGGTGTGCCGAAACCGACGAATGCTGTAGGTCGGTAAGCAAACTGTACAATGGATATATATAAATACACACACACAGTTATTTTGGATTTCGCAAAAAGGTGTAGCATTTTTAGTGAGATTTAGTGAGTTAAACAATCCACTGAAAAGATCACTCATCAAAATAGCATTTTTTTCATTATTGCATAAATGTGCGATATGGTCAAAAAAAAACATGAATACATGTCCATTTTCTGATTCCTTTATGCATTGCGTGCCATTCCTCCCAACAACTTGGGACGTCAGTGGGCGGGTTAAAAGGAGGTGGTGTACTGAGGGTGGACAATAACTACCTTGAGTGTTCTGCAAACACATCTAATGATGTGCTCATTCTACACTTTTTGGGGGGATGATCACTGTTACCCTTGAAAGAAGGGCGCCAGTGAAAAAAGTTATGATGGTGGACAGACGTGACTATCCTGCTGACATTGGAACAGTTGGGAGGCCTGGTGTACACCTGTATTGCCAAGTGTTTACTCTACAGATGTTTGTGTACATCTAAGCAACATGTAAAATGTAGAAAAGGCCATCATGGTATGTTTACCATTTGGTGATTTAAACATCATCACAGTTTATCTATTACTTTTACATTTATTTTTTAACATTTCTTATATAGTTCTTGGATCGAGAGCTCTTTACCAAATGTATCCTTTAATCACGTTATGCTTCAGATAGATGATAGATAACATTAGCAAGGCGAACCATGCCTGTGGCTGTTACTCTATCACCTGTAGTAATTTTATACAAAGTGCTGTACAATCTAAAGGGATAATCTGAATTGAAAAGTTAGCAGAGGAGAAAATACAGTTGGCAACTCAGAATGTGGGGGACATTGTAGAATAATCTAGATAAATGTCAGGTCATGCCAGAATGTATCAGTAGGCTGTGAAATACAGCGCTAATCTTCCAGGTCTCCAAGTAGCCATTAGCCAGTCAACATATGGTCCTTTTCTGTAGGACATAATAAGAAAACAAACATGGGATCTCTGGCATGGAATGCTGAAATGGGATCTCAAGCATGATATTTGTCTCACAAAATCTGTCATCCATAACAATGATAGAGACATACCAGGGAAGCCATAGACCAGAATGACATTTTGTGCCCCAAAGCACGTACAGATAGACTCTATGAGTAAGGAATTCGGGTACAAAACCAGTCTGTTTTCTAAATTGTTATCTGGCTCCTCCTCTGTGCGTTATGGAATAAAGTGGGCTATCTGAGATCTCATTTAATTTATTTGCACATCAAAGAAAAAAACTGTTTCAGATACGAGCATTTGAGAAGATTGTGGAATAACCGGTATTTTGTGATTTCAACAAGATTGAGAATAATAGTCTATAAATCATAATGGAGAATGGGATGTATTGGAGGAATTGAAAAAGAGGTTGGCCTATGGCCTGTTGATTTTATGTGTGATTAAAAAAATAGATTTAAGGGACAGAAGACATAAGTGGGGGACAAGTAGAGAAACGGAAGAGCTTTGCTGATTTTTCTATGGCTTTTATTATACATATATAAACTGAGGAATGTGGTGATTGTTATACATTTTAACATTTTACACTATTTTATTAATTTACTGAATTGTTATTTAGCAAATTACAGTCAAATAAATGCATGAAAAATGTCAATACACTGGACAACATTGTATCCTCATATATATATATATATATATATATATATATATATATGCCAATTTACAATTTCCAGCATGGAAAATCTCCACGAAGGGTTTCCTTTTTACACTGAACAAAATTATAATCGCAACACTTTTGTTTTTGCCCCCATTTTTCATGAGCTGAACTCAAAGACTTTTTCTATGTACACAACAGGCCTATTTCTCTCAAATATTGTTCACAAATCTGTCTAAATCTGTGTTAGTGAGCACGTCTCCTTTGCCGAGATAATCCAGATCTTAGATCTTTGAGTTCCGCTCATGAAAAATGGGGGCAAAAACAAAAGTGTTGTGTTTATAATTTTGTTCAGTGTAATATTATCAGTGTAATCCTTTTGATCGTTAACTCATGTTATTGAGTGATAATAGCATCTCATTAAAAAGTCAAAGTGACAGTTTGGTGTCTTATAGTGGTATCCGATCACTGAAGGAAATTGGAGGATGTGGTGTTGTAAAACGTCAATAAAACATGCTGTGTCTTTCTGATAAGTATTTGCGTTAAATGGTGATAATGGTGATAAAAGTGCACTTTGCTTAAGAGCCACAATGCAATAGCGTTCGGAATAGTACATATTATACAATGTGATGCCAAGTAAAACTCATAGGGACAGCTAATAAAGATTTACAGGGTTACAGGGTTATTCACTAAACCAGAAATTGCTCAGAAGTTTTTTTACATTTTAATAAAAAATGTTATTCCAAAACAGTCAAAATGAAAAATAGCTAAATCTGCAATTTTTTTCAAATTTGGCTATTTTAGTTTACAATTTTAAATCCCCTGGTAAGTTCCCACTAATTCCCAGTATAGTGATTAACCCTGTAAGTGTTATAAACCTATAACTCATATCAATCTCGGTCAGCTGACTGTCCACTGGATGTCTTGTACTACCACTCCTGTCACTCTCGAAGCTGCCTAGTGAACATAAGGTTGTGATTAGGCAAAATGTGGACTGTAATTTTCCTAAGAATATTTTAATGGCTGGATACATATAATTATTTTACTGTGACATTATCTTTAATTTGTATGAATACTTATTATTATTACAACTTAACATGATGTGTATTGTGATTACACAGGTCTTAAAACAGTACTCAAAGAAATTGTGTTTTTTCTAATTTTAATTTGTTTCCAATTTGAATAGATTAAAGTTGAGCTGGGAATGAATAAAGTAAAGTATATATATATAACTTTTCTGGGTGTATTCAGGGAGATGCATAAGCACCTGTATGCTTCCCATAAATACAGACATGTATTTGCAACAAGACGAGCTGGACGCACAGGAACTGGAGATGTGGAGCGCCATAATGCTCAAGGTTCCATCCCAGAATGCTCTGTATGCTGCTGTACGTTGTGGGACCTGCAAACAGCTCTAATGTAATTGACAATGGCCTGAAATCTAAGCTTAAATGTTTCTTATTAAATGATATTTTATCCAAGAATGGCCCAGCTGGCTATGTACAACTAAAATTGGTCGAAACTTTGGTTCAGATGTATCAATTCATCCAACGAAAAAAATCCTAATTCAGACGACCAAATTTTGACTATGTCGCAGTCCAGCTCTTCTAAATATCGTCCATGCAGACGATTCTGGAAAGTGTATTTGGACAAACCAAAAAAGCATGAGAAATGTGCATATCACTGTACTGCAAAACATGTACATAATATTTATATGTATAGAAGTTTGCAGTACAGTGATAGGCTCATGAATGAAGCTAATCAGTCAGAATTCAGTCTACCAAACTGAATGGTATTTTACCATTCAAATTTAGTCTATTAATCTCTATTTTGTGTGTACAGTTACTTTTGAGCATTTGGGTGCTTATTTTAAGGTTTGATTGATTGATGTCCTTCCCTTCCTCCACAAAGAAACCTATTAGGCCATTGTCCATGTTGTTTGTCCCCCCCCCCCCCCCCTCCAGTAATACATGCATATGGCAGTTTTAAGGTATAGAACTTGGGCGACATGCTGATTAGCCAAAATTCAAACGTGTTGCAGTTTGCAAATTTGGATCTGATTTGTCTTAAAGTGATTTACAATTAATATAGTAAATTAAAAAAGAATCCTATCTGGAATAGTACAGCCATGAATACATATTTATATTCTGTTACTTAGCCCCTAAATGGCAGCTGCTTAAATACTTTTTTCCTTAGTGAATCAAGTGACAAAATCCAGCATGTGTGTAAACTCCTACATGTGGCATTTGGCTGAACAGTTGAGGTGCACACATAATATGAGGACAGGTGGACACGCGACAGTTATTGGCTTCAGTTCCTGCCAGAGATCACTGATAACGTCTAAAATTCCATTTGGCAATTCCAACATGTGCTCCACACAGCGGAATAAGACACTTTTGCCATCTTACATTGGAAAACATTCTTTTTCAGACAGTGTGATCCCAAATGATAAACAATGATCCTTTGAGGATCTGAAAAACATGTATACACTGATCAGCCTCAAAATTAAAACCACTGACAGGTGAAGTGATTCACATGGAATATATCATTACAATGGCATCTGTCAAGGTGTGGGATATAATAGGCAGTAAGTGAACAGTCAGTTCTTGAATTTCATGTTTTGAAAGCAGGAAAAATGGCCAAGCGAAATGACCTGAGTGACTTTGACAAGGGCCAAGTGCTAGATAACTGGGTCAGAGCAGGAATTAAAGGATCTGCTTGGTTCCAGATACCACAGGACACGTTCAGAGGTCTTGTGGAGTCCATGCCTCGACGTGTCAGAGCTATTTTGGCAGCACATGGGGGACCTACACGATTTTAGGCAGGTGGTTTTAATGTTGTGTCATTTATTCTGTCCTTTGTCATTGATGCCTATAGCCTTTTTACTACCATCAGCCCAGCCAAGTATGTCCCCTATCAGAACCAGTCTTTGCTGATCTACCCTCACATCTACTCAAACACTGTTCGATGAACATTGTCACCAAGCAGGAATCCCAAATGTCCCGGTTTCAGGCGGTGGGAGGGAGTCCCAATTTTATGGTCCTGTCCTGCTGTCCCTAAATTGTTCCCTGGCGTCCCACATTCCATGACACTAAATAACTATCTTTAGACACGACAGCATGAGAGCGCACGAGAGGAAAGTAGGAGTAGTGGGAGTTTAAGTGCAGGACCTTTTTTTGTGTAACTGTATTCACTTTGAATCGACACAGTCATGTTACAATGCTGCCACCCATCCCATGTGTTCCCTATTAAGGTTTAATAAGTATGTAGGTGTTTATAAAAAAAAATACCCCTCTCTGTCTCATTAGAGATTTCTTTGCCTGAAGCTCAAGGAAGCAAGGGGAATAGTCAGTGTAGGACCCACCTAGGTTTGCCTTGATGTGGCAGGTGGGAATGCATCTAATGGCCATTGGAGTAGCTAAATAACCTCAATGTATTTAAATATGTGTAGGGATTTGGGCTAGTGTACAGGTAACTCTTTTTTTTCTCGAATGTTTCCAGTAGCTATTTTGACCTTAAATTTGAATATCACTTTAAATTCCCTTTAAATTCTCACTCTAGTAAATAACCCTGGCAGTCTAATTTCTATGACATTATAATGAGTATGTTTGTGAATGGGCTTATCGCCATATTTTTTATTTGTGTTCAGGCATCTAATAATAAAATGCTGTACAAATGCATGAGTGCAGGGGGAATACTTCCAGCATCTCCTATGCAGCATTTACCCTCACACGCCAACGTCTGTAGAACCATGGTGATTACATTTGTCTACGTTTTATACTCTGGTGATGCCATTACAAAAACGGAATTCACGAGAACACTGGCAGCAGACAAAAATCAATAGCCTGTCCCTTGTCTTGTCTTGTCCCCTGCTTAGGTCTGAAACCGGTTTTAGCGTATTTGTGCCATTACACAGAGAACTTATACCATAAACACATCCAACTGATCCCACCCTCAAGAGTAGTCCGGTAGCAAAATGCCAGAGCTATGGCACACAGTGTGAGTAAACAAAATTAAAAAAATCTGTATTAAGTAAATAAAAAAAATAAAAAAAATACCACAACCCATTGCCAACCTTTATTTTGCTAATTATGGACATTTCACCTTAAGTTTTACAAGTCACTTGCACGGCAGTGCATCATGTATAAAATTATTTATTAAAGTGAAAAGTATTGGAATTCAAAGGGAATTCTAAATTTAAGTAGTTGAACTGGAAACGTTCTCCTGGTCATCTATGTTTCCAACTCTTGCCCTAACGTTGTAATTCACTTTGCACTGGGCCTGTGCATTCGACAAAAACATGACCTTTAATAGAATATATTACTATTTATCATTTCTCTTTTTTCTAAATAAAATTAATAGCCGATAAGTGAGCTGCCTTATGCAGTTATATTTCTTCATTAATGTAACTAAATGAATGCATCCCTCCGAAGTGTGCCTTTTTAGCAGGGACAGACCCTCTTTTAGTCATAATTCCCTCTGTCCCTCTTTTCTACCCTAATACCCATCTTTTCTAGGAGCTCTGCATTGTTGGTGTATAACAGAGCTCCACAGCAATAATGCTCCCATTAAGGTGTTTTTAAACTAAAATAAATGTGTTTAGAAATCAGTCTGTGTAAATAAGATACATCGTTCTTGTTCTAAATTACATTTTAGATGCATGAATTGTTATTAGTAAATCTCCTAAAAACTGCCCCTCCCCTGGCCACACTCGAGTCACACCCCTAAAATTAAAGTGTCCCTTTTTGTCCATGTCAAATATTGGGAGGGATGTAAATATTATATACTCTCTATTGAAGTAATTAATCTGTGTATTACTTTCTGTAAATGTGATATACGAATAGGGTTATAAGTCTGAATCCATTGAGGTGTCAATTGACAGGTCTGAGGATTTGGTAACAAAATCATAGACAAGCTCTAACTGGTGGCAACATGCACAGACCAGAGCTGTGGTTTTATTTTCTTTAGGCATGCATTCACACACTTGGTACATGCATATTGTATGTAGCTCTAAAGTCTAAACTGACCTATTTCAAATTCTTTGTTTCTGTAGGGTTCAGCAGATTCTTACACAAGCAGACCATCAGACTCTGATGTATCTCTGGAAGAGGACAGAGAAGCAATTCGGCAAGAGAAGGAACAGCAAGCCGCAGTCCAACTTGAGAGAGCCAAAGTAATGCGTATACCTTTACTGGAACCATACGGGCATGGGATCAGGGCCAGTCATGGGGTGTGCGACAAGCAACAATCATTATAGAATCATACGATTTCTGTTTGTAAAATGCATTAAGCAAATTTTGTTTTTTGATTTAGAAACTAATTGATTTGGTTTAGATTAGTAACAATATACATCTGCAGCTTTGTACACTATAGAGTTTATTCACTGAGGCATTGATGAGAATTGGCAAGGGAATGGTAAGTCTCACGTTGTGTTAAGCTAGAAAATTCATGGCATTTGGACTTATGATTGGCTATTTAGCCCACAGTTTTCAGTTTTCACTTCATTTAGCAGCAATCCCCAGTTTAGTGAAAACAATCCTTAAAGTTTTATTCTAATCAACATAACCACAAACGTTTACTGTTGTCTCCTGGGCAGAGTTGCCATAAGAAATCTCAGGTCCCCTTAAAAAATATTGGCTGGTCTCCCGCACCTAGATACATACCCCATGACACACACACATACATATATACGTAGAAACGGTCATACACACACTCTTTCAGAATATATACATATACACATTGCCAAACACAAATATACAATATCAGGCACACACACAGACAGTCACATACACACACAGACAGTCACATACACAGTGTTAAAAACACAGAAACAGTTTCCAACTGTCAGACACACAGTGGCACACACACATGGAGTCAAACAGACACACAGTTGGACACAAACACACTCTCATACACTGTCAGTCACACACACATACCCAGAAACTCATGAACACTTTGTCTGATCCTTAGCTGCCAGTTCTATGGAAATACTGGGAGGTAGTCATATCTATGATATCCCTCCCTCCAGCTCTGCCACCTGCAAAGGGGTTGTGCAGGCTCCTATTTAACAAAGCGCCACTCTGTTGCTGTTTGCCATTGCCCTATGTAAAATAGGTCCCCCAGCCTACAGGGCCATGGGTAGTGTTAACGGGACTTGCACATATGAAATAACCCAAATTGCAAAATATAGGCAATTACTAAGTCCAAAAACTCCAAGGTATTGAGTACTTGGAAAAATAAATGAGGGAAAAAAGGAAAATAAAAGATAAAAAAAAAGGAAGCAAATAACTTTATTGATAATTATAATAAGCTGAGACTTAAATGATCACTAAAGGGCCAGAACACAAACATGTATTCCTGACCCTATAGTGTTAACACCACCATGTAGCCGCCCCGGGCCCCTCATGCCTTCATGAATATAGTAAAATCTTACTGTATTCAAGCAAGAAGCTGTAACTCTGCTTGCTGTTAGACTCAGAAAAACAAAGCAGTCTGCTGACATCATCAGAAGTAGTTGCATGATCCAATCACATTGCTTCCCCATAGGATTGGTTGAGACTGACAAAGAGGCAGATCAGGGGCAGAGCCAGCATGATTCAAATGCAGCCCTGGCCAATCAGCATCAGGATCACTAGGCTGTAATGTAAACACTGCATTTTCTCTGAAAAGACAGCGTTTTACAGCAAAAAGCCTGAAGGTAGGGGGCGGGGCCTGACTACCATGGAGGACAGACGTGTTCTGGAAGAGCTCCTCTGAAAACAGGGAGACTGATGCCACTTTTAGCCCAACCAAACCTTTACCTGGAGGCACCAGTCGATCTTCCTGACCCACAACAGGGCAGGGATCCAGTTCAGCGGATTGTGTCCCTCCTGAAGCCTGCTGGCCGCAGTCCTCGAAGCATGAGGCCTAGCGCGTGTCGGGCGGGAGAGGCGGCCGATCTCCCGGTCCGGCGCTGTGCGATGCCGACCCACGACAAGCAAGAGCCCCGTTACTCCCCCCCCTGGACCGACGGGGGTGATCGCGGTCCACCCCAGGGAGGCAGGCCTGGAACAGAGGGGGTCCATGGTGATACACCACCACAAAGCTTCCGACCCAGTGTGGCACCCATCATGGCGGACGCCATGTGCCTCCCCGACCCTGTTGACTCAACGCAGGGAATCTTACAACAGCTAGACACACTATTCGCCAACTTCTGGCTTGAGCTGGAGAGCAGGACACAGCCACTTACCTCACTGCGACCAAGCAGCCATCCACCTGAGAGGCAGCCTGTAACCCGGCAGCACGCTCCACAGATCCAGCACGCGGTACAAGCCTCATCATGGCGGCGGAACACGCTGCTCACTCGACCCCAACACGGAAGGGTGAAACCCTATAGGAGACAAAGGTGCAAGATACGCCGGAGAAACATAAAAACAACGCCTCATCCACCTCACTTGCAGGCGCCTGGGTCTGCAGTGCAGCGAAACTCTGCTCCTCAACAGCTCTGGACCCGACGATCAGACCGGTCTCTTACACTGTCAATCTGGCGCAGAGACCCGAAAAGCTTTGCTGGGATACAGAGGCACAGGATAACCACGGAGGGCATCAGAGGCATGCAACACCAGCCGGAGCAACCAACTCTGTCAGGGACATTTTACTTCCCACCAACACACCCCTGGCTTTTCCCGAGCCTAGGAATCGGCTGACCAGTGACTTTCTGATGGGCATAGGCCTGCTGTCTACTATTTAAGCCTCAAAAGTGTTTAGATAGTCACCATTAGCTCTGATTAATATTACTCCTCTCTTATATGCCATGCTCTAGTGTTTATGTTATCATTCATTTACGTTTAGTAAATCTTTTCAGCTATCATTGTGCAGGGACCAGTGACGAGATGAATTCGAAGCTTTACACCTAGCCTGTTCTCCGACTCATATACTATATAATGCACAGGTCTGCTAGATCCTACATATAATTATATTCCTGCCCCGCGTTCTAAATGTCGCCAGCCTGGGAACTCACTGGGGGCCTACTCTTGTATACAATCGATACTTACCGTTCCTATTAAATTGCCTTTGACCTTCTTAGACATACCTATATTTGACTTAACTTACTGTTGAAAGCAGGTCTTAAGATATAAACTGTTGTTCTTAACGTGTTTTCCCTATAATAAAAAAACGTGCTGTTTTTGATATGCCATGTAAATGATTGTTACTGCATTGCTTGCTTCAGCTGTCGTGGCGAAGTAAACCTGTTTGTTATCCTCAGCACAACAAAATAAAGAATAAAAAAAAAAAAAAAAAAAAAAAGCCTGAAGGTAATGATTCTACTCACCAGAACAAATTCAATAAGCTGTAGTTGTTCTGGTGACTATAGTGTCCCTTTAAATCAGTAAAAAAAGTAAAACACATAAATCACCCATTACAATAGTGTAGAGGATCAGGAAGGGCTTTCTAACAATTATATAACATCCAATTTATTTTATGTAGTGTAGACCTGACCATGGGGTGTATCTGAGCCTACAAATATTAATTTCTGAAGTGTCTATTTTTGAGCACTATCTAGATACAATCTGTGTAGTAAAGGTACGGCTGCCTTCAATGGTTTAGGTAGAGACTATCGCATGTCAATTTAATAGTTGCTCTCACTTTAAATGCTACAGTGCTTCAGGTTCGTCAAACAATATTACATGTCTGTTTACAAGTATTTCTCTCCACAGTTGCTACAATGTTTCCGGTTCTCACATAAAGTAGTATACATTGTCGCCTGTTGCGATTGGCAGTGAATAAACAAGGGAACCAAATCAGGGGGTAGATGTTATTAATTAGCCCTCTAGTCAGGGGCGTATTAGCCGTGAGGCAAACCAGGCATTTGCCTTGGGCGGCATTTTCCAGGGGGCGGCAAAAAAAGCCGCCCCAAAATGCCCAAGGCAAATGTCTTGTTAGCCGCAAGGCACAAAACCAGGATACACCACTGCCTCTAGTTGGCTCACAAATTAGCCAGAAATACCCATTCTCTCTAGAAAGGAGGAAAGCAATTATAAATGTACCCAAATATATTTTATTTGTGAGGCAATTAACTGATCCTATACCAACTTCAGCTCTATTCATAAAAACACCCCTCAAGTTAAGGAAACAAGTAGGAGCCCCCGATATACAGAAATAGCGGAAGCTGAAAAGGGGTACGCTGGGGAGCAGTGCCCTATAAATTAGCATTAAATATGATGAGGAAATATCTACCTATTCCCCTATTCCATGCACTAAATCCAGAGCCAAAGGGAACTTTAAACAGAACCCACAACCTTCCAGCTATCCCAGTGGCTTAACTTTTTTTCAAGTTCCCCATACCTCTGAGTTTTTAGATTTAGAAATAGTCTATATGCTTGCCATTGCCATCTGGTTCATGGAGACATAGCTTTCTCACCTACTGGACCAATAAGCGCTACAAGGCCCCATGCGAATGCCTAAAGTGGGCTGGGCCCATTACAAGGGTACTGCCTATAGCCCCATGATGGCTGCTCTGGGCGCCATTACTCATCTAGCTGTTCAGGTGGGATGATATTGACTTATAAACTGATAAAGCTGAATTGCTCATTTCACATTATCAACACAGCCAAGATGGGGCAGTCCCAGGGCACCAGAAGACCCCCAGTTTACAACAAACTGGCAGTGAGCTGTAGTGGGTATATTACTTAGTCTATCCTTTTAAAGTTAACTTATAATGCAATCATAAATTATAAGATCAATAAATTAATTTAGTTATTGTGCCACCAAATCTGGCATTGATAGAAGGTGCATCTCTAAAAAAAATAAAGAGATACAAATTGATGGTTGTAACCATCTGAGCTCCACGGAAGGAAAGAACCTTTTTAGACATGCAATAGTTAATTTAGATGATGCTGATAAGGACAGACCTCAAGCGAGCACTCATTAAATTCCAACCTTTGCAAGGGAGGATCTCACAAAATCAATATTTGGACTGACCATACCTTTAATTAGGAAAGCTAATAGGATAAATTCTGCAGGACAACAATGACACTAAGTCTGCAGTACGCATTTTACACAATTATTTCTAGTGGATGGTGAGATATGATTGGTCTAAATATGGGGTGAATATTCACTATAACAGGATTTCAGGAGAATTAATAACAGGATTTCAGGAGAGTTGCAACTCAAGGCCAAAGTAGTCAATCTGGCAAACTTATTGAATTGGAGAAACAATTTAATTCCTTTATTTTTGGCCAAAATGTCAGAATCTCTAGTTGATTTTCCACAATTCCCACTTTATTGAATAAAGTAATTTGTGTATTTTATGACATTGATGCCTAGTACTGCAGAAGCTTGTAGATTTCATTTCCCATGATCCTTAGCAAGCCTTTAGCTCGTGAACATTCAAGAAAATATAGAACAATTACAGTATCAACCTTAGCGGACACCTTTTTTTAAAAGTATGACATTATGGAGTTAATGTGCATAGTGAGCGTTACTCTGTGATAACGATGGGTATATGTGTATTCTGCAGACCAAGCCCGTGGCATTTGCAGTGAAGACGAATGTAAGTTACTGCGGAGCATTAGATGAAGATGTTCCCGTACCCAGCACTGCCATCTCTTTCGACGCCAAGGACTTTTTACACATTAAAGAGGTAAATGTAGGATTCATTTTTCCTGCCACCAGTCACCAGCTCAAAAGAAATACAGCCGTCAGGCGACATCTTGTTAAAAACCAAAAGGAAAGCTGACCAGGTCTCAGGACTTTTAATTATTTGATAAACCTCTACCATACTGTAAGTGCTTCACCCTCCTGCATGCCAAAGTGATACCTGCTTTGCATAGAACTCTTGGCACCAAAGAAATGCCAAAGGGGTAAGCGCTGCACAGTTTTTGTTTTGTTAACCCTTAAGGTGTCAGCTATTTTATGTATTTATGTTTTTATTTTGTCAGTTCTCTGTACTCTCTTGCTCCCTGTGTCGCTTGGTTTGCAGTTGTGCGTAGGGTCTCTCTGTGACAGCACACATGAGTTAAAAGTAACTTGAGAATGTGTATTCTCAGTATAAGCTTGCACTCTATTTAGGCTAATGTATTGCTTTTTTTTTTAACCCCTTAAGGACACATGACATGTGTGACATGTCATGATTCCCTTTTATTCCAGAAGTTTGGTCCTTAAGGGGTTAAAGGGAAATATGTAAAATTGCTTGGTAAATTGGACAAAATGCATTTGCAGCATTCAATAAAACATTGAAAATCACCTATAGTTTGGTGCATGGTATATTGAAGATGTAGGAGTTCACTGTACAATTTGGTTCAATTCGGGTAAAGCCAGGGAACTTGTTGCTCTGAGGAAGAGAAACAAAAACATTGGGAGATATGTATAAAAGTGTAATAAAAAAGTGACGGTTTAATTCCATCATTATTTTCACCAAAGTCATCTAAAACGCCAGTTTTTCATAGAAATTTCCATTTCAGAACACTGCCTCATTTATAGTAGCTGAAAAAATACCACAACTTTTCTGTCTGAAAAAGAAGCCAGAAAAAAAGAAAGTTATAAATCCATTGCGATAGTGAAACAAATGGCACATATTCAAAAATGAAGGTTAGCATGCAAAAAAATAGCAGAAGACGAAACACAACAGATTTAATCATTTACACAAAAAATTTCCCCCCCAAAAATGACATAGAAAAGTGTCAGTTACAGTCTCCTAAATTCCTATCATTGATAAAAGAGACATCTTAGGAATTAATGGATCCCATTTAAACGGAGCACGGTACACGTCTCACTGCCGGCAATATGTGTACAGATAGCGATTTACACACTAGCAGATACTGCTTCAGGTGTAGCCCCGCTTATTGCGCTCTGTTTTATCCATCCTAACAGTATATACATTGCAAGGAAATAAGTAGCTACTATCAAGTGTACTGTTACCTGGATAGACAACATCTTTGACTGGCTGATGAGCATGCTGGGAGATGTAGTTCATTAGCTCTCCTCAACATTATCAACTTTATAACATTATCCTTGATGACAAATTTTAGCATACACTTGATACAACGTGTATATGTTCATTTTACCGTCTCCATCCTCACTATAGTCAACCTATGCACCTCTCTCTGTTTATATGTGCTTCTCATCCTTATAGACCAGAAGTAGGCAACTTTTGGCACTCCAGGAGTTGTGGACTACTTCTACACTGATGCTTTGCCAGCATTTTGTCTGTAAATGCATTGTAGGAGATGTAGTTCAGATCTGGAGTGCCAAAGGTTGTATACCTCTGTTACAGGCAGAGGTGGGGGAGATGATTTTAAAGAAATGCTGCTCTGAAAGGGATGCCTACTGAAACTAACACCATTCCCACCACTCTTCCAGAAATACAACAATGATTGGTGGATAGGGAGACTCGTCAAAGAAGGCTGTGAGATCGGGTTCATTCCAAGTCCTCTGAGGTTGGAGAATATTCGAATCCAGCAGGAGCAGAAGAGGGGTCGTTTTCATGGAGGGTAAGAAAAACATTTATTTTAATATTTCATGTTTCAAAGAGTTCCATGCGAATAGATGTTGAAATGTACACATTATGTAGCATGATAGAAGATGTTGGTCATGGGTTTAATTTAACTGCATTTTTTATTATATTGTGTCATCTTCAATATGTGAAATATATATATATATATATATATATATTTGCCAAAAAACTGCCGCTCACCGGTCTTGTAAAAGTCCAAAATTTATTAAGAAATAATTAAAAAAGAGACCAACGTTTCAGTCCCCGTTTGGGACTTTCCTCAGGGTAACAAAACAATAATAAATACATATGCAGCAAACAGACAATATATAGGTAAATATAATTGGTAAAACTCACCCAGGTGCAGTGAAAACGGATCCGCCGTGTGCAGTGGCCCTTCCGGGTATGCGCGCGCACACCCGCTGGGACTCCGCCCCCTTTACGTGCACGTGATACGTGCTAGGCGTGTGATGTGTATACAGTTGCTAAGCAACATGATGTGTGTGAAACCGGCTGGCTGGATAAGGACAAAATGAACAATATGACATGCCGGGATAATAAAAAGATACGAAAACGTATCGGTTTTGTGCCCAAGATCTACAATCTAAATGATCTTGTGGTGCAGAATCTTAAACATAAGTGATTATAAAATATATACTTAATGAAAACAGTGTATGTTCCGATTTATTACAGAACTGGACAATAGATGTACATGTGTTAAATAACCATGAAGATGTAGCATTTTTACTAATACCCACAGTGCAGTGTAAATAGTGTATGTACCTAGAAATGTAAGACATACTTACATACATGGTCAGTGAACATCTAAGTGTAAAAATGTCCATGAACACTTAGACCCATGTAATAAACACCTGGTGCAGTGTAAAATGCCCAACCACCACTTCTACTTAAACAGGCATGTGTACTAAATATTAAATCTGAAAAAAGAACATATATTAATGCCTTATAATCCGATTATCTGTATCTAATATAGGCAAATACCCGAGTACTGTATAAATCAAGATATATAACAAAATTAACTATGAAAAATACACTATAAAAATTAATACGTGTCACGTGTGGGCACATGATCCCATCTAAGAAGTTTTGCCATCCTCACACTAATAAAATATATGACATCAGACATACTATCACTTGCAAGACACCGTATGTCATTTACAAGCTTATGTGCCCCTGTGGGCTTTATTATGTGGGCAAGACGGAAACCCCCATCTGTGAACGTATACGTGGCCACCGGTCAAGTATCAGGCTGGCCTATCGAGATGGCCAATCTGACAAACCGGTGGCCAAACATTTTCTGGAGAAAGCACATCCATTATCCTCACTTAAATTTGTGGGTATAGACCATGTACCTTGCCCAAGAAGGGGTGGTGACAGGGGTCGTATGCTGCTCCAAAAAGAAGCGTTTTGGATTTATCAGTTGGGAACTATGGCTCCGAAAGGGTTAAATGAGAGTATCCCATATTATGCATTTATTTAACTCCTGTAACTTGTATTAATTTTTATAGTGTATTTTTCATAGTTAATTTTGTTATATATCTTGATTTATACAGTACTCGGGTATTTGCCTATATTAGATACAGATAATCGGATTATAAGGCATTAATATATGTTCTTTTTTCAGATTTAATATTTAGTACACATGCCTGTTTAAGTAGAAGTGGTGGTTGGGCATTTTACACTGCACCAGGTGTTTATTACATGGGTCTAAGTGTTCATGGACATTTTTACACTTAGATGTTCACTGACCATGTATGTAAGTATGTCTTACATTTCTAGGTACATACACTATTTACACTGCACTGTGGGTATTAGTAAAAATGCTACATCTTCATGGTTATTTAACACATGTACATCTATTGTCCAGTTCTGTAATAAATCGGAACATACACTGTTTTCATTAAGTATATATTTTATAATCACTTATGTTTAAGATTCTGCACCACAAGATCATTTAGATTGTAGATCTTGGGCACAAAACCGATACGTTTTCGTATCTTTTTATTATCCCGGCATGTCATATTGTTCATTTTGTCCTTATCCAGCCAGCCGGTTTCACACACATCATGTTGCTTAGCAACTGTATACACATCACACGCCTAGCACGTATCACGTGCACGTAAAGGGGGCGGAGTCCCAGCGGGTGTGCGCGCGCATACCCGGAAGGGCCACTGCACACGGCGGATCCGTTTTCACTGCACCTGGGTGAGTTTTACCAATTATATTTACCTATATATTGTCTGTTTGCTGCATATGTATTTATTATTGTTTTGTTACCCTGAGGAAAGTCCCAAACGGGGACTGAAACGTTGGTCTCTTTTTTAATTATTTCTTAATAAATTTTGGACTTTTACAAGACCGGTGAGCGGCAGTTTTTTGGCAAATATCTTTCTATGGGAGTTCATGCCAGGCACCCGGCAAATTGGACACACAACTAAGCGTGAGTGCGGGGGATTTTCAATTTTCTTATATATATATATATATATATATATATGATATTATTTTTATATATAGCATACTAATATAGCATTTAATATATTAGTGCATCATTGGAGTCATCGTCTAGTGAGAATTGATTGTGTCCCACCCTCGACATAAAATAAATATAATATTGTAATGTTTAATATTTGTGCAACATATTTATAATTTACTGTGCTAATAATATCCATTATTCTGACAGTAAATCAAGTGGAAATTCTTCTTCAAGTCTTGGGGAAATGGTATCTGGGACATTTCGTGCAACGCCCCCTTCTGCCGGTGAGCCCTATTTGAACATGCAGATATGTATTCCTATTTTATTTTAGTTGAAGTTAAAGCTCATTAAGAAATTTTTAAAACCAAGGAAAGTGAAGTACTCAGAGGCTGTCTCGCAACTTCAACCCAGGTCGAATTCATGTGTTTCAACTAACAAAGGCCAGGAACCCTTACAAAACTTACAATGAGATATTCACTAAAGTGTGAATTGTTGAACTTGTTGACACACACACACACAAAAGGACTGGAAGTTCTCTTCTAATAATATAATTACAAGTGCTCAGAATATCTATCAACATAATCCATTTATATTTAAATAAATATATCCAAGCTTGCAGGAACGTTGAAGAGCACACTTCAGATCTTGCTTTCCTCGCTAGGCCAACACTTCACTGTTCTATTAATAACCTTCCTATCGTAATCCTCTTGATTACAATGGAATGAAGCAAGGGAGGGTTATAATGGGTACATGATAACCGTGCCTTTACCTTTTCTAAACCCCTGTCCTATCAGTATCTGTGTCTCTGGCAGACACGCACACAAAGAGTACATTTAACAGCAGTGTTTGCGGGCACCTCTGACACAGAATTTGTTAATGCATGTAGCCCTTGTTTTATAAATGATTGGATTTTTCTTTAGAGGTGAAATTAAAATTACTCTCTTTGGTTTGCAGCCAAACAGAAGCAGAAAGTGGTGAGTCATTTTCTCAATTTTCTTCTCCAAACCTCCTGCAAATTCCACTGATATTAATTCATTTAATATCATTTCACTTGCAGACAGAACACATTCCTCCTTATGATGTTGTACCCTCCATGAGGCCAGTCGTTTTAGTTGGTCCATCTCTAAAGGGTTATGAGGTATGTATCTCCATTTAAAGATTCTGGCTCAGATTTATCCAGGCCTTCCAACTGTCCTGCTTTTGGCAGGACAGTTCCGATTTTCAGGTACAGTCTCGCTGTCCCAACACCAGGGAACTGTCCCCAACAAGCATAGAGCAAGTGCATCATTAGACGTGCTTTGCTTGGGGTATTAGGAGCCATCAGAGACCACTGAAACAGTGCTTCCTGCAAGGTCTGCCCTCAGTGGGTTGATCTGCCTATGGTTTGGAGGGACCCATCCCCATTCTGATTCAAAGGACACCAGAGTTGGGAGGTATGTTACCTTCTGATAATCCATAATTCAGTAAGGCTGTAAGAACCTCAGAAAACTTTGGAAAATTTGTTCAGCTAAAGATATTGGGATGAAGACACATCCATCTAAGTAAAAATACAACTCAAGGACCCATTAGATGGCATGAAAACACACACAGTTAATTGCAATGATTCTCAGGCCTTTCAGAAAACCCATACATTTATAAACCGGTATTTACTGGAAAATTCTGTCCTTTTTCTGTTGGAGGAAAAATTCAGATATTAATTGCATTGTGCAAAATGTTGAATATTCTAAACAAATGAAGGTCCATTCTCAAAAAAGCAACAGATGTAAAAATCTAATTGATTTATTTAACTACACCCATTATCCAAATATTTTTTGAAAAGATACTGAAAAGTGTTTGCGACATTCTGACAAACCTAACCAATCACATTGCTCTATTTTTTCCTCATTCAGTCATAGATAAATTAATGGACCAATATAAATGTATAGAGCATTCTGACACAGTTGAATGTATCTTTATGTTCTTTACAACAGCACATTATTGTTTTAATGAGATGATATGTAGGTTTATGTTTTTCAGATTGTAATTCCGCTAGCTAGGTTTTCTAAAATATCTAGAGAAAATCTCACTCGAAAGCTACAAAACTGTACCGCGTGACCAGACTGCTAATCTTATACATATAAAAATGTAAAACAATATTGGCCCAAATCTCTTCCACAAACTGATTGACTGAGTTATCGCACAGCTCCTACTGATTTATGTAAAAATGCCGATATCAGTGTTACTTTTGTTGAGCTTGGGAATCAAAGGTGTCTTTTTCAGAATTTAAATGTTTTGCATGTTTCACAGTTAAAAAATAACCTATAGGAGAGAAAACATGTAAGCATATATTTGCGGGTGTTAATTGATTCGTTAACAAAGCAGATAGCAAAGACTAGAAAATGTCACTGATTATCTGCAGGTAGAGAGTATTTCCTTCTTACAGAATCATTGAGCAGGTTTCCTTTGACCCTTTGCCATTGGTCTCCGAAAACGTTTGGCCAACAAACACTGTCTTTCTTTTTTCCTCTTTTCTGTTTCTCACATTATCCCTTTTTCCCCCCCCTCTTTCTTTCTGTACACCTTGACCTTCTTATCTCCTGTTCTGGGAAGGTGACGGACATGATGCAGAAAGCCCTTTTTGACTTCTTGAAGCACAGGTTTGATGGGAGGTGAGGAATGGCTGCATTACTCTTTGGCCCGTAGGCATCCGAAAACTAAAAAGTAGAGGCCCAGAAAAAATAATTATATTAAGTAAAGATTCCGTCTTATGAAGCTGTAGCTATACTGACCTACATTCTGGTACAGAGTTGCTTCAATCCAATAGTCAGTTCTTTCTGATAAAACAGGTTTGAGCACTAATGCTGGATTTTATAAATTGTAACTTAATACAGATATTGTATTGCTCAACAGTCAGGATGTGCTTCTGCCTATTGAATAGAGAATGTAAATAACAGCCACCAAATCTCCTTCCCCAGTGAAGACATAGATAGACAAACAGACAGACAGTCAGAGAGGGACACAAGATATATATGTAAATGGTAAATTAGTACTCATTTGCTGCAAGAAAAAGCACGTTATTTGCCCTGGATTCACAAATGTTGTCAAATTTAACACCTGAAATAATTTGGAAACACTTTTCTATCAATAACTTATATCTATAATATTTCTAAGTTTCTGTCCATGCTACAAACACCCCTTTCTCGACGATGTGTGCAAGGAATATAAACTACCGATCCCTTGTTAACCGATTGTACCAATTAAAAGAAAATTAAATCACTGAAACTACAATGTAACATAGCAAACTAAATGACATAACAAACATATAGGTGTCAATACCATAAATGTATATTTTCTTAACTATCTTACAAAAAACTATCACACACATGGCAGCGACCATAATTACACACCTGTTAGCCTCATCAATGCACCTGGCTGTTTGTAAGCTCCAACCTGTGATGTAATTGAATTGCCTGCAAAAGTCGTATTTTCTTTTTCCATTAACATTACAATATCAACCTATCGAGTTCAACATTGTGAGATTAACAAGTAAATCACGATTTAGGCCTGGTTAACTCGATAATGTTTTCTGAATTCAGTGACGTTACTGGAATTAAAATGTTCAGTGAATTTCAGATCGTGGTCTGTTCGAAACGTGATGTGTGATATTGTTTGTCACACAAAAAAAAAAGGGTCAATCGACAACTGTCACTGGATTATAATATACCCATTGATATTTCTGAACATTTTTTAGTGTTTACTCTTTTTGGTGTTTGCTATATTACTTTTTGAATGGTGTATGATTGATGCCATCCGTAAGGGTTCCTATAGTTGGCGATAAATATATATTTGGTTGCCCTCAAGAGTTCCACTGGAGACCATACATTTTATCTGTAAAAGTGGTCATTCACAACATTGTATTCTAACCTGTAAAATTATCATTTATTTTCAGAATATCCATTACTCGAGTGACGGCTGACATTTCTCTAGCCAAGAGGTCGGTGCTGAATAATCCCAGCAAGAGGGCGATAATTGAACGATCAAACACCAGATCTAGTTTGGGTAAGAACTTTATGCAGAACGTGCATAGTTCACTATATGTGCTCTAAAAAAAAAAAAAAATCTAGTTAGCAGGTATAAAAGTAAGGAAACTGTGTGTGTAAATCAACTACAGTAAAATACGTTTTGTGGCATTATATAGATAATACATTAAAGAATTACTCCTGACAAAAAAAACACTGTATTTTTATAAATACACAACCCATGTTTTTAGAGGTTATCAATTCCTCCCACTGCTGCCAACACTAGAGTGGCCCAGTCACTCTGTTAAAGGTCTGCAGGTCCCGACTGGGCCCCTGTTCAGGAATACACATTGGGTGGCCCTTTGTGCATGAGACCCCCAGTGGGCCCCCTGCAATTGCAATACTTCCGCTGCTGATGCCAATCAATGTAACCCAGCCCAGTTCACAGCTCAGTGAATAGGGGATGTGTGCAGTAATTGGGATAGACGTCGACAATGCTTGGTCAGTCCCAAAAAAGGGAGCTAAATAACTCAGCAATAGAAAATTTCTTGGTTATGATATGTGATGTGATTGACAGCTGACATCACATGCTATAATTAGTTATTGCTTAATCATGTGGATTAGAGTGTAAAAATTGTGACTCATTAACAAGATGGCCACCTTCATTCTGAAATACTGTCAGATCTTCAAGTGGTAATTAGAGTTAAATTACTGTAGTTTAGATGACAAGTATATTGTTGTTTTGGGATTGTTTTTAAATTAATTTATGCAAAGAATATTTCAGATGACAGAAATGTTTTAGATGTCAGTGCATGAGAAATTGATGTAAAATTTCAGGATATTAAAGGCCTAGCATGTTTAACTTGTTATACTGTATCGATTTTTGTTTGTAACTGGTTGCAAGACCAGTGAATGGTTACATTTCTCCCTTTACATGCACAACTCTTAGAAACAAACGTGAACAGAAATTGTTAGAATACCAGAGGAAAAAAATAAAAATAAAGAAATAAAATAATGTAGTCATATTTTTTAATTTTTAGTAAATAGCATGTTTACTAGTATTTGATTTACTTTTATTGATTACCAACCATGTGATTACAAAAAATATACAATCCTACCTCAAAATAACGTAAGGAACTAGACATATTTGTTTAAATTTATAGATTTAATAAACCAATGAGAATAATTTATGAATGGTACATTGAAACAGTTGTATCAGACAAAAGCATTGCAAATGGAGAATGACACATTTTAGTTATGTTAAACTCGTTTTCCTGGCTCTATAGGGTCTTTAGGTCCCCCCTCCCGACGGGCTGAAGGGGGAGGAAGGGGCTAAACGCTTACCTTTCTCCAGCACCAGGCTCCCTCGGTGCTGGAGACTCTCCTCCCTCTTCCGACGTCATCCACCGAATGCGCGTGTGCGGCAAGAGCCGCGCGCGCAATCAATTGAGAAATGCTTTACTATGGACGTTGGCGTCTTCTCACTGTGAAAATCACAGTGTGAAGCGCGGAACTGCCTCTAGCATCTGTCAATGAGACAGCCACTAGAGGCTGGATTAACCCAAATGTAAACATAGTAGTTTCTCTGAAACTGCTATTTTCACAGCAGGCAAGGTTAACCCTAGATGGACCTGGCACCCAGACCACTTCCTTTAAGCAAAATTCCCTATCATTAGGATCTGTTTAATTTACCTCAAAGGGACACCATAGTCATCAAAACAACGTTATCCTAATTGAGACGTTTTAGTGTATAGATCATGCCTCTGCAGTCTCACTGCTCAGTTCTCTGCCATTTAGAAGTTTCATGACTGTTTATACAGCCCTAGCCACACTTCCTGCATGTAACGTGCACTGCCTTCCTAAACACTTCCTGGAAAGAGACATATTATACTTATACTTCCTTTATTGCACAGTCTGTTTCATTTAGATTTTATTTTCTTATATCTTGCTCTGTTAATAGCCTTCTAGACCCTGCAGGATCTTAATTTGTGTAATAAAGTTAATTTGTTTTAGAGCAGGCAATACAAAGTTCTAAAGCAAGCTAACAGTTGATTGAAAATCAAACAATTTTGTATTCATGCAGGCTGTGCGAGTCACAGTCAAGGGAGGTGTGGTTAGGGCTGCATTAACAGTAACAAAAGTGTATTAACTCCAAAATGGCAGAACATTGAACAGTGAGACTGCCGAGGCATGATTAATAAACCAAAACTGCTTCATTAAGTTCAATTTGTTTTTGTGACTATAGTTTAACAGGCTATACATCAGGTGTAGCACAGAAAACAAAACAAAAAAAGCCTCAAACATAAGTGCCTATAGGTGTAAATCCAAGGATAGTAAATTAAAAAAACAGCATAGATAGCTCGTGAAAATTGGTGTATACAAAATATATAGGTGTAGAATTTAAATAGTATATATTTTGTTAGATGTCTCATATAATTTCGTATGCAGTATTAGCATATTCAGCAATATCTCAAAGCTTTGTCAAACAGATAGATCCACATAACTTTCTAATTTCATAGATCAGTATGAATTCAAAGTGCTAGTTTTTCCCCCAATTCATAGAAGGTGCCCTAAAATATTTGTATGCATTCAGGAAGTGCCAAAATGTTATCTGATAACGGATATTAATATATTGATCTGTAAACTGAATAATATTAAGTGTTGGAAAGTGCCTATTAATTTACACCCACAAATGTATGCAAGATATAATGTATCATATGTCATATTAACTATTCATCTATATCAATTTTCCATCTGGGTACAATTCAACACATTATGTCAAACTGTGACATTTGATAATGTTGTTGAAATGGAAAGAATTGGCTGGGCGTTCAAAATCACTCTCCCAGTTTGAATAACGTGGTCGGTTTGTGTATCGACTTCGACCAACTCAGTAATCGCCAAATATATTCTGATCTTATACCATATTCTTCCATGCTGACACAAGTATTCAATAAAAGTGTGAATCGACAGAAATTCAAAGTGAATTTCACATTTTGCAACCAAATCGCAAAACTGGGAAAAAGTCATTTATTTTTTATTATTAAATTGCTTAACAAACACTGTTTCAAAGGCTGAAACGTTGTCACTATGGGATGGAAGTGTTTCCATGTTACTCACCTGTTCTTGTGTGTCTTGTCCTCTCTTTTGTCTTCTGCGATTTCCTCTCTTTTGTCTTACACATATTAAAACTATATGTGTAGATTTTGCTTTGAATCTTTGAAAATTTGAGATTCGCTCTGAATTTGCGTGGGGTTTCCAGCAGTCACATAAAATTACCCAGATAATCTTCTCGGAGCTAATCCCTGGAGCTGTACTGATGAAAGAATTGGCACACCAAATCTGGCGTTGAACTTTAATGCTAGCTTTGCACTTTCTTAAGTAGCTGCCAAGGTACGCTGCATTAATTTATAAGTTATAATGCGAAAATATCGCAACTAAAAATAAACATGATATAACGCGGACTATAACACGTATGGCATTGCATACAGAATAATGACCCATGCTAAATGCACAGAGTTTCAATGTTAAAAAAAAATAAAACTACGAAAATGTAGCCCATGGAACAGCGCAGTCAGGGGAGTGGGCCTTGACAGAGCCAGGAGTAGGCAGGGGAGTAACCAGTTAAAGGGGTGTGGTTATTGGTAAATGGGGGTTGGACTATAGGAGTATATTAAGCGGCCATTTTATGACCAAGGGACATTTTAACTAAACTGACACTTACCTGGTAATTGTTTTTGGCAGGTCTGTGTTGGTTTTTTCTTTTGTCTTGCAGATCATGGCATCAATGGAAGAAATCCTGGAGGGAGTGAGAGCTGCTGTGCGGGATAGAGGACTGGCCTGGCTTCACGAGCAACTGGGGGCTCAGGGTCCCCCCCCTACAACCCCTGCGGCGGCTGCACGGCGTTCCATGAGGAGGGCGAGACCGCCCCAGCGGCTGAGCCCGGGCATGGAGCCTGAAGTCGGCAGACGGAGGAGCCCGTCAGCGGAGTCTGTTGGGGCCCTGGATGAGGTAGCGGGCCCCAGCGGAGTGGATGTACCGCGGCCGGCACCGTCGGTCCGACGCGGTGCTGGCCGGGCGCGGGCAGCAGCTAGGCCGAGGCCTACCACGCGGTGTGCGCCCCGCTGGGAGGCGGCAGGCGGGACGGTTGCGGCTGGAGCCAGGACCCAGAGCAGATCGGATGGTGGAAGCAGTGAGCGGTTGCGGCCCGGTGAGTCAGGGAATGGCGCTGGGGCTGGGCAGCGGGCGGGGGGCAGAGCGGAGGCCTCTAGTGATCAGGCGGTCCCCCTGATGGCAGGGGGAGCCCCTGGGCAAGGGGACACATCGGGGGCGGCCTCTAGTGGGGCCAGGTTCAGCACAAGGGACGCAGACGGCGGGTCCGCTCAGCCAGGTACATTGGGGCCGGCAGGGCCCGCGGCTTTAGCAGACAGAAAACGCCAGGATAGACAGGCGGAATCCCCAGTTCGCAAGGCGGCCCAAAAGGGGCCAGGTGCAGCAGGTCGGGATAGCTCCCAGGACTCAGCTCAGGGCATGGAGACAGGGCGGGCTGGGAGAGAGCGGGAGGGCCGCAGGGGCGGCTCCCGGGGACCGAGGGGTCTCTCGCGGAGCCCTAGGCCGCATCGCAGCAGGGAGCAGCACGGCGTCAGTGCCAGGCATGACAGGAGGCAGGCTGACGGGTGGAGGGGTAGAGAGAGGAGCAGGTCTGCAAGCAGGTTTAGCAGAAGGAGATCGGCCTCCAGGGACCGGAGGTGGAGGCAGCGGCGCAGTGCGTCTGGGTCCTCAGGCAGGAGCTCGCCAGGTCAGCGGCGCAGTGCTTACGGCCGGGAGGGCCAGGCAGGGAGTCGGGATATGGTGCGGAACTACAGGCATGAACATAAGGAGGTTGGGCGGGTATGTGATCATGTGGACACACTACCCAGGTGTCGTTCTCCTTGCAGGTCTCGCAGCACTACACCCGCGGTCCTGAGGCAGGGCCAGGCTGACGGGAGTCGGCGCCAATTGGATGCTCCGGAGCCAAGCATGGCGGACGGACGGGAAACGAACCCACAGCCTTCCGCGGCTTCGGGCTCAGGCGGTGAGTCAACTGTTACACCACACGCAGGAACACTATTGAATTGCTTAAAATCTTTCTTAGATTCATGGGCGGGTGGGGAAATGGCTTCACCTCAGTTTGGGAGAGTGTGGACGTGTGAGAAAGGCCAGGGGTTACAAGGTAGGGCCGTGGGCCCAACGCTGGATAGCGAAGTGGGGTTATCTGTGTCTGAAACTAGTAAGGAGTCGGGGGACAAGGTAGGTCTTGGGGGCGAAATTACCGACGCTGCGCGGCAAAACGTGCACGTGTCTTTTTCGGGCCCATTAGGTTGTCATCTGAAAATGGACATCAAGGAGAAAATTTGGAAGGGTGAGTTTGTGGAGGTTTTTTCCTTGCTCCCGCTGGAGGAGTTCTTAGACATGAAGGAGGAGGACAAGAAGGACGCAAAGAAGGAGGAGGAGGAGAAAAAGCGTAGGTATCGGAAGATTCCTAAAACGTTTGGGAACTGGCTGCGGGCCTTCTGTATCCTGGCCAGCGTGATAGGGGAAAAGTCGCCGGATAAATGCTCCCAATTGTTTTGCTACCTAGATGGGATTGGGGAAGCGTACCGGACCTATGGCGGGGTCGCCTGGTGGCGGTACGACGAGCAGTTTCGCCAGAGGTTAGCGGCGAATCCCAGCATGCGGTGGGATCAAATGGACCTTCCCCTCTGGATGCGGCTCATGATGGCGCAAAAGGCTGCGCCCTTTCAAGGGACGGCCGGTGCGGCCCCTGGGGGACCTGCATCGGCCGGGCAAAAGAAAGGCTTCTGTTGGCTCTTTAACGAGGGCCAATGTAAGTGGGGTGCGTCGTGCCGGTTTAAGCACGAGTGCTCAGGTTGTGGGGGTGCACACGGAGCCAGCCGGTGTTTTAAGCGAGGTAAGTCTGCACCAGGAGCGGGAGCCGTTGGAGCGTCGGCCCCCTCCGCTGCCGCGGGGGGCAACCCCGGTGAAAGTCGGCGAGATGCTGCCGTGGCTAAAACAGTACGGTAACCGTCAGGACGCTGAATTCTTATGGCACGGCTTTACGGAGGGTTTTTCAATACCGTTTCAGAGTAGGGATGTGGGGAGGTTATGCAGTAATCTCAAGTCGGTGGGTGAACACCCGGGAGTTGTGAGGGACAAGTTGCTGAAGGAGGTGCAACTGGGTAGGATGGCTGGGCCGTTCGAGGCTCCGCCGCTGCCTGACTTGAGGGTATCCCCGCTGGGGGTAGTCCCCAAGAAGGAGGCGGGTAAGTTTAGGTTGATTCATCATTTATCATTCCCGAAAGGGGCGTCAGTAAATGATGATATCGATGAGGCCCTGTGCTCCGTATCGTATGCATCATTCGACCATGCTGTCGAGTTGGTTCGGAGAGCAGGGCGAGGGGCTTTGATGGCGAAGGTGGATGTGGAGGCAGCATTCCGGCTCCTTCCTATCCACCCAGACTGTCACCATTTGTTAGGGTGCCTTTTTGAGGGTAAGTTTTTCGTGGACCTGTGCCTACCCATGGGTTGCTCCATTTCATGTGCGTATTTTGAAAAGTTTAGCACGTTCCTGGAGTGGGTAGCGCGCAGGGAATCGGGCGGGGGTACGGTGGTCCATTACTTGGACGACTTTCTGTGTGTGGGCCCGGCTGGGTCCGACAGATGTGCCCAAATACTGCGGGTGTTCCAGAGGTTAGCCCAACAGTTTGGGATTCCTCTGGCCGAGGACAAGACAGTGGGCCCGACCGAGTGTCTGAGTTTTTTAGGGCTGGAAATCGACTCGGTCGTGGGGGAATGTAGGCTGCCGGAGGAGAAGTTGAGGGTGCTCCGCCAGCAGGTGCACGCGATAAAGGGCGCTAGGAAAGTTACGCTGCGGGGACTGCAGTCCTTGCTCGGCAGCCTTAATTTCGCTTGTAAGGTGATCCCTATGGGAAGAGTTTTTTGTAGATTGCTGGCTAGGGCTACCTGTGGGGTCCGTCTGCCGAGTCATTACATCAGGGTGTCGGTTGGTATGAGAGAGGACTTGGACATATGGGACCGCTTCCTCACTGAGTTTAACGGACGGGTGTTTTTCAGGGATGTGATGAAGGCATCTGGCGAAGCCGGGCTGTTTACGGACGCCTCGGGGAGCGTTGGCTTTGGGGCTTACCTTGGGGGCAAGTGGTGTGCCGAGGTTTGGCCTGAGGCTTGGTCCGAGAGCCCCTTGATTCGGAACCTCGCCTTTTTGGAGCTTTTTCCAGTTGTGGTAGCGGTGTCACTATGGGGCGAGGAGCTCAGGGACAAGAAAGTTATCTTCCACTCTGATAATATGGCAGTGGTACAGGTAATTAACAGTCTATCGGCTTCGTCCCTGCCAGTGGTTAGGTTGTTGCGGCAGCTAGTGCTCTTGTGTATGTCTTGGAACATTGTCTTCCGGGCACGGCACGTGCCGGGCCTGCTGAATGTGGTCGCTGACGCTCTGTCTCGTTCACAGTGGGTGCGGTTCCGGGAAGCAGCGCCGGACGCACAAGCAACAGGGCAAGCATGCCCGGACGAGATGTGGCGGCTCGGGACGTTGTGCTTGGGCGATACATAAGGAGCTCACTGGCGCCGGGGACTTGGACCGCTTATACTAAGGTTTGGTGTGAATGGGAGGAAATGTTGTCCCAGGCGGGAGCAGGCGATTCTGCAGCTGGTAGGTTGGACACGCTGTTGTGGCTTCTTTGCAGGTTGGTGGCAGGTGGGTCATCCCCTTCTAGGGTGGAACGCTACATGTCTGCGTTAGCCTTCCTGTTCAAGTTTAACGGGTGGGAAGACCTGACCAAACATTTCTTGGTAAAGCAAACTTTGAAGGGTTTCAAGAAGGGCAGGAGGTCTGTGGATACGAGGAGGCCTGTGTCCTTTGCCACCCTTCAAGGGTTGGTGGGGTTGTTGAACGAAGTGTGTAGTTCGGCATTTGAAGTAACTTTGTTCTCTGTGGCTTTCGTGTGGGCTTTCTTTGGGGCTTTTCGTATTGGCGAATTGGTGAGCGCCAATAGGTCGGGGGCATCGGGCCTACGGTATGAGGATGTGGCTATAGAACAGGACAAGGTCGTGATTTGGCTCCGGCGCTCGAAGACGGACGTCTTCGGAAAAGGTAAGAATGTTGTCCTGTCCTCACTGCCAGGGTCCCCGGTGTGCCCGGTTGAGTGTGGGGACGTGTTTTTACGGGTTCGCCCGCAGGTTGGTGGTTGCTTCCTGATTCATGAGGATGGGAAGGCGCTGTCGCGCTTTCAGTTCTTGCGAGTCTTCCGCATGGGGTTGACGAGATTGGGCTTGCAGCCCGGACAATTTGGTACGCACTCTTTCCGTATCGGGGCTGCGACTGAGGCGGCGCGGCTCGGGCTGGGGGAGGAGCGGATAAAGCAGATTGGGAGATGGGAATCCATCAGGTTCCGTGCATATGTAAGGCCGGAAAGGTTGGTGTGAATGGAATGTTGTGGATGTGGGAAAAGGGTGCTCTGCCGGTTAACTGAATTTGTTTCCTTTCAGGCTTGGTCGCTTGGCTGGTGGGTCACTCGTTTGTCTACTGGGCGGAGAAGAGGGCCGCAGTTCGGAGACAAGGCACACAACTGGGTTTTCTTCTGGACACAGTGGACCTTCGGTGGTTTGGTTTTAGGGGTTTCAGCTGGCAGAGTATAAGTGGTGAAATTTTTGGGATGTTGTCCAAGGGGTTTGCCCCGGATATACTGTTGATTCACGGTGGGGGCAATGACTTAGGTTTGGTCCCCCAGAAGGTGTTGGTCAGGAGAATGAAGAGGGACCTGGACAGGGTGAGGGCTCTGGTCCCAGGAGTTACAATAGTTTGGTCTGAAATGGTGCCGCGGTTGAACTGGAGGCATGCCAGGGACCCGGCGGCTGTGGCACGTTGCCGTGGTAAAGTAAATAAGGCCATGTCTGTCTTTATTAGGAGACTAGGGGGGGTCCCAGTGAGGCACTTTGAATTGGAGAGCGGGTTGCCCGGTTATTTTAGGCGGGATGGTGTGCACCTGTCTGATGTGGGGTGTGATCTACTAAACTTAGGATTCCAGGAGGGTATTTCCAAAGCCCTATTTATGTGTGGTGGGGGTCGCTCGAGACATTAAGGGGTCAAGTCTCTTGCTATGGCGGGATAGGGCTTGGGTAATTGGAAGGTAGGAGGAGTATAAATTGGTTAGGCTGGATTAAACTGGAGTGTGAAATGGTTTGTGGGTTCGAGCTCATCGGTGGCTCCGAACCAGGTGGTGTAGGGGGGTCTCGGTACACCCCTACAGTTTAAAAAGTTATGGATATGGGGCCTCTTTGGTAGGCCATATGTTATGTGTTAATTGGTTATTTATAATGTTATTTATTGTTATTGGCGGGGTCATTGCCGGGGGTAATTTATGTACGGTGGGGGGTGGAGGTATATTTACTTTTGTGGCAATGACCCCAATTTGTTACCTTGTTTATAATAATAAATAAAGCTGTGGACTTTTTTATTCCAACAGAAATACGGTGTCTGTAAGTTATTGGGGGGTTTGGGGTAAACAGCGCACCTGCCGAATAATCGACTGTGCGCATGTCATGTAGCCCATGGAACAGCGCAGTCAGGGGAGTGGGCCTTGACAGAGCCAGGAGTAGGCAGGGGAGTAACCAGTTAAAGGGGTGTGGTTATTGGTAAATGGGGGTTGGACTATAGGAGTATATTAAGCGGCCATTTTATGACCAAGGGACATTTTAACTAAACTGACACTTACCTGGTAATTGTCCCTCCCACCCTCCCTATTGTTTTGGAGTTCCCGTTTGGTCACAGCGGCGGGATAGGGCTTGGGTAATTGGAAGGTAGGAGGAGTATAAATTGGTTAGGCTGGATTAAACTGGAGTGTGAAATGGTTTGTGGGTTCGAGCTCATCGGTGGCTCCGAACCAGGTGGTGTAGGGGGGTCTCGGTACACCCCTACAGTTTAAAAAGTTATGGATATGGGGCCTCTTTGGTAGGCCATATGTTATGTGTTAATTGGTTATTTATAATGTTATTTATTGTTATTGGCGGGGTCATTGCCGGGGGTAATTTATGTACGGTGGGGGGTGGAGGTATATTTACTTTTGTGGCAATGACCCCAATTTGTTACCTTGTTTATAATAATAAATAAAGCTGTGGACTTTTTTATTCCAACAGAAATACGGTGTCTGTAAGTTATTGGGGGGTTTGGGGTAAACAGCGCACCTGCCGAATAATCGACTGTGCGCATGTCATGTGAACTAATTATAAATGGTGCCTTTCTCTGATATTTGATTTTTGACTTGCGAATGCAGTTGCTATATTTAAAATCTCACATAGTAATCTGTGTGTAGTGAAACTGTGTAGATTCTGCTGTTGGGAAATGTGATAATTGGTCGAGAATTATAGATAGCTTAGTTCATTCGGAAAGATGATAATGAGATGCCATGTGAAGATGGTTCTTGCAGATTAGATATATTCTTAGTTACATTTAGGATCTTAAGCAGATTGCATTAAATCAAAACCCACATTGTAAAATATAGGAAAAATGATCAGCTCTGGAAAGATTGGCGAGTGCAGATATAGTCACAGCTTAGCAATGCGACCAAAGGTTTTGCAATCTGTTTTTTTAAGTCATTTCAATTCACAGTTTAATGAATAAACTAGATAATAAATTAGATCATCTCTGCAAGTTAATGTATTGGCAGTTACACAAACATGAAAGGAACATATATACAGTTTGGAAGTTTTTAATTCATGCCAGAATTCATAATGAGTACTGTAGCCAATCCTCTGACGTCTGTCACATTTTTTTCAGAGAAGGGCTACTAAACTGGTTCATGGATTGCAGGATAAAACTTACCAGGAAAGGTTAAAGGATCTTAACATGTATAGCTTGGAGGAAAGACGAGACAGGGGGGATATGATAGAAACATTTAAATACATAAAGGGAATCAACACAGTAAAGGAGGAGACTGTATTTAAAAGAAGAAAAACTACCACAACAAGAGGACATAGTCCTAAATTAGAGGGACAAAGGTTTAAAAATAATATCAGGAAGTATTACTTTACTGAGAGGGTAGTGGATGCATGGAATAGCCTTCCAGCTGAAGTGGTAGAGGTTAACACAGGAGTTTAAGCATGCGTGGGATAGGCATAAGGCTATCCTAACTATAAGATAAGGCCAGGGACTAATGAAAGTATTTAGAAAATTGGGCAGACTAGATGGGCCGAATGGTTCTTATCTGCCGTCACATTCTATGTTTCATAAAATAATTTTGCTTTAAAAGGATAACTTTCACTGCCCAGGATTTTAATATGATATTTACTCATCTCTATATTTAAATATCGATCACCTCGTTATCCTGCAACTGACACCTACATCTTAGCTTGCTGCCAATCATCCTTTAGATTGTAAAATAGTTGTGTCAGGGGACACTTAACCTATTATTTTGTTAGAATTAAATATGAATCTTGTTTGCCTAATGTACAGTGCTGCAGAATATGTCGGCGCTACACAAATAATTATAATTGTTATAATGTCTGTCCTTAGAGTACGTTTGTTAAGATGTACACTTGGAATATCGACTAGCGTGTTTATTTTCTACAGAGTAGTGGGAGAGATGGTCTTGCTTATAAGCACTGGGCAGTTAGTTATAGGGGTACATTGACTGAGTTGTGGAGTCTGACAACAGACATGCTACAATGAGTCTAAAATATTTTGACAAAGATCCATTGTTGAGAACTGCAGATTATTCTTCCAGAATTCCTATAAACCAAAAGGAACCAGTGGAACGCAAAATGGTACAAATAGATTTAATACTATTACATTTCCAGAGTTTAAATTCCGCTACATCAAAATATGTGTGGTTCCACATTTATTTCCCCATATGTGATGTTTTTTTAAAATCAATCACTTAACACTTCGCATCGTGTATACAACCTTATTTAAATAATCTCTTTCTTGTACCACCTTAATTTGCAGAAAATCTCACTAGTATGGTGTCAGGGCTTACCTGGGTTGGGAGTCCAGCAGGCAGAGATGTATGCTCACCCTTACAAGAAAACACAGGCCGAGGTGGTCAGGCAAGAATTCACCTGGCCTGTGAGTCGGTGCACGATAATTCCGAGTCGCGGTACTGGAACGGATAAACCAGGAGAATAGTCGTGGAAAGCCAGAACTCAGAATAAACGAAAACAAGAGTCAAAAAGTCAAGAGCAAACCGATCACCAGAGTCAAGGAACTGACACTGCCTTCTGGGAGAGGCAGTGTTTTATACCTGGCTAATGAGGCCATCAGCTACAGGTGTGCTGAGAATGTTGGAACAACCACAGAATAACGTCCAGCCCCCAGTGCTGGATACAAGGCAAGATACAAGACACAAACTTCAGGCTGTATGGTGGCTCAGAGGAGAAACAGCAGGCCCAGGACTAAAAAGTACCCAGGCTCAAATCCCTTATTGGGCACTTCTGGGGCGACCTCGTCTGGCAGTCGCGGTGAGAACCGTGACAGTACTCCCCCTTCAAGAACGACCTCTGGGCGTGAACAGGTTCTTTGTAGAGGTTGGATTCACCCTCTTCCTCTGAAAGGTCAAAAACATTCTCTGGTAGGAGGTACGTTCTCCCATAGGCATCCATGCCATATGTACGGTCTTCTTCCAGATATTTGGGAAACAGTAGCCATTGCTTTAGTAGTTCTCACAGGGGAGGCATTCACAGCTTGCAATGCTTTCTCGAACACCTCAAGATCCTGTTTACATACAACAGTGCCATTAGAAGCATATGTGCAGTCAGGTGAAAGAACTTCTTTGGCAAGGCAGGAAGTGGTGATGGTGCTTGCTTGAACAGGTGTTTCTTCGGATAAAGGTATAGATGTTTCTGGAGCTGGAGGAGGGACTCTCAGGAGTTGATTACTGTGGTCAGGGTTCCCTTTTGTGTCACGGAACGAGGACAGGCTAGACAGCAACCTTGGCAGATTCCAGGCTGTGTTGCCGGGATGACAGGACGGGTACAGACAGTACCTACTGAACAGTTTTAGGCAGAGGTGGGCGAGTAGGGCAGAGGGAGATAAAGTGCCCTCTTTCTCAACAGTAGAAACATAGGCCACACCCTCTCCTACTGTCTCTCTCCTTAGACGACAACCTAGTTTGGGTAAATCCAATCTCCATGGGTTCCTCCCTGTCCACTGGAGTTTCACGGCTTGCTTGAGTACAATCAGAGTGACAAGGCAGGTCCCTGAAGGTGGGTCCACGCTGCAACATGATGGGGACTTGGTATGTGCGTTTAAAGTCCTTTTCTCTAGGTAACCGAGATCTGCGGGTACATGGAGCAGGCTTGGGAGTAGCTTTCCTGGAGGCAACGCACTGAGAATCCATTGCGGTCATGAACGACTCCCAGCTGTCCAAGACAGTTGCTGTCCTGCAGCTTCTGGTATGCCCACTCCTTAATCCGTCCAGAAAGTAAATTCATAGCAGTACGGACCTTGACAAAGTCGGTGGCGTAGGTTCTAGGTTTCAGGGCAAACAGGAGCTCACAATCCATCCTGAATGTTGTGTAGAAGGAAGAGGAACCGTCAAATCTGTCAGGCATCACAATAAACGGCTCTGGATAAGCAAGTTCCGGGGTTAGGCGTACTGTGCCTTTAAGAAATAAAATTTCTCGCTGCAGCTGCAAAACAATCTGGGCCAGGCTGGACACTTGCTGGGACAGGGGTGAGCACTTCTTTGCAGACTCCATTGGTCAGTTCCTTCTGTCAGGGCTTATCTGGGTTGGGAGTCCGGCAGGCAGAGATGTATGCTCACCCTTACAAGAAAACACAGGCCGAGGTGGTCAGGCAAGAATTCACCTGGCCTGTGAGTCGGGGCACGGGGGCTGTGCAGGATAATTCCGAGTCACGGTACTGGAACGGATAAACCAGGAGAATAGCCGTGGGAAGCCAAGGATCAGAGGAAGACAGAAGTCAGAATAAACGAAAACAAGCCGGAGTCAAGCACAAACTGGAAAACAGCAAACCGATCACCAGAGTCAAGGAACTGACACTGCCTTCTGGGAGAGGCAGTGTTTTATACCTGGCTAATGAGGCCATCAGCTACAGGTGTGCTGAGAATGTGGGAACAGCCACAGAATAACGTCCAGCCCCCAGTGCTGGATACGAGCCAAGATACAAACTTCAGGCTGTATGGTGGCTCAAAGGAGAAACAGCAGGCCCAGGACTAAAAAGTACCCAGGTTCAAATCCCTTATTGGGCACTTCTGGGGCGACCTCATCTGGATGTTGTGGTGAGAACCGTGACATATGGTCACATTTAGATGCTGTAATTTTAAATGCTTTCCTGTTTCTACTTTGTTTCATCTTTTAATATATGTATTTAGTGTTATACCATTCTCCTTGCATGTAAATAAAGATGACAAAATCCTTTCTAGTATAAATTGGTCACCAAAGATATACATACACACTATGGTATGTGCAGTTTACAAAAATCCACCTGTCACATGGCGGGTGAATAGCAAGATCTCCACCTGTTGTTTTAATCTACAAATATCATGATGTTCAACCACGTAACAATTTAACTATGTATAGATTTCTTCAACCTCACCTCTAGCAAATACGAATCCTGACTGATTTTACTTTATAGAGAGAATTGTGAGCGATTGTTTTACTGATTTATCATAGATTATGGAAGGCTGGTACCTCCATATCTTCCACCACTAAAGAAGCTTAAATTCACTCATCTTCCCTATTGTAATGTTTACTTAAAGGGACACTATAGTCACCTGAACAACTTCAGCTTAATGAGGTTGTTTAGGTGAGTGCTACAGCTACCCGGAGCCTTTTTCTTGTAAGCACTGTATTTTCTGAGAAAATGCAGTGTTTACATTGGAAGCTTGGAACACCTCTTGTTGCAGTCAATCAGACGGCCACCAGAGGGACTTCCGAGTTCAGAGGCCCTAAAAAGGCCTCTCGTCCGATGCATTCTGGGTGAATGCATCAGACGGGCTATCAGCACACAAAGCACTGTGAACGCGCTTTGTGTGCTGACAGCCTGTCAGCACTGCTGTGGGCGTGGCTTCAGCTGACAGCTGAAGCCCGAACCCACAGGGATGCTGTCTGGCCACAATAGTGGTTGAAGGGGGGGGGGGGGGACGGACCTACTCTCCTCCCCCCGGCCCCCACCCCTGAGCGGTGAGTGGGGGCCCTAAAAATAAGGGTGGCACATACTGCCCCCCCGGCCCCCACCCCTGTGCGGCCGGTGGGGGCACTAAAATTATCAATAAGGGGGGACCTATTGTCCCCCCCCGGCCCCCACCCCTGTGCGGTGGGTGGGGGCCTTAAAATAAAAAATAAGGGGGGGACATACTGGCCCCCCCCCCCGGCCCCCACCCCTGTGCGGCGGGTGGGGGCCCTAAAATTCACAATAAGGGGGGGACCTACTGTCCCCCCCCGGCCCCCACCCCTGTGCGGCGGGTGGGGGCCCTAAAATTCACAATAAGGGGGGGGACCTACTGCCCCCCCCCCCCGGCCCCCACCCCTGAGCGGTGGGTGGGGGCCCTAAAATTCACAATAAGGGGGGGACCTACTGTCCCCCCCCGGCCCCCACCCCTGTGCGGCGGGTGGGGGCCCTAAAATTCACAATAAGGGGGGGGACCTACTGCCCCCCCCCCCCGGCCCCCACCCCTGAGCGGTGGGTGGGGGCCCTAAAATTCACAATAGGGGGGGGACCTACTGTCCCCCCCCGGCCCCCACCCCTGTGCGGCGGGTGGGGGCCCTAAAATTCACAATAAGGGGGGGACCTACTGTCCCCCCCCGGCCCCCACCCCTGTGCGGCGGGTGGGGGCCCTAAAATTCACAATAAGGGGGGGGACCTACTGTCCCCCCCCGGCCCCCACCCCTGTGCGGTGGGTGGGGGCCTTAAAATAAAAAATAAGGGGGGGACATACTGGCCCCCCCCCCCGGCCCCCACCCCTGTGCGGCGGGTGGGGGCCCTAAAATTCACAATAAGGGGGGGACCTACTGTCCCCCCCCGGCCCCCACCCCTGTGCGGCGGGTGGGGGCCCTAAAATTCACAATAAGGGGGGGGACCTACTGCCCCCCCCCCCGGCCCCCACCCCTGAGCGGTGGGTGGGGGCCCTAAAATTCACAATAAGGGGGGGACCTACTGTCCCCCCCCGGCCCCCACCCCTGTGCGGCGGGTGGGGGCCCTAAAATTCACAATAAGGGGGGGGACCTACTGCCCCCCCCCCGGCCCCCACCCCTGAGCGGTGGGTGGGGGCCCTAAAATTCACAATAGGGGGGGGACCTACTGTCCCCCCCCGGCCCCCACCCCTGTGCGGCGGGTGGGGGCCCTAAAATTCACAATAAGGGGGGGACCTACTGTCCCCCCCCGGCCCCCACCCCTGTGCGGCGGGTGGGGGCCCTAAAATTCACAATAAGGGGGGGGACCTACTGCCCCCCCCCCCCGGCCCCCACCCCTGAGCGGTGGGTGGGGGCCCTAAAATTCACAATAGGGGGGGGACCTACTGTCCCCCCCCGGCCCCCACCCCTGTGCGGCGGGTGGGGGCCCTAAATACAAAGGGGGTGGGGACCCTAGTTAACCCCCCCCCCCCCACAAAAAAAAGAACTTATCTCCCTACCTACCCCCCTCACCCTAAAAATAATGAGGGGGGACCATTAACTAAAAACCTGTAAAAAAAATGAGATAAAATCAACTTACCATTTGATGTTTTCTTTCTTCTAAAATCTTCTTTCTTCAGCCCCAAAAAAGGCCAAATAAAAATCCATAATAACCGACGCAATAAAAAAAAAAAAAAAAAAAACCCGAGCGCAAAAAAAATAATCCATCTTCACCCATGGAGGGCTCCGCGCAGACTGAGCTCCGCAGGGCGGGGGAAGGCTTATAAAGCCTTGCCCCGCCCTGCAATTAGGCTAAGAACACTCTGATTGGTGGGTTTAAGCCAATCAGAGTGCTCTTTGTCATTTTACAAGCGTGGGAAAGTTCTTTGGAATTTTCCCACGCTTGTAAAATGACACAGAGCAATGTGATTGGATGGCTTGAAATCCATCCAATCACAGTGCTCTTTGTCATTTTACAAGCGTGGGAAAGTTCTTTGGAATTTTCCCACGCTTGTAAAATGACACAGAGCACTGTGATTGGATGGATTTCAAGCCATCGAATCACATTGCTCTGTGTCATTTTACAAGCGTGGGAAAATTCCAAAGAACTTTCCCACGCTTGTAAAATGACAAAGAGCACTCTGATTGGCTTAAACCCACCAATCAGAGTGTTCTTAGCCTAATTGCAGGGCGGGGCAAGGCTTTATAAGCCTTCCCCCGCCCTGCGGAGCTCAGTCTGCGCGGAGCCCTCCATGGGTGAAGATGGATTATTTTTTTTTGCGCTCGGTTTTTTTTTTTTTTTTTTTTAATTGCGTCGGTTATTATGGATTTTTATTTGGCCTTTTTTGGGGCTGAAGAAAGAAGATTTTAGAAGAAAGAAAACATCGAATGGTAAGTTGATTTTATCTCATTTTTTTACAGGTTTTTAGTTAATGGTCCCCCCTCATTATTTTTAGGGTGAGGGGGGTAGGTAGGGAGATATTTTTTTTGGGGGGGGGGAGGGTTAACTAGGGTCCCCCCCCCCCCTTTGTATTTAGGGCCCCCACCCACCGCTCAGGGGTGGGGGCCGGGGGGGGACAATAGGTCCCCCCCCCTTATTGATAATTTTAGGGCCCCCACCCGCCGCTCAGGGGTGGGGGCCGGGGGGGGGACAGTAGGTCCCCCCCTTATTGATCATTTTAGGGCCCCCACCCGCCGCTCAGGGGTGGGGGCCGGGGGGGGGACAGTAGGTCCCCCCCCTTATTGATAATTGTAGGGCCCCCACCCACCGCTCAGGGGTGGGGGCCGGGGGGGGACAATAGGTCCCCCCCCCTTATTGATAATTTTAGGGCCCCCACCCGCCGCTCAGGGGTGGGGGCCGGGGGGGGGACAGTAGGTCCCCCCCCTTATTGATCATTTTAGGGCCCCCACCCGCCGCTCAGGGGTGGGGGCCGGGGGGGGGACAGTAGGTCCCCCCCCTTATTGATAATTGTAGGGCCCCCACCCGCCGCTCAGGGGTGGGGGCCGGGGGGGGACAGTAGGTCCCCCCCTCATTGATAATTTTAGGGCCCCCACCCGCCGCACAGGGGTGGGGGCCGGGGGGGGGACAGTAGGTCCCCCCCCTTATTGATCATTTTAGGGCCCCCACCCGCCGCTCAGGGGTGGGGGCCGGGGGGGGGACAGTAGGTCCCCCCCCTTATTGATAATTGTAGGGCCCCCACCCGCCGCTCAGGGGTGGGGGCCGGGGGGGGACAGTAGGTCCCCCCCTCATTGATAATTTTAGGGCCCCCACCCGCCGCACAGGGGTGGGGGCCGGGGGGGACAGTAGGTCCCCCCCTCATTGATAATTTTAGGGCCCCCACCCGCCGCACAGGGGTGGGGGCCGGGGGGGGACAGTAGGTCCCCCCCTCATTGATAATTTTAGGGCCCCCACCCGCCGCACAGGGGTGGGGGCCGGGGGGGGGACAGTAGGTCCCCCCCTCATTTATAATTTTAGGGCCCCCACCCGCCGCACAGGGCGGGTGGGGGCCCTAAATTATTATTGATAATTTTAGAAAGCGAGCTGAGCTGTCAGTCAGACAGCTCAGCTCGCGAACGCGCATTCCGCGCACATGCGCGGTAAAGCGCTCAGGTTCTTCATAGGGCGGCATTCAATGCCGCTCTATGAAGAACGCGATTGGTCCAGCGCGAAGCCGTCCCATTGGGCCCCGCGATTTCGTCATTTTGACGAAAAAGGGGGCGCGGCCTAGCGGGGAGCTCGGCGCTGGAACGGAGGTAAGTTTTTAATATAAAAACACCGATTTTTTTTTTTTTAATGAATGAAAGTTCATATAAAAGCAAGAAGGAAGGCTGGGGGACCTGTCTTTCTTGCTTTTATATGGTGACTATAGAGTCCCTTTAAATGAACACTAAATCGTTAGGAATTCAAACATGTATTTATAACATTATAGCGTCCTAGTACCTAGTTAGATTATAGGGCCCCCTACATTAAGACAGTAAACAGATTTACGTACCTTTACTTAATCACTGCCCCAGTCTCAGTCCTGCCACTCTGCCTTCTTGGCTGAGATCATCAATATTGATGATCTCAGCCAATCCAATGCCTCCCATTGGGGAATAGTGCACATGTGTGGCAAATTGTCACACTGTCTATCAGCATCTCCTTATAGTGACGCATTGAATCAATGTGTCTCTGTGGGAGACGCTAAATGTAGTTCCAGGTAAGATTGCACAAGCTCATCCAGAAACTCCCTCTAGTGGTTGTCCAAGTGACAGCCAGAGGTAGACTTAAGCAGCAATGTCAACACTGCCTTTTCTCAGCCTCCAGGGACAGGGTACATGCCCTAGAACTGCTACATTAAGTTGTAGTGTCCCTTTAAGTATTTACTTAACCACCTTGCTTTATACACTGAGTATCAGGTACATCTTTTGAAGGGTGGCTATTTCCTATAACAAATGGTGTACTTTGAAAGAGTAATATATAAATGCAAATGATAATAATTATAATAATAAGTGCTGGTGATGGATGATTTACCTGTAATGTTAGTTCTTGGTATTTATCCGAACCAAGGTAATTTTTGTATGGTTTTTTTGTATGTTTGTATGTTTCCCAGGTGATAGGGTTCTATATACTTTATAACAATTGTTTTCCTTATTTTTTTCTAGCTGAAGTTCAAAGTGAAATTGAAAGAATCTTTGAATTAGCCCGGTCGTTACAATTGGTTATTTTAGATGCAGATACAATTAACCATCCAGCACAACTCATCAAGACATCATTAGCGCCTATAATCGTACATGTTAAAGTGTCCTCTCCAAAGGTAACTCTTTCTTGATTTTTCTTTTTATATGTCTTTATAGAAGTTTTTTTTATTAATATTTGGACCTCTGAACTATACACTAATCTCCATTCTCAAAGGTTCCATAGTATATTACAGCGAGAGATATAACTATAACTTACCATAAAAATAGGCCTCAATTTAATATTGTTTGATAAGATTTCCAAATAATTTAATATCTTTGCATAAACTTTTCAAATTACCTTTTCAACATATAAAAATATGAAAACATATACCACATATATGTAATATATAAAATATATAAAATATATTAAATAATTTAAATATTCTTCATTTTATTAAAGGACCACTATAGGCACCCAGACCACTTCAGCTTAATGAAGTGGTCTGGGTGCCAGGTCCAGCTAGGATTAACCCTTTCTTCTATGTTTATAATAGGGTTAATCCAGACTCTAGTGGCCTTCTCATTGACAGCCGCTAGATGCGCTACCGCGCTTCTCACTGTGATTTTCACAGTGAGAAGACGCCAGCGTCCATAGGAAAGCATTGTGAATGCGTTCCTATGGACTGGCTGAATGCGCGCACGGCTCGTGCCGCCCATGCGCATTCAGACGATGACGACGAGAAGGAGGAGGAGAGTCCCCGCCCGGTGCTGGAAAAATAGGTAAATTTAACCCCTTCCACCTCCTAGAGCCCGGCGGGAGGGGGGCCCTGAGGGTGGGGGCACCCTCAGGGTACTATAGTGCCAGGAAAACGAGTATGTTTTCCTGGCACTATAGTGGTCCTTTAAATCATTTTAATAATTTTTGCAGAAATATTAAATAATTCGGAAAGCTTATTCGACAATATTTAATTGTGCCCTATATTTGAGACAGTTGTTTAAAGAACAAATAAATTATATATCCCTTCCAATTGACCCTCTTTGGGAGGGATATTCCCTATGTTGTTATATTTCGTGCTTTTTAAACATACATCAAATTTTCCCCACCCCAGAATCTGTTTTCTAATATATGAAGCATAAAAAAAGGATCTGAAAACAGTTTTATTCTTTACATTTTTCTATTCATAACGGAGATCAAAAAATATGAAACAGCAACGATTTATTCAATTACATTGAATTGTAGTGAATTAAAACCGTATTAGCTGAATTTAGCCAGAAAAAGTTGCAACTAGCTGTTGTAAACTAGCTATTTCCACAAATGCTAATTTTGCAATTCAGTTTATTATTATTTAGTGTTGAGTGAAACTCCACAAACTTTAACTGTGAGAACAATTCCCTCTCAGACAGACTTTTAACGTAATGTGCATATTCAGATATCATATGTCTCAAACTGATCACCTGTGAGGGTAAATAAGAACAAATATCCTATATTTGTATCAATTGTTATAATTATTCAAATTGCGTAAAGTAGAAACATAGAAATAAATTGTCGAACATGTTCTTATGCAATCCATCCAGTTCTTCTTTTAACTTGAAAGCAATTACTTATGAAAGCTTGCTCTTGAAACACAAAACATATTTGAAGATTTGTGGCTCTGTGGCTTCTCTCCAGCTTCTTTGGGACTGCAGCGTCCACCATTCTCAGCCAGCCATAGGTCATTTAAAGCTAATTGGAGTTGTTGACCTAAAGCAGTGGGAACATATGAAAATGATAAAATGATGAATGGTGTCGTTATGGCTAAGGGCAACCTTTGGCACTCCAGGTGTCGTAGACTACATTTCCCCTGATGCTTTGCCAGCATTATGGCGTTATGGTTCACAATATCTGGAGTGCTGAAGGTTGTCAGCGCCTGGCTTAGGGCTTTCAAAGAAATTGTAATTGTTGTGATTCATGGTTGTGGTAACCTCAACTACTGCAACTATTTGAGTTGCCACATTTGGTGGTATAAGATATACATTTTATACCAAAACATAAAATATGTTATATAAATATATATATATATATATATATATTTATGCTAATACGTGCGACCGATGTTTGTATTCTCTTTTTTTTTTTGTCTCAACGTGCCCTTATTTTTGCAACTCAGTTACCAACTCCCACAGCGAATAAATGCTTGTAGCTACAGGCGTCCATCTCTGAGGTGAAAATAAAGATTTTTTAACAAAAAACATGGTTCTGTTTTTGTAGGTGTTGCAACGGCTCATTAAGTCCAGAGGAAAATCCCAAAGTAAACATCTAAATGTACAGTTAGTGGCTGCCGATAAACTTGCACAGTGTCCTCCAGTAAGTGAACATAATATTTTCCCTCATTTTACTTGTTCTAATGCTTATTTGCCTCATATTTTCTTGTGTTTTCTTGACTCTTCTCAAATAATACCTTATTATTATGCTTTTTTAGCATCTTGACATTTGAATAGCATCTTGACATTTGAATAGTAATAATGTAACAATGTTTATTTTTCTTCCCCTCATTTGCAATTTGTGCCTTGGCTGTGTCTGGACTAACCCGCAATGTGATGTCATTGGCTAAATCATTAATATAACTCTAACAAGACATCACATGAACAAAAAGGCATAGCTCATTGGCTCACTCCACTAACACTCTCAGCCAATGAGCCAGGCTTAGCTTCAGCTCCATAGGATGCCCAATGCTTTGACTAATTATCCTCTTAAGGGAGTCATACACTAACAATTCACCTTTCTTGTTTGAGTTTAAAATACAAAATCTCTAATGCGACAGAGAAACCCCTAGAGATTTATTAACCCTTAATAGGGAACACATGGGGTGGGTGTCAGCACTGTAACATGTCTATGTGATACAAAAGCAAATACAAACATACAAAATTAAGCCCTGCACTCAAACTCCCACTACTCCTGGGCGGCAGAAATTACTATAGTACTCATCAGCCCTAACACATAGAATAAAAAAAAATAAAAGTTATCTGCGCACTCTCTCAAATCCCTATGTTTTTATATTCCCATAAGACTAATCAAATAAGGCCTTCCAGCATTTAATAGAGCAGGAGTATTGTACTATGGGCTCACATTAGCTGTATTCAAATCAATCTTCATATTTTAAGTAAGTCGGTTTATTCATATTGATAATGTGAAGTGCAGCCAGAACATTCCATAAATGGACCAACATTATGTAAAAGCATTGCACATTATATAAAGAATGCAAATTGTATCCATTCACTGGGAACCTTGAAGGCAATGGATTGTGGCGGTCTGATCTGTAAAAATTCTGCAGCAAAGTTAGAATGGCCTGATTGATATAATTAATTATCATGGCAGGGACTATTCTACAAATTATTAAATACAACTTTCAGTGCCTCACGGTCATGATCTCGAGCAGGTCAGATAGGAGACTTTGGCCAGGGTCTTTATTTGAGACTTTATTGGCGCTTTTAGACATATTATGCAACTTGAGGGAAAACAGACTTTAGACAATATGCCACAAAGCAGGATACTTGCCACAGAACAGGTTACTTGCAAAAATAAAGTCTGATCTCCAGGTAGGGTTGATACAAAGGTAGGTTGGTTTCAAAGGTAGGCTGGTAACAGAGGCAGGCTGGTTACAGTGGCAGGTTTGTAACACAGGAAGACTAGTAACAGAGGCAGAGGTCAAAATCATCCGTCAGAGTGGAGCAGGTTGGAAGGTAAGTCTGGAGCAGGTTGATATGGAGCAGGGTTGAAGGTAAGTCTGGAGCAGGTTGATATGAAGCAGGGTTGAAGGGAAGTCTGGAGCAGGTTGATATGGAGCAGGGTTGAAGGGAAGTCTGGAGCAGGTTGATATGGAGCAGGGTTGAAGGTAAGTCTGGAGCAGGTTGATATGGAGCAAGGTTGAAGGTAAGTCTGGAGCAGGTTGATATGAAGCAGGGTTGAAGGTAAGTCTGGAGCAGGTTGATATGAAGCAGGGTTGAAGGGAAGTCTGGAGCAGGTTGATATGGAGCAGGGTTGAAGGCAAGTCTGGAGCAGGTTGGTATGGAGCAGGAATGAGAGTAAGTCTGGAGCAGGTTCACATGAGCCAGGAACTGAAGTCTTTCAGGCAAATCACCAACTTCAATGTAAAGGCCACTTGGTTTATCGGATGTGGCCTTTTATAGCAGACTTGATTTTAGGTTATCCAGGTTAGAGTCTAAGATGACTAGTGGCTAGGGAGGCCACTAGAGGCGAAAGTCAGGTACTGTATTTAAAAGGACAGGATGAAAAGAAAAAAGGTTTTACTTGTCAGTATAGGAACCTGACACTCACTTGTACTAAATATAAATGTTAATTCATTATTGTAGAAAAATGGTGGCCTTCATGGATCATGGCAGTTGCTGTTCTAGAGCAGGTAAATGGGTCTAACTTTTGTCCACCCCTGCTGTAGAAAACTGGCCATGTGTATTTATTCTGCATTATCTGTTGTTTTAATTTCTAAACATGTTAAATATCTATCGAATACCATCCTTTGACCAACAGTACTACTCTTATCCATAATGTAATACACTCTAACATAGAGTATTACAGTGAGCTGTAGAAGAATACCATCAGTGAGGACTGGTGATGTTTTAAGATAGACTCCTCCCCGACGCAGTATTACATCACTTCCTAAAACGAAAATGAATAAGGGATACGGGACTTAAAGGTGCAATATATAATTTTGCCTCTAGATGTCACCAAAGGATAACATAAAACTTTTCTAATAATTATGATTATTATAGTTTACTATCACTGTATATAGGTCCAACTTATTCAACATAAACTTAGCAATTCTACAGTTGGGATACAAACACATAAATGACAAAATAATGCTCTGTTACGATAAAGCAAAATTCTAATCATATCTGTAGCATTCTCTCCTAACATGGAGATTCGTATACTGCTCGTGGACTATTACAGCATAACTCTGTCTACTTACCTTTTATCTGCTTGTACACAGAAAGATGACAAGTGTTTCATACACGTGTACCTCGTTCATTTTGTAAATGAAAAGTGCGTTACTTATTAATTTTTTTGTTAAACCAGGAAATGTTTGATGTAATCTTGGATGAGAACCAGTTAGAAGATGCATGTGAGCACCTGGCAGAGTATCTAGAAGCTTACTGGAGGGCTACGCATACTACAAGTAGTACGCCAATGACCCCTCTCCTGGGCAGAAATCTGGGATCAACTGCACTTACATCATACCCAACAGCTATCTCTGGATTACAGGTAGGGCCAGGTCTCGGAGTGCATTGACTAATATGTTTAATAATTATTTAGTGAATGTATTCCTTAAGAAACAATGTCCTGTTATTGTTAAGGGATAAGTTATCTGCCATTTTACACCATATAGTCTTGAATTACAAGAAATTGTTGGACACTTGGCAAATTGGACACTTGGCAAATTGACAAACTTCAAATGTATCTTTGCAATTCTTTATTCGAAAATAAGTTTCTATATTTTTTTCTATTTAATGTGTTTGTATGTATGGTTTCAGTTTGGTATTTCTTACCTTTTTAATATAATCAAGTTACTCAAGTTCTGTTTCTACTCCTTGTATACTGTTGAAGGCCACCTTCCCTTATTGCTGTACAATAATTTGCTTCGAATAAAGAATTATGATTATAAACATGTTATCTTGTTGAGGATTGGAATGATTGGTTATTGATGGCCGGGAATAGCACCAAGGCTTTACATATGTGACACATTGAATGTGAGGCCAATTGCTCTACATATATTTTTCTCTGTGTATATATACAGCAATTTCTTTAACAGTTTAGTCTTTTTGTGCCCCTCCATTGTATCTGTTTTTATGAAATAAGGAAAGTTGCAATTTTTATTGGAATTTGGTAAATCCTAGAAGATATGGCAAGTTCAGCTTTTCAATTACTATTTTAGTAGCAATGTGTCTTGGCTAAGTCTATTGTTTGACATGTTCTCCATCCTATGTTCTTGTTGCAGAGTCAACGCATGAGGCATAGCAACCATTCTACAGAAAACTCCCCCATAGAAAGAAGAAGTCTAATGACCTCAGATGAAAATTATCATAACGAAAGAGCTCGGAAGAGCAGGAATCGCTTGTCTTCCAGTTCCCAGCATAGCCGTGACCATTATCCCCTTGTGGAAGAAGAGTATTCTGACTCGTATGTGGACACTTACAAGCCTCACAGAAACCGTGGATCTCCTGGAGGTTATAGCCATGACTCCAGACACAGGCTTTGAGTTTGGGAACTTGATATAGAGTAACGATCATCCACCTACTTGCTCCAGACTCCACCAGCAATGCGTACTTATCTTATGCATTGTTGGTTAATCAATGCATCCACAGGGGGTTTATGGGATTTGTCATAACATACAGTAGATAGAACTACAGACCATTTTATTTTGCCAGATAAAGGCATCTTGTGATGCTCTATCATGGGTAAAATAGTTGACACACACATATATATAGACATATACATGTGTAGGTAGACATTTATTGTGCCCTGTTCACTAATCTTTTACTGACATTAACATTAGAGCAGTGTCTTTTTTTTTTGTGGAGTATTAAACATATCCATCTGTAATCTAGAACAGGCATTCCAAACTCTAGTCCTTGAATTCCCCCAATGTGGCAACTTTTGAAGACATCCTTGCATGTAGACTACATGTAGGTTGAGTCTTTGGAACACGTGAATCTCACAAAATGGCTTACCTCATGCTTGATTCACATGTATCCTCACCGGATGGTATAAAAAAAAACAAGTTTTGGGGATTTAAGGATAGGAGTTAGTGTTTCCTGTTCTAGGGTACTTGTCGAGGCAGGTACAGGTCGGGGTGACCTCACTGTTTCTATAATTAAGGATGTTTACAGAAATGAATAAATTTCTGCAGGGAAGCACTAAGTAAAGTTAAGATTGAAAGTACCATCTACGTTTGACTCGTTTTAGCCCTGCGGAATATTTTTTTTTTTTTTTTTTTAAATGTCCCTGATTATATCAGTGATGGGTTCACCCTAGTATAGGTACAATTTCCTGAACTGGGAAATTCCAAATGAACAGTTCCAGTTGGAACCAATTTATAAGCCAATTCCTGTTGGAATTTGGGTAAATTGACTGGAAAGTCTATTTGAGCATGTTGCATTAGCTTACAGATAATAACATTGGAGGGCAGTAATAGCCGATGTTAAAATGAAAAGAAAAATCTCTATTGACATTTATTTTGTTAGATCATAGGAGGTATTTTGTCTTAGTACATTACAGAATGTATATCTAAATGACACTAATATTACCAACACATATTTAACAGTGTTTGACAATTTAAATTTGAAGAGGGCCATACAGAGTAAAAATTGCACAAAATTTTATTGTTGATTGACGTAGATTTGATTAACTGTAGGAGTGATTGATTGGGCAATATTTTTTTTATGGGGCAATATTTAACTCAAAGTCACATGCTTTGAGGAAAAGCACAGCATATAAACCACAATATGATTTTCCATTGAACACCGTCACCTGTTAATAATGACTAATTAGACATGATTTGGTAGTTGTCAAAAAAAAAAATAGTATATTAGAAGTCAGACATATTTTTGGAAAGATAATTACAGGAACGTACCACTGTTTTGGTATTGATGTATGAAGCAATCAGGGCACTATTTTTTATCACCAATAATATCAATGTACCATTTATTGAAATGGTTATCGTATCCGATATAGTAGTAAGAGCATTTAAATACATACAGTCACACATAAGGTGTATTTGAAAAGTGTAAGTTTTTTGGCATCAGGCAGAGGATATACATGTTTACCCTATACTACTGATAAAACGGTAAGATTATTAAATATATGTATTTACAGGGTTCGTGCTTATAAATACGTTTTCTTGGGGGTTTTTTTGTAGAAAGATTGTATAATCTGATACAGAAAAAATGTGTTTTTCAACAACGGGTGGTCATAAAGATATAGCATGCCTGAGTATCTTTAGGCAAATAATGAACAGAACTTAAATAGAAAAATAAACACCCCTATTACTATAGAAGATCAGTTGCTATATAGTGGCTCAGCCACCTTCTGGAGTCTTTGCATATTTTGCAAAGACCCCCAATGGCGACATCTCTGCTAGATGCGCTGTGGCCCTGGGATGCAGTGCAGGTGAGTTATACTTACCTGGTGCTGTCCCCTGCTTCATCTGCCCCGAGACCACTCGTGCCGCCATCGATATTTTGTTGCAGGATAAATCATGATTTCCACAGCTGTCGTGAGTAGTCCTTGCTTAGTCGTATGATAACTTTTGACTGTGTTGCAATTTCACTAAAATGTCAACATCGTTTTATCAGCATTTCATAAAGATGAAATCTTTTTGGCGTTGACAGAGACACTTTAAAAAGACTTTGTCATTCATAGGCAGCCACATGTATATATTGTTAGCCATTTAAATGATTAACCCATGACTGGACAGGTATAGTATGTTCTAAGCCTGCCTGCTTCTTACCCAACATCCTGTTTGTTGTGTTCCATAATGCTTTGTTTCTCTGTGACAAATCACAGAAAATCCCAGGTAAGACACAAGGGCACACATACCTTTTGTGTTGCTACTGTGTAGACTAGAATGGAACTAAATGAAATTGTTTGAAACTTTAAACGGACCTCAATATTATGCAAAAAAAAGCCCTTTTAATGTAGTTTTAGTATCCTTAAAAATAAAATGTAATTAAGACTTTGTATTATTAGTTAAAACATGTGTAAGCTAATATATTTTATAATCTCTATAAATTATGTAAAGTTATACTTCTCTCAGAGAGACAGATGAGAAAGTCAGACTCTATACACGCAATTTTTTTTTGTTATAAATATGATAGAATTTTTTTTTCAAATAGGCGCATATAGTCCATTAACTGCTATGGTTTTTTTTTATATTTTGATTTTCATTCCTACCGTAATCATCTTGTGAATTGCCTCTGTAGAGAGTTCAACAGAGCGTTAAGAACAAGAGTATATGTATTTTCACTGTCATACCAGCCAATTTGGTTACTGTAAATGTTGACTTAGAATTAAAGGGACACTGTAGCCACCAGAACAACAACAGCTTATTGCCTTTGTATTTGTTGTGGTGTATGATTATTCCCTTCATGATTTTTGCTGTAAACACTGTCTTTTCAGAGAAAATGCAGTATTTACATTACAGTCTAGTGATAACTACACTGGCCACTCCTCAGATGGCTACTAGAGGTGCTTTCTGGGGCAGTGCAGCACTGCAATTAAGTGTCTCCACCCTCTGCACGGAGACACTGAACTTTCCTCTTAGAGATGCATTAAATTCATCTCTATGAGGAGATGCTGATTGGCCATGGCTGTGTTTGACTTTTGCTGGATCTGCACAGTCTTGACAGTCTCTAATTCTATAGGAAAACATTGTGACTGGCTCAGAGAATCACTTCAGATGATGTCAGCCAAGCAGGCAGATCAGGGGCAGAGCCTGCAGCAGCTGCAGACTTAAATACAAGTAAGATTTTACTATATTTAGGGAGGCAAGAGGGAGCCAGGGGACTAGATGGTGGTTTTAACACTATAGTGTTCCTTTAATAGAAGAATTGTATGTGTGTTATTTACTATATCTATCTGTTTTCTCAATATCAGCTGCTGGACATATAGCTGCTGGACAATATTTCAACAGGTTTGATCCACTATATTGCAAAATTCCCTTTTGTGAATATTAGAGATAAGAATTGGCGTAAAACATCTCCCAGCATTTTGTCATTTTTGCAGGAAAGTATTGAAAATGTAGTTCAACAACAAATATGAGTCCAATGCCTAAATGTGCCTGACTGATACATGGTCACATTGTAAAATTGCTGGAATAATTGTAAAGTTTTAGAATTATCGAGGAAATTTGTGATTTTACTATTTCTTATAACTGAGAAAGATTTATTTAGGTGCAACTTTATCCACAAAATAATTTAGACAGTTAACATTTTTACACAATGTGTTGGGTCAACCTCCATTAATATGGATTTGTGTAGTCATAAATGTATCTGGGGACAAAACTGCAAATTATCCTTCTCCCCAAAAGTAAAATACAAATGGTTTGCAGAGTATGAATGGGAATGGATGACGCAAACATTAAGCTACATCGGCATACTCCAAGGATACCCTAAAAAAAAATACACAGTAGCCAAGGGACATTTGGCCTTGTAGGCAAACAATATCAGCAGAATATGAATAGAGTAAACTTGTTGTTGTTTTTTTGGTTTATTTTAGCAGATTACACCTGATAGTGCTATTAAAGAAACACTCTATGCACCATAACAACTTGATTTTAATAAAGTTGTGATGGTGCCCAGATTGGTCCTTTAAGTATAATACAAGACTTTTACAAAATAACATTGCTTGGCAATTATTACATAAACATAGTTTTAGGTATAGTTAGTAATGGTCTAATTCTGCTGTGGACAGTAAATCCGAGTACTGCTGTGGACTGTAAATCCCACGCTTCCTGGTGTGTTAACACTTGCTAACCAAAAACAGTTTTCATTGCTGCATCCCAAACTTCAATGTATATTTTTTGATAAATGGTTTTTAGTACCGCAGTAATGGTCATCACCTAACAGGTGAGTTTTACCTCCGATGGCCTTTACAGTAGAACTAAAAACCTTTGTTATTTAAAAATGCACATTAAGGTTTTTGGATCGAGGATGGGTGACTTTTTTGTGGTTTATACATTGGTACTAAATGCTATAGTCAACGCAGGTGCCCATGAGTAATGGGAGTTTCAGGTGCAGCAATAAAATATGTTATTAGTATTTGCCTTGTGTAACGTCTGTTAAAAAAGCAAACAACTGCAGTATTTTAATATTCTTGGCAATTTGATTTCAGGTGTATTATGTTTGTTAATTATAGAGCTTTAAATTGAAATTTGAAGTAATTTACATTTCAAAGTATTTATATTGTTCTTTAACCCCTTAAGGACACATGACGTGTGTGACATGTCATGATTCCCTTTTATTCCAGAAGTTTGGTCCTTAAGGGGTTAAAGGGAAACTCCAGTGCCAGAAAAACGATCCGTTTTTCTGGCACTGGAGGGTCCCTCTCCCTCCCACCCACCAATCCCCGGTTACTGAAGGGGTAAAAACCCCTTCAGTCACTTACCTGGGACAGCGGCGATGTCCCTCGCCGCTGTCTCCGCCTCCGCGACGCTCCTCCTAGTGCTTACGTCGGCCGGTGGGCGAGACTAATCTCGCTCACCGGCCGAGGAGACCTAATGCGCATGCGCGGAAATGCCGCACATGCGCATTACGTCTCCCCATAGGAAAGCATTGAAAAATCATTTCAATGCTTTCCTATGGGGTTTTGAGCGACGCTGGAGGTCCTCACACAGCGTGAGGACGTCCAGCGACGCTCTAGCACAGGAAACCTGTGCTAGAAACAAGGAAGTGACCTCTAGTGGCTGTCTAATAGACAGCCACTAGAGGTGGAGTTAACCCTGCAATGTAAATATTGCAGTTTATGAAAAACTGCAATAATTACAGTTGCAGGGTTAAGGGTAGTGGGAGTTGGCACCCAGACCACTCCAATGAGCAGAAGTGGTCTGGGTGCCTGGAGTGTCCCTTTAATGTCTCCTTTCCAAAAATATATAGTTTTATGTTTTTTGGTATAGTGACCTGTTTCTCCATGAATAATGGTTATAATTACAATTAATAAGGGTTATAAGTACGTGGCAAGTTACAAAAAAATAACAAAGTACCATGTGTTATACCTCAGGAAGATATAATTAACATTCCGAAAATATTATCAAACATCACAATGTATGTAAACTAATCGTAAATTAAAGTAACACTAAAATGTTTGAAAAACAAACATGTATTCCTAAAGCTAGAGTGACCTACTCAATGTTTAGGGTACCCCGCCCCCCTCCCGATGTGAAGGTCAGCCCCAATTCCCTAAAGCATGCAGCCAGTCCAGAATCCTTGGCTGAGATCAACAATCCTGATGATCTCAGCCAATCCAATGCTTCACCCTACTAGCGCACATGTGTGGCAATTAAAAGTTTCTAAGAGACCATCTGATTGAAATAGCCAAATTTAACTCAGTGTGATTGCCATTACATGCATTTTAGCCCTGCAATGTAAACATTGCTGTATCTACAAAACACCAATGCTTTCAGATGCAGGGTTGAAACGACCGAGGAATGGCAATTAAGTAAAGTGGTCTGGATGCTTATAGTGTCCCTTTAAGGAGTAGAATCCCCATTCTAGTATTGTATGATACAATAATAAAAAAAAGAATATTAGGACTCACTAGAACTGATACAATGTTGAATTTGTAGATTAAACTCATTCTCTCCACAAAAGCTCATTGCAGTTATCTCCAAGAAGAATATTGTTGTCCCTTTGTTTTATCAGTAAGAACTTTTCTAACAAGGCATCGCTGTCATTGACAAGCAGTAGCAGCCCAGTGTCACGTGCAAGCACGTTTTATTAGGATTTCCCAACATTTTAATAAAAATGTAGCTATCCATAATATATCCATAAGACCCAGTATCTTACCTGTTTTAGATATCTGTGTTCTCCACTATTTATTTTCAATTAAATCATAAATGGCGTGTTGGAATAAATAGAGTGTTTTTGGAATAGAGAGACGACATATTTATTAAAGTACTATTAACATTTATTATATAATACAGAAGAATTAATTAACGCAGTATGCGACAAAAAAGATGGCAATTTTAGGGTCAGACTAACAATCACAACTATTTTTATATATTTAGTGCTCTGTTCCCCAGGGGGTTAAAACATATTTAACTCTTGATATTTTAACAAATTCTTTAGCTGATTAATAGGTTAGGCCAGCTTTATTTAAGCTGAGCAATTCCAAAATTGGTCTTCCTGAGCCTACATTTTGGAGGAGTTCTTATTTAACCCCTTAAGGACACATGACATGTGTGACATGTCATGATTCCCTTTTATTCCAGAAGTTTGGTCCTTAAGGGGTTAAAGGTTGTGTTCTCAGAACCACCAGGTCTTCCAGACTCATATCACGCTGTTGAGCAGTGTATGAAAAGTAATACCCAAACTGTGTAGCATTTCAATAGTTAATACCAAGAGAAATAATTTAACTAAATAAAGTTCCCTTAAGGTCTGCTTTAATTTGTTGAACTCTCTACATTCTGTAGTGTCATCTCTTTTCATGCTCTGCCCATCAGCGCGAAAAAGTGACATGTACCCTGAATTCATGGTAGATCTGTCAGTGTAAATTAATACAGGAAGTCAAGTCACTGTACCCCGAATCCATGACTGGTGTGTCCCTAATGGCTTGTTTCTATTACATACCCCATAATGCAAGAGGTAGCATTTTATCTAGTATTCTAAGGTGCAATAGAGTAATAAAAAAGGCAAATGTTTACATTTATACAGAAATCATTAAAAGCGCTGTATACCAATCACTATTTATTAAAGATGTTTCTGTATACACCCAAGAGTTTCTTGATAATAACAAAATCTTTTTTAAGTTAAAAAAATGAACAAAAAAAATAATAATTCACTACTGTAGTGTAATGTATATACAGATAAATATATATAAAATATCACTGCCTTAATCATAAGGAATACCTACAGGGTTTTTCACTACGAGGAGAAATCAAAGTGAAATTCAAATTTAAGGTCAAAATAGTCGAGTTGGAAAAATTCTCTCAGTAAGCTATCTAATAGTCTGGATACTCTGGCCTTAAATTTGACATTCACGTTTAACTCTAACTTTATTGAATTACCCTGATGAATTCACTTCATTGAACAGACAGAATTCTTTGGAGGTCGAAGGGGGTTGAATAAAGTATTGCTTGTAAATGCTTTGTACACTTTCACGGCACTTTGAGGTACAGGAGGGTGGTACAATCTCTCAAGCATCCATGAAAGAGTTAAGCTTTGATTAAAGAAATTCATTGAAAAACAAAATGCATGCTTTCTTTTCATAGAATGCGTTTTTTTTTTTTAACTTGTCAAGACATTAGTTTATGCTAGTTTAAACCATATGAAATTTGTTTTCTAAACAAACGTGGTTGATTTTTCTGTTTGCTTGTTTTCTCGTTGAGGCCTTGTGATTTTCGGGCCGTGATAAAGCATGCAACAAAAACAAAAATGTATATATATATATATATATTTCCTTTCCTTTAGCCCATACCTGTAATAAAGCTGTTTATGTCTATCTCGACATGAAAAAAAATGTGTTTTTATAACAAAAGCAAAGAGCTAGATCAGCATTGCATTGTATCACTTGCATTTTTTTTGTTTTTCAGCTTAGATTTTTGATTTTTTTTGCAGTAGTTGTTTTGTAAAAATGCTTTGTGCATGAGATAGACTGTAACATATTAAATAAAATTTCACCTCTATTAGTAGTTGTATTTAAATTTCACTTTCAAATTGCTCCAGTTTTTGAGCTTTTTAATTTTTGCCCCGCACCGCTCCCTGTTGATCTCATTAATGGTGATGCTCTAGTGCGATCCTCTGTTGTATCCATTGAGACAACAGAACCCTGCTTTTGCAGAGATAGATCTAACTCTCCAGCATTTAGACCAGATGTTTTACAGCTTCTATGATGCTTTGTAATTCTAAAAGCATTCTAAAGGCATGCAAAGCATCATTGAACTTCTAGAACATCTGGGGATTTACCTATTAGGCACCCCTAGACTGTTCTATATACATCTCTTAAAGTGATAAGAAATTGGAAGTTTCCTTACCCAGCCTTGCAAGAACACACATACCTCCCAATAATCCAAGATTTGACAGGACAGTCTCAAATTAGAGGCCATGTCTTGCTTTTGGTCTATAATTTCTCGTTTTGGAAGACCCTTGAGACTAAGTCTAAAGTGAAGTGCGATCATATCATTAGTCGCATTTTCACTGCAAAATTTCATCTGGGGGCATTCAAACTATGGGCAGGACAGTCTAATGGTGCTCTGTACAAATGTGGCACAGCGTGGAGCTAGTCTGGTGTGCACTGATGCCAGGCTTACCTGCCCTTATTTGGGAAGAACAATTCCATTTTTTGCACCAATAGTTTTCTTGCACCACCACCACCACTGCAATTAGTTGAAATGGTCACGGTGCTTATAGCTTCCCTATAAACCTATTACACATGCGTGTGATATTCCGAACACATAGATAGGATTATGCCACAAATTACATAAAACCAGTAAAAGTGATATGGAAAGAACAGACGTGAACCGATATATGATCATTTATATGTAAATTTAAAAAAACTAACATTTTAGACTTGGTAAGAGATGATATATTCCATTCAATTGTCAGATTCTATAGAAACAGTCCACATTGAACTGTTTTGTGGTTATTCTCAGTTAATTGACAGTTGAATTGTAACAACAGCTAATGGATCTTTAATAAAGACGTGGAGATTTTCAAAGTTTTATTTATTTTTATTTATTTTTCAAAGTGCTTTATCTTTTGGGTATTTATTTTTTTAAATTTTTTTTTATTTAGCGAAGCAGTGAGTTGTGCTGAGTTGACTGTATAATTCAGCAAATTTTTAGCTGAGATTGAAGCACATTTAAAGTGCACCTGTCAGGTTAAACATGACTTGGTATCACTTTACAGGAAGTAGAATTGAATTGCTGGACCGTTAGGAATGTTAACACATGCAAAGATCCAGAGTTATGCATACCTTTTGCATTTTGTTTCCTGCCTTCTCTGACTTTATGACACCCACAGGTAGCTGCAAGCGATGTGGCCACAGTCCTAAACTCCCAGCAGCCTAGAAAGGTCAGGATAACCTGTTTGTTATTTACGTCATGTTGGTAGATGAGGAAGTTATGAAGTGATCTGTAGGTAAATTAATTCATTTTCTAGGGCCCTACTTCTCTTAAGGTGGCACTGTCACACCAAACGTACCTTTCTCCAATTGTTTCTATTGACCTTCTTTGACCAAAGGAGGAACTTACGTCAGCTCCATTTCCTGTGTTATTGAGAAGGGTGAGTACTTTCTCTGACGGTGATGGATAAGCAGCTGACGTAAGCTCCTCCTTTGGTCAAAGAAATTCAAGTGTAGGGAAATACATAAGAGAAAGTCGTCCATACTTTGTCGTGTGTTTTAAAGACATTAGATCACAAATAAAGAAACGAAGAAGAGATTCTGAGATGAAGAGAAGAGGAAACAACAGGAGAAATGTATGTTTGCTGTGACAGTGCCACTTTAAGAGAACTAGGGCCCTAGAAAATGGATCCTTAATTTACCAACATAAATACATAAGACAAAGTAATCCCTACTTTGTCTTATGTCAAAGAAAAGTTCGGCGTGACAGTGTTATAGCTAAAACACTGCTGAGTTTGTCAGAATTGAGCAACTCAAGTATGCTGTCATTGCATTTAACATAAACCTTGCCAAAATCAAGAGTATTGGGTCGTCAAACCTTTGATTCTGCAGATGTTTTGACTACGTAGCAAAAAAGTGTGAAAAAAAAAAGTTCCAAATATGTAAAAAAAAAAAAAAGAATTGTGGTGAATGTAATAAGTATACTAAAAGTAATGCACTGAGATGCATATTATTAGGTTTATCACTCTAACCATTGGTATTTTTGATTGTATAATAGCTTCAGAAATAAATAACTATTAGAAAAGTTCTAACATTCCCCTCTTAGCTATCAAGTTGTTTTATGACAATATAATCTAAAAAAAAAGTGAATAATAATAATTTTAAAGCCTTTATTAAAGTCTTCCATGGTCTACTTGGGCATAGAGAGATGTTTACGTTATCATGTTCAGATGATTACATTATATTTGTGGAGTGAGGTGAAGATGTCTTTGAAGGGCTCGACATCTACAGGAATGTTATAAGTTATACAACTAATAGACTTGAGGTTTTTTGAGGAGCCAAAAGTAACTGGTGCTTGAGACAGAAGCAAAACTTGATGCTGCCTAGTACCTTCCTTGACCCCACTCTGCCTTTTTGATGATCCCGGCATACAGAATTAATCCCTAAAATGGGAAATTATCATGAATACTCCAGGGAGTTTAAAATGCTGGACCAAAATAGCTAAATTGGAAATATTCTCTTCTGTTTGTCATTTTTTTTTCCAGCTATAAATGTCTAAAGTATGAAATTATCTTACTGATTCAGGCAATTCCTGATGTAATGAACAAAGAAACAGAGAACAAAAAGTTCAGTGTCTCTGGGTGTACACCTGTGCCAACAACCCCGGATAACCCGAGGAAGTAATGCCGAGTGTCTACTCAGAGACTGGTGTACCAATTAGAGACTCCAGATGTCTCAAGAAGGGGCATAACCCCATATATACAAAATCAAACAACAAAAAGGACAGATGTGGTCAGATTCAAGAAATCAAATGAAACTAACCGCATCTCTGGAAATAGCTATAGCGGCAGTGTCTAGGATTATAATGCTGGCTGTCGGTAACAGGTGTAGCTGTAAACCGCTAAGGGTGTCACTATAGACCCATGAGCAGAAAAAATGCTACTAAATACCAAAATGAAGTATATACAAAAAGTGACTGCTAAATGCAAAAAATAAATAAAGTATATACAGTGGTACTAGGATTCCACGCCTGTCAATAGAAGGATATGTATAGGTAGGGATATAATGAGCCAAATGGCAACAGCAACTCACCCCTAATTATCAGCTTTAATATAGTGCACTATAAGGTGATGAGAAAAATCCCCAAGTCCCAACCATAAATACCTCCTATAGAGATAGTAGTAGATACAAGGTAAACAGAGGCTCCAAATGAGGCTAGTACAGGGGTGAAGGGAGATTGAGGAGGGTATGCAGTGTTAATAGCAGTCAAATTCGGACTGCTAGTTTTAAATTTAAACAACCTCTCTCCCTGTAAATCCTGTACAAAAAGGATTATAGGTCCCCAAATCACAACCATAAATACCTCTTACAAAAAAATACTAATGATAGATACAGAGTAGACAGAGGCTCCAATTGGAGCTAGTACAGAGGTAAAGGGAGATTGAGGACGGTAGACAGTCATAATAACAGTCAAATTCGGACTGCTGGTTTAATTTATAAAGCCTCTCTCCCTGTTAATCTAGCTAGACAGGCATAGAAAAGAAAGAGTAAAACAAATATACATTAAGTGATTAACATGGTGCTAAAACCACCAGTGCCCAGTGCTCATATCCGTGATATGAGGAAAAAACAAATTGCCCAACGTACGTTTCGGTGCTAAAAAGGAGCACCTTCGTCAGGGCCAGCCCCTGACGAAGGTGCTCCTTTTTAGCACCGAAACGTACGTTGGGCAATTTGTTTTTTCCTCATATCACGGATATGAGCACTGGGCACTGGTGGTTTTAGCACCATGTTAATCACTTAATGTATATTTGTTTTACTCTTTCTTTTCTATGCCTGTCTAGCTAGATTAACAGGGAGAGAGGCTTTATAAATTAAACCAGCAGTCCGAATTTGACTGTTATTATGACTGTCTACCGTCCTCAATCTCCCTTTACCTCTGTACTAGCTCCAATTGGAGCCTCTGTCTACTCTGTATCTATCATTAGTATTTTTTTGTAAGAGGTATTTATGGTTGTGATTTGGGGACCTATAATCCTTTTTGTACAGGATTTACAGGGAGAGAGGTTGTTTAAATTTAAAACTAGCAGTCCGAATTTGACTGCTATTAACACTGCATACCCTCCTCAATCTCCCTTCACCCCTGTACTAGCCTCATTTGGAGCCTCTGTTTACCTTGTATCTACTACTATCTCTATAGGAGGTATTTATGGTTGGGACTTGGGGATTTTTCTCATCACCTTATAGTGCACTATATTAAAGCTGATAATTAGGGGTGAGTTGCTGTTGCCATTTGGCTCATTATATCCCTACCTATACATATCCTTCTATTGACAGGCGTGGAATCCTAGTACCACTGTATATACTTTATTTATTTTTTGCATTTAGCAGTCACTTTTTGTATATACTTCATTTTGGTATTTAGTAGCATTTTTTCTGCTCATGGATCTATAGTGACACCCTTAGCGGTTTACAGCTACACCTGTTACCGACAGCCAGCATTATAATCCTAGACACTGCCGCTATAGCTATTTCCAGAGATGCGGTTAGTTTCATTTGATTTCTTGAATCTGACCACATCTGTCCTTTTTGTTGTTTGATTTTGTAATGAACAAATGTATGATTCTGTAGAGCAGGCTTCCCCAAACTCCGGCCCTCCAGTTTTTGCTGAACTACAACTCCCATGATTCTCATCCTATCTATTTCATTCATAGAATCATGGGAGTTGTAGTTCAGCAACATCTGGAGGGCCGGAGTTTGGGGAAGCCTGCTGTAGAGCCTCATCAGATCTTGTCCCTTAAATATACAAAGTGTAATAAGGCATCAGACACAGAATACTAAACATACAGAGTCGTACACACACAAAAAAATACATCACACTGGTACCCTGGGTTCTACAGATCAAACCTTTAGCAATATACAAGCAAAATGCCCTTTGTGTTTTTCAGATTGTAAAACTTTTAAGGTTAATCACAAAAAGAACTGTGGAGAATCGACAAAGGAATTGTGGTTTTGTCCAAAATTTGCTAGAAAAATCGACATGCTTACTATTTGGATGTTTTGACAAATATTTGAAATTCCCTTGACGGTAATCCACAATTCAAAATTAAAAAAAAAACAAACAAAAAAAAAAAACAGGCCACACAACAGGTATTTTGAGAGCGAATAAATGTATGCATTTTTTTCATTTTTTTTGGTGCAATTCTTAAGGGTTCACCTCTAAAACAAAATCCTGCAGATTGAAGATTATATTTTTCATATTTTTCATTGTACATTTGTGAGTAATTTGACTGCTACAATGTATATAGCTATTTGCATGACAGAGGCGGTTAAATACCCAAATGGCTGCTTGTTGTGTATTATTATGTGTCATAATATCAATCTCCACTGGAATGCACTTAACAGCTATCGTTGTATTTGCTTAAGATTAGCACGTTAATCAGAACTCATGTGGATGCCAAAGAAAGGGACTGATCGATCGTATAATCCTGTCATACAGCAGTATGTATTACTACAACACAGCTGGGGAATTACTATACAGCCTCAATTGACTATGTTTTGAAAATGTTTTAAAGTTGTATCTTTGGAACATGTGAGATCTGTAGAAACTGGAAGACTTGAGTTAGAACTAGTGTTTTTTTCTCTAACAAAAACATACATTTTGACATTTAGTCTAAATTAGCAAAGTGGGCACAACTCCCAAAAATATTAATATTTATAATTTAGAGTTTAGAATTTCAACATGCATTGTGATCTTGGGTTCATAATTTCACTCATAACATTGTTTACTTCAGATATTTGGTTAACTATTCTTACATTATTGTAGCTTTAAACGTTGCTTGCATTTTCTTCATAGTTGATATATTACGGTCATTTTCCTTTTAATTTAATGCCCATTAGTTAATTTTAAGGTTATTGGGCTAGAGGTTTAAGGTTACAGTTAGAAAGCAGATCCAGTTAATTGTCAAACCATTTATAATTTATTTAACAGCTTACTGCAGGGCAGTGCCAAGGGGCATCTGGCACAATAACCGTTACAGTATGTGGTGCACAAGCAGAGAATGCTCTATGTTCAAAATTTCAAGAGTATCCTACAAGGAACGAGGGACATTAAAGTAGCATTGTAATTTTAATGCTTTTCATAAAGATATAATCTTTATATGTAAAATAAATTAGGGAATACATAATGTGGTAATGGGTAGAGCTTCTACCACCACATCTTGAGCAATAGATGCCTAAGACATCTTATTAGTTACGGTATGGGGCAGCCAACCCCAGGTCTGGCAGCACCAGGATCCTAAAAAGAGTGCGGAATTCCTCCTTTTCGTTTAGGACATCTTATTGTTACCATCTTCACCACCGCCGTTGGCACTTCATCACCCAGTGCCAACGTAATAGCAAAATCTCCTATCCAATGGAAGAGCTGATACTCGGCAAAACGCACGTGGGGACATTAGTAGCAGAGGGTGACAGGGGATTATGCTGCAGCCTACAGTTCTTTCCCGGATTAGCCAACTTGCTATATTATTTTAACAGAGCTTTTGATGTAGCTACAAGGTAGCTTCGGCTACATCTTTCGTTAGGAGGATAGGAGATTTTGCTATTACTTTGGCACTGGGTGATGGGAGTTGGGGGGTTAGTTACCTAACTGAGGTTTTTGGTATACTGAAACTATCTCTTTATTTTTATTTTGGGAACCCCTGTGCCACAGGTGCTATTACCTGACAGGGGTAGTACTGTTTAACATTTATCTCCTTTTGTTTTTGTCCCCCCCCCCTGTTTTCTTTCACTTTTCATTATGATATATAGGGATTTTAACCCAAGACTATTAAAAGTTACATTTTATTCTATTTAATTTCTTCTAGTGTAGATGGGGTTGCTCTAATATTCTTAAAGCTTGAAGGGGAAGTGTTTAGATCTATCTATTCCCTTTCTGGATTTTTTGTTCTCTTCTCTTTATAACCTTGCTAGATATCACTAATAACCTTTTCTTTTGTTTTTTGTGATACACGAGACGAGAGAGATGGAAGTCAAGGATTCTGTTTGCCAACTTTTTGTGTGCCTGTTTGACCTGGTCATGAGCCTTCCACGGGAATCATTAGCTGAATTTTGGTACAATTGTAGGATCCTTGCTGTTCTCCATAAGTGGATATCATTATTTATGTATAGCTGTGATGGTGGCTGCATGTTTTTTGTGTTTGATTTTCGCTGTTTGCATGTAAGTGAAACTGAACATTCTTTGATGGGCTCTGAGATGGTTTACCACAGATGTGGAAGAGTATAGGTAATAGTGGTGGTTTCTGAATATGGATTTATTGTGAATAGCGGAGCCATCTCATTCAGTCTTGTGTGAAATTACTGTGCAAGCCACTGGTTCCCAACCCAGTCCCCTAACAGTCCAGGATTGAAGGATTACTCAATTGTGTCTAAGGTGTTTTTGAAAAAGAAAAAATACTTTAGACACAATAGGGTAATCCCTAAATCCTGGACTGGTAGGGGGTACTTGACGACTGGGTTGTGAACCCCTGACGTAAGCGATCATAAAGACATAACACATTCAAAATGTGTATTACATATTCCCTGGGGGGTTTCTTTTAATGCTCTGGCAATATGTGGTATAGTTCCTATTTAACCATGTATATAGTTGATATACTTAAATTGATTCATTGATATTTAGGATGCGTGTGAGGTTCAAGGTTGCTCAGATTGGTTTCATACATTGTAAAAAAAAAATCCAGCTGTAGGCTGCAAGGTTGGTGGAAAAGAACTTTTAAAACTTTTGCTAAAAATCTCTAATGACAAGTGAAAAGATACATAGGTTCCCAACGCTATTCACACAGAAAAAAAGTTTAAACATTTATTATATTGCAAATCTAGCTGCAAGGTGATGTAAAAAATAAATAAACAAACAAACTGAAATTCTGAATATCCCACAAAACAAAACAAAAAAGCAATTTTTTACTATTTTGTGTTCGAATAGTTCCGCTATGCCTGTTCACTAACTGACACGCTAAAATATTCACTTTTTTTTTATCTGTGTCAGAGATTTGCAGATTACAATGTATCACATAGAGTTGTTTAAAAATAGCAGTCACTGGAATCCATTAACATTAGAAAACACATTCATTTTTGTATGTTACTATATGTATTCTACTTTATTTGCGAGAAATTAGAGAAAATATTTGTGTATAAGAGATATAGTGTAGAACAAAAACAGAAAACAAATGTAAAAGAATTTAATAAATTAGATACTAGGCCCTTTATTTGGCTGCAATAGTAGAAATTGAGGCTGTGTACTTTTTTTTTATTTTTTACTGCTATGATGATGTCAGATATCCTAAATAACTGGCTTTGTAATGCACTTCAACAGTTATTACTGATATGCTGTATTTTAACATATGCCTTACAGAGACCTCTTTAAAGACACATAGGGGAAGACTCACAGGGGTTAATGAAAACAAGCATTCCACTTCCGTATTCTGCCATAAATCAAAATAGCAGTTAAACAGTAATGCTTCAATTCAAATATGGTTCATAGGAAAGCGTATCTAGATATGTTGAAATGTATATCTGAAAGTCTTTAACTTTGCTTTTTTTAAACTTTTGCAGTCAGAAGAAATCGGCAATATACAGTAGGCTGCCACTAAATTATCTTTAGTGGATGGAATTCAACTTCACTCTGAATCCTGTTTGATCCTTTCAACCAATCACAGTACAGCTTTTATTTCCATTGGGCTAGCTAGAATTTGTTTTATGTCTCTCTGCATACATCCACTAAAACGCAGAGCTGCTTGAAGCAGTAAAATACACGAATACTCAGGCATAACTGACCCTCTAAGGAAGAATAGAAAGTTCAGTTTTTTTTCAGGAAGCTAATAGTATCTCTGCTATTATGTCACCAAATAAAATACAGATTAACGAACAGTGCACACATAAAGAATTGCTAAGATAGGTGAATAAAAAGTTTAAAATCAAAAAAATTTTGTGTGTACGCTGTTTCTTAATCTGTATTTCTTATATTATGGTCTTTACGGCAGGTTCTGGGTGTTTACCCCCAATTCCCTATTTTTCTATGTTGCCAAATAAAACCATAGCAGTTCTTAGTTTTTTTTATGTACAGTTACAAATCAAACGATACCGGTAAATATAGACTTATGTTTAGCAAAAAAAAAGTAATGATGTGATCATACAATAATTGTTTTTTTAAAATACTCAGGTTTTACATTCACTACCTGTGTTTCAAATAAGACCTAAGAACAAACGCTAAAAATCAATAACAACAACAAAAAAAACCTAAACAATTGTACTATTTGGTGTCCCTAACTGTAATATTTTTGCTTAAGAATTATAGTTATCAAACTTTTAAACAGATATATTGACAATAAAAATCACTAAAGGGAGGGAGAGCTCAGACAATGGAGGACTTCCTCTACTAGTGAATCGAAAGTTCTTCTATTAACAAGGGTTTAAGCCCAGGATACAATCTAGTGGTGTCTACCTAACGTTTAGGTGCTTGGGCATTTTTTGCTTTGGTACATATTTATTCGTTATATTTACAATAACGTAGTGCGTAACCTTTCTGTGATGTTCTGAAACACTAAAATTTCAGTATGGAGAAATGAATAATAAGGGGAAAAAAAACAAGAATAATTAAATAAAAAACTGATTTCAATAAGATAGACACTGGTGATTTCCATTTATTATGTAAATAAAAATGTAACTCCACATTTGGCAAGGGCAGTGTTTAAACATATATATCACTATTTAGTATATCTACCCCCAATGAAAACATACATGCTTTCAAATATGCATTTTTTTCATTGAGCGTAATTCTAAAAACAAATTGCAAAAGCTGCAGATCTCTTTTCTGCAGCCTTCCCAAGCCCTCCCCTTCTTTCCCAGCCAAGGCTTTATGTGGCTGTCCAATCACAAACTTCCCAATGCAGCTCAATGAGAATTCTTTGCAAGGCAGGTGCTCTGTGCAATGGCTGCCTCTTGAGTATAGCTCCATTGAGCTAAACTACCAGGAAATCTGCACTTTTGTAAAATGATAAAAGTGCTTTAGGTGTTTGGAGAAAGTTGTTCTCAATTATGAGATCAAATTTCCTCTATCCCTTTAATGCTTTTTATTACTTGAAAGGGTAGAACATTGATCTATAAAGTCATCAATGTTTTCATGTTCCGTTTTATTTGTTTACCATTTTATCCGATTGCTAAAAGTCACAGTTATACTTTGCTAATAATATAAATGTCCATTGGGTTTCCTTCTTTTTCCTCAAACTGTCCCCTCTCCCCTCAATGGCTATGATATAGGAACTCCAAATATTTTCCATATTAAGAAAACAATGATCCACTGGGATTTGCATGTAGAGTGAGTTGGGAACTAGCAGTACTATAACATAATAGGGTGAGCCTTTCTCATCAAATTAACATGGCGCTGTCTTGCAATATTAACCTTTTGTACACATTTATAGCCAAATCGTTTTCTTGCAAATCGACCAAATAATGTATAATACTAAAACATATATTTTGCCAATGCAAGTAAAGATTTGGGAGAAAAGACATAAGGAAGCACACTTATACTAATTAGCACAAGTTTACAGTAACAAAAAAGGGTAGTATTTTTACAAAGGAAATATCTGTCGATTATTAACGTCAAGTATAGATATATTTAGGATGTTTTTTTCCATTAAACATTCATTGTAATGATATTTTGCGGTGACTGCAGTTTGTGGATAATTACAGATTTTTTTTTCATACAGATGTGTATTTTCTTTATTATGACATAGTAGCAAAAAAATACAAAAATAAATGACGAGAAGTTTATAATTCTCTCATGTACAAAGTTACGTGCTTACATTTTTGATTGTTATTGCCCTATGGAAAATTTGTGAACACAAGTTGGTTATTTAAGGAGAGCACACGTGTAGTAAGTAGTTTTAAAAAAATAAAATAACTAAAAAGTGCAAAAAATTTATTTTCGAAAAAGGCCATAAAATAAACAGAGTCCATTAGCAAATGTGTAATGAAAAATCAAAAGAAATGTTCTTCAAAATAAAAAAGGATTATGTAAAAAAATGGCTAGGCCACTAAAGAAAATGGAATTTCAGAAAATTATGTATTTATGCTTTTATGATGTTGTTCAAACAGTTATACCCAAAGCAGAACATTCGAAGCTGGACTGTGAAGCTGATTTTGCCTTTATTAAACCAAAACAGTCAAAAATTTGTATATGTTTTATGCTGATTAACCGTTTCTACTTTACTTCTTTGGATATGTGTAGCAACTTAACAAGGCATGCTGGGTAAAAAAAAAAATACTATGCAAAGGCGTACAGTGTTGCATGTTCTAATTTCCCCTCTGCTTTAGTGGCTTACAGAGAAACCAAGTGGTGTAATTTTCGTGAAAAAGGAACATTTAACAAAGACAATGCAGACTGCATGCATACAGCATCCTAATTTCTCTGGACTTGTTTTATGGAATTTAGAAGTGTAAAAATGAACTGCATTAACATTTTTTTTCTATAATAAATTAAAGCCTTGTAAGGACCGTGTCACGTGTTTTACTTGTGTTTGCTTCAACATCATTTATGTGGCTGAACGGTATGTGATAAAAACACTTATGGTAACTATAATAAACGTTCACTGAGAACCGTATTCTGAACCAAACAATGTACGGTGAAGCTTTAATTGTTTTGCATAAGTTACATAAACATCATTCTCTAGCTGTCCTATACCTCTTTATATTCACATTCATATTTTCGTTATTGCTATTCTATTGACTCTAAAAGTAAAACATACACTAATTGTTTGTGTCTTTAGACTTTTGTTTTTTATTTTGATTTCCTTTATTGTTACTCAGAATTCGAATTATAACTCAGTGAAAATTATAAATTTTAACTTATTATTCACCTAAGAACACAGCAGGTTCCCATAACTGTACTTGCTTGAATTTATGGAATGAAACCAGAAAGATGTCAAAGTAAGCACTGAATGTATGGGATTTTGCCAAAAGTAATGAAGATTACTTATTTCATCCCTATGACTTTTTCAAGGCCATACCGAACTTTGCTGTTACTGCATATTTCTATATCTACTTTGTACTGGAAATATAATTAATTTGATTGTGATACTATAAGATTAGACAACGAATAGCATATGAATGTATATATCTGAACAGTATAAAGCTAATTATTATAACAAAAACAAATGTATATCTCTGAACAGTATAAAGCTAATTATAACAAAAACAATCAATTTGAGATAAAACCCTATTATTTATCTAATTGTTTATTGAACGTGGGACTCTGTATATTCAACATTTAACGCTATTTAAGCTCACCAAGGTTTTCTTTGTGTCATTTAGACAGCAGTCAAAATGCGTGGATTTGAATTTTGTGTTCAATGATCATTGGGATATATCCCAGTTGGCGAACCAAAACCTGAAAAACATTGAAATTGTGGATCATGCACAAACCGTCACAGTACTGGATTCACAAATCCGACCTGCTGTTTCACTCCTGTAGGGCTGTGCCAACAGACATATTATTCCTGCATTGAAATGCTCTAAGGCAGCAGCCAAAAAACTCTCCATGCTAGTGACCTGAGAGACAATTTGCCATCCCATAATCACAGGGTATTTCTCAATGAAACACTGCCACAGTGATGTGGCAGGGAGAAGACATAGAATCGTATTGTGAAATCTTGTGCATATATGATTTGGCCATAGGTATGTGTAGCACATTTCTTTAGGGTGTGCACGCAAGAATAATTTATAGAAGGCTGTGTGCGAGAGATTACTGTGTTTTGTGTAGGTGTGGGGTGACTGTATGTGTTGTGTATATCTGTTGTATCATATGTTTGAGTAGCTATGTGTGATGTGTGAGGCTGGGTGAGCATATGATAGTGTATTTGGGTAACATTAAGTGATATGTGGCAGTGCATGATGTGTGGCTAGCTGTAAATAATGAGTTTGGATATCTGTAAGTGAAAAGTATTGCTGTGTGTGGGTAGCTGTGAGGGCCATGTGGGCAGATGAGTGTGCTGTGGATGAGTGGGGAAGTTGGGATGGGAGTAATATGTGTGGGAAGAGAACGATAGATGAGAAAGTGATAGGAGTGGGGGATGGTTGGGAGTGATGGGTGGCTACAGAGAAGAAGGGATGAGTTGGAGTGAAAGCAGGTTGAGGAGAGTGGGAATGATCAGAGGTTGGAGAGGAGAAAGGATGTTTTGGAAATGATAGGAATATGGAAGAGATGGAGGGATGATGTAAGTGATAGCTAGAGGGAGGGAAAGATGGTTGGGTGTAAGGAGGATTAAAAGAGAGAGAGGGATAGGTTTGGAGTGGTAGGAAGATGGACTGAGAGGGACAGAATGATAGAGGAGGGAGCAGAGGATGGGGTGAAAGAAAGGGAAGGGTTGGAGTGACAGAGGGATACGTGGGGTTGAAATGAGTAAGGGGTGAAAGGAAGGGATGGCTGGGTGGCAATAAAAGGAGTATGGGGTGAGAGGAAGGAATGGGTGGGAGTGATGAGAAGGGGAGAGAGTGAGAGAGGGATACATTTGGGGTAATAGGAGCATGGAGTGAAAGGGATGAGTGAGAGAGATTGGAGTGGGGAGGGATAAGTTGCAGTAATGGGTGGAGTGTCATGAGTGAGAGTGATAGGGGAAGAACAGGGGGATTAGTGGTTAGATAGGAGAGAAAGAGATCAGGTGTCAACAATAAAACAGCTCTGTGCAGTGTTACCCCTCCTATTTACAAGCTCCGCTCAGTAAATTAATACCAAGGAGAGCAGGCAGACACAAAGCCTGCCTATAATGCTACACTATACCCCCAACAGTAAGTAAAGCAGCATTAACTAATACACATGGTGCTGTTCAAATCAATCGGCACCACGTTACAGTAAATAAATGGGAAGCAGGCCTTGTCCGACTTTTTTTTTTCCTGGGTACACCTGGCACACACCTATGGATTCAGCAACAGTTAAACCCTCTTTCAGTACAGTGCAGGTTTCCTAATTATCTCTGGTTTAACAGATTTGATGGTCCTATCTCACCACTTGTTCCCTGGTTTCCTACATTTCTGGACAGCTCTTCAGAAGCTGATGTTTGTTCAGTTAACACAAGAGGAGGCTTGGCAACTGGTTGTGTGAAAAGAGGAAAATTGTTGTGAAATGGTTTGCTTCATTTGTGAGGAATGGCAGAAGGTTACTCTCAACAATATGACCACTACAGCAGGTTGTAGTGGTTTGTGATGCTTGGAGTAACCTTTTAACTCGTCCCACTGTAATGGCCTAGAACTGATAAAAGTGGGTACATTGTTGTATCCCAAGTCAATATTACATGGCTATGTGATACAAAAATGGTCTGAAATGTGTGATATCCTGAAGTGTCTACTTTTTCCAAATGTAGTTTAAATTTATGAGCGGCTAACATTCCCCAACATGTGGCACAGACCAAGGATCAATAGTGTAAGTTAAAAAAAATAAAATAAAGTTAAAGATATGCAAGTAAAATAAAAATTACTAAAATTTCAAATATATAGTTTTATAGTTTGGCCATGTTACTTCAAACAACTGTGCTAGATGGAAGCCTTTTAGAAATGAGAGTGATCAATGAAATGGATGGAGGAACTATACAACAGGGGTTACTGCAATATTGTAAATACAGAGGGTCAGCAGGTCCATTTCAATGATTTTCAGGTGATTGCTTTACAATATTAGAAAAGGGGAGAATTTAACACTAAATGGGACAATTACACAATGTTACAGGAACAGTAGGTTGTCCATTGTACAGTGCTATGGAATTTGCTGGCGCTATATAAATAATAATAATAATGTATCTGCTCAGACAGAGAATAAAATAATAATAATCAGGTCTCTGCTCAGACAGTGATCAAAATAATAATAATAAAATAATAATGAGGTCTTTGCTCAGACAGTGATTAAAATAATAATAATAATAAAATAATAATAATGTGGTCTCTGCTCAGACAGAGATTAAAATAATAAAAATGAGGTCTCTGCTCAGACAGTGATTAACCCCTTAAGACCGGAGGGCGTACTATTACGCCCAATTTTAAGCGGCTCTAAAATGCCGCCGGGCGTAATAGTACGCCCTCCGTTTTTTGTTTTACTTACCCGGTCGCCGGCGATCCCACGCCGGCGATCGCAGTTGGGGGGACTCCCAGGGAGCCCCCCGCGGCAGATCCGTCCTCTTGGGGGCCCCGCCCGGCCATGTGAGAGTGAGGTCCTTGCGAAGACCTCACAATCACATGGCTGGGTTAGCTAGCTCAGGCATTGTCAGCAGGGGGACTGCCTGTAATGACAGTTAGTCCCCCTGCTGGCTGGAAATAAAATAAAAGATAATCAGTGTAAAAAAAATTATAATATATATCTGATCTAAGTATATATACCGTATTTATCGGCGTATAACACTCACTTTTTCTCCCTGAAAATAGGGGGAAAATGATGGGTGCGTGTTATACGCCGATATACCATATTTACTTACCTGTCTTGGAGCGTGGGCCGGTGTTCAGCGTGCACCGCGGTACTGGAACTTCATTTTCAGGTTCCGGTTTCCGGCGGGACTGAAAGGAAGTGTGCACACTTCCTTTCAGTCCCACCGGAAACCGGAACCTGAAATTGAAGTTCCAGTACCGCGGTGCGCGCTGTGAAGCCGGCCCACGCTTCAAGACAGGTAAGTAATTATGGGACAAGGGGAGGGAAAGTGCACTAGGGGACACTATGGGAGGGGGGGGGGACACTATGGGAGGGGGGGGACACTATGGGAGGGGGGAGGAACACTATGGGAGGGGGTGGAGAATACTATGGGAGGGGGGGAGAATACTATGGAAAGGGGGGGAACACTATGGGATGAGGGGGGGAACACTATGGGAGGGGGTGGAGAATACTATGGGAGGGGGGGAGAATACTATGGGATGAGGGGGGGAATACTATTGGAGGGGGTGGAGAATACTATGGGAGGGGGAGGAGAATACTATGGGAGGGGGTGGAGAATACTATGGAAAAGGGGGGGGAACACTATGGGATGAGGGGGGGAAATACTATGGGAGGAGGGGAAATTTCCTGGAATTTCCTTCTTAAAATGAGGTGCGTGTTATACGCCGGTGCGTGTTATACGCTGATAAATACGGTATATATGATCTAAGTATATATATACACATATACATACACACACATACACTGTCTAGGTGTATTTTACTATTTATATATATAATTATATATATATATATATATATATATATTAATATCAAATTACACGTAGACTGATACTGATTAAATATATATATAATTATCGTTATATATATATATTTATATATAATAATAAAAAATATATACCGTATATACTCGAGTATAAGCAGAGTTTTTCAGCACATTTTTTGTGCTGAAAAACCCCAACTCGGCTTATACTCGAGTCAGAGTCTGTATTATGGCAATTTGCATTGCCATAATACAGACAGGGGGGAGAGGGGGGCTGTCAGAGCTGTAACTTACCTTCACAGCAGCTCCTGTCAGCTCTCTCCTCCTCCGCGCCGTCCGTTCAGCACCTCGGTCAGCTCCCAGTGTAAGTCTCGCGAGAGCCGGGGCTCTCGCGAGACTTACACTGTGAGCTGACAGAAGAGCTGAATGGACGGCGCGGAGGAGAAGGGAGCTGACAGGAGCTGCTGTGAAGGTAAGTTACAGCTCTGACAGCCCCCCTCTCCCCCCCACTGAACTACCAATGACACTGGACCACCAGGGAAGGAGAGCCCCCCTCCCTGCCATGTATCAAGCAGGGAGGGGGGACGAAAAAAAATATAATAATAATAAAATAAAAAATTATATTTTAAAAATAATATTTTAAATATATTTTAAAAATAATAATAATAAATTATAATAAATAATAATAAAATAAATAAAAATAATAAAAAAAATAATCTAACAAAAAAAATATTACCATTATAATAATTTAAAAAAAATAATAAAAATGCCCACCCCCCACCAAGGCTCTGCAACACACTGCACACACACACACACACACACATACATACTGCACTCACACACACTGCACTCATACACACACACTGCACTCATACACACACACTGCACTCATACACACACACTGCACTCATACACACACACACTGCATTCATACACACACACACTGCATTCATACACACACACACACTGCATTCATACACACACTGCACTCATAAACACTGCACTCACACACTCACTGCATTCATACACACACTGCACTCACACACACTGCACTCATACACTGCACTCATACACACTGCACTCATACACACTGCACTCATACACACTGCACTCACACACACACACTGCATTCATTATATACACACACTGTAAATAAATATTCAATTAATATAATTTTTTTTAGGATCTAATTTTATTTAGAAATTTACCAGTAGCTGCTGCTGCATTTCCCACCCTAGTCTTATACTCGAGTCAATAAGTTTTCCCAGTTTTTTGGGTTAAAATTAGGGGCCTCGGCTTATATTCGGGTCGGCTTATACTCGAGTATATACGGTAAGTCACAACAATAGACAATCACAGTCTGCTTAAACTAATAACACACAAAGAATGAAATGTTGCCATGTTTTTATTGAACACACCATGTAAACATTCACAGTGCAGGTGGAAAAAGTGTCAGGATCCCGCGGGCGGCTGCGAGGGGAGGCTGCAGTCCGCTCGCGGCACTCACCCTCCAGCCGTCCGCGGTCCCCTTCCTGCCATGTGTTCGGCGGGCGGCATCCTCTCAGCCACGGGTGCCGCCCGCGTCTTCTTCCGGGTCCCCCGGCGGCAGCATGCATGACGCTGCACGCTGGGAGACCGCCCGATTTGTTACACGCCGGGGTCAGTCACCTGACCCGGCGTTAAAGGCACAGTGCCTCAATCACAGTGGGAGGTTTAGATATCTCCCACGTGTGATTGTTAATTCTGATTGGAAATTAGCCAATCAGAATTAACCTTCTGGTTTAAATACTTACCTTTCCTGTTCCTCCCTGCCCTGTTGTGGTCTTTGCTTTATAGTATTGATTCTGAACGTGTGCTTTCTGGTTACGTACTCTCTGGCTTGTTATACTGAGAAATGTGACTTTCTCCTACCCTTTGACCTCGGCTTGTTTCTCGTTATTCTGTTTTCTGGTTCCCCTTACTCGGCTTGTCTCCTGACTATTCTGTGTGTGCTCAACCCGGCCACTCTAAGGACCGGTACTGCACACTTTCTGTGTGTGTGTCTGTGTGTGTGTTAGCGTGTTGGGTTCCCCGAATCGTGACAAAAAGTATGTGAACCCCTAGACTAATGACATCTCCAATAGCTAATTGGAGATGTCAGCCAACTTTAGTCCAATCAATGAGATGAGATTGGAGGTGTTGGTTACAGCTGCCCTGCCCTATAAAAAAACATAAAATAAATATATATTTATGTATATAGATATATATATATATATATTATTTCGTTCTACGTGTATTTTGATATAAATATCTATATATTAATATCACAATATAGTTAGAACTAAATAACACACATCTATATATTTTTTTATTTATTTTTAATTATTTTTTAATTTAATTTTTTAACGTATTTACATACCGTATATACTCGAGTATAAGCCGACCCGAATATAAGCCGAGGCCCCTAATTTTACCCCAAAAAACTGGGAAAACTTATTGACTCGAGTATAAGACTAGGGTGGGAAATGCAGCAGCAGCTACTGGTAAATTTCTAAATAAAATTAGATCCTAAAAAAAATTATATTAATTGAATATTTATTTACAGTGTGTGTATATAATGAATGCAGTGTGTGTGTGTGAGTGCAGTGTGTATGAGTGCAGTGTGTGTATGAGTGCAGTGTGTATGAGTGCAGTGTGTATGAGTGCAGTGTGTATGAGTGCAGTGTATGAGTGCAGTGTGTGTGAGTGCAGTGTGTGTGAGTGCAGTGTGTGTATGAATGCAGTGAGTGTGTGTGAGTGCAGTGTTTATGAGTGCAGTGTGTGTATGAATGCAGTGTGTGTGTGTATGAATGCAGTGTGTGTGTGTATGAATGCAGTGTGTGTGTGTATGAGTGCAGTGTGTGTGTATGAGTGCAGTGTGTGTGTATGAGTGCAGTGTGTGTGTATGAGTGCAGTGTGTGTGAGTGCAGTATGTATGTGTGTGTGTGTGTGTGCAGTGTGTTGCAGAGCCTTGGTGGGGGGTGGGCATTTTTATTATTTTTTTTAATTATTATAATGGTAATATTTTTTTTGTTAGATTATTTTTTTTAATTATTTTTATTTATTTTATTATTATTTATTATAATTTATTATTATTATTTTTAAAATATATTTAAAATATTATTTTTAAAATATAATTTTTTATTTTATTATTATTATATTTTTTTTCGTCCCCCCTCCCTGCTTGATACATGGCAGGGAGGGGGGCTCTCCTTCCCTGGTGGTCCAGTGTCATTGGTAGTTCAGTGGGGTGGAGAGGGGGGCTGTCAGAGCTGTAACTTACCTTCACAGCAGCTCCTGTCAGCTCCCTTCTCCTCCGCGCCGTCCATTCAGCTCTTCTGTCAGCTCACAGTGTAAGTCTCGCGAGAGCCCCGGCTCTCGCGAGACTTACACTGGGAGCTGACCGAGGTGCTGAACGGACGGCGCGGAGGAGGAGAGAGCTGACAGGAGCTGCTGTGAAGGTAAGTTACAGCTCTGACAGCCCCCCTCTCCCCCCTGTCTGTATTATGGCAATGCAAAGTGCCATAATACAGACTCTGACTCGAGTATAAGCCGAGTTGGGGTTTTTCAGCACAAAAAATGTGCTGAAAAACTCGGCTTATACTCGAGTATATACGGTAGATGATGATCAGATCACATTTTATGACCAATTTGTGAAGAAATCCACATCATTTCAAAGGATTCACATACTTTTTCTTGCAACTGTACATATATTAATTCTACACATATATTTATAGGTATCTTAATTATTTACAATTAGCGGGACCTGCCTGACAGCCGAAAGTAAAGGGAATTTAATTTGCTAGCACTATATTTAACCCTATAACTTTCCAAGACACCATAAACCCTGTACATGGGGGGTACTGTTCTACTCAGGAGACTTCGTTGAACACAAATATTAGTGTTTCAAAACAGTAAAATGTATTACAACAATGATATCGCCAGTAAAAGTGAAGTTTTTTGCATTTTTCACGCACAAACAGCACTTACACGGACGATATTATTGCTGTGATACTTTTTACTGTTTTGAAACACAAATATTTGTGTTCAGCGAAGTCTCCAGAGTACAACAGTACCCCTCATGTACAGGTTTTATGGTGTTTTCCTTTGAGACCCTATGGTAGCCCAAGAATGAAAATTACCCTTATGATGGCATACCATTTGCAATAGTAGACAACCCAAGGTATTGCAAACGGGGTATGTCCAGTCTTTTTTAGTAGCCACTTAGTCACAAAAACTTGCCAAAATTGGCATTTTTGCATTTTTCACACACAAACAAATACTAACGCTAACTTTGGCCAGTGTTTGTGACCAAATGGCTACTAAAAAAGACTGGACATACCCCATTTGCAATACCTTGGGTTGTCTACTATTGCAAATGGTATGCAATTATGGGTGTAAATTTTATTCCTGGGCTACTATACAGTCCCAAAGGCAACGTAACCAATCTGGCGAATTTCAATTTCAAATGTAACACGCTATATTTGACCCTGTAACTTCCCAAAACACCATAAAACCTGTACATAGGGGGTACTGTTTTAAAATGTCATGTAGAACTAAAAAAATAACAAAATTTCTTATTTTCTCCCATTTTTTTCATATTAAATTATGTTGCATAGCTAAATATTTGATATTAAATGAAAGCCCTGTTTCTCCTGAATAAAATGATATATAATAAGGGGGGGGGGATTTAATATGAAAGAGGTGAATTACGGTTGGACAGACATATAGCGCAAATGCCAGGTTTTGTTTACGTTTTGCTTTGTTCACAACTTGTACATTTGGCTCAGTCCTTAAGGGGTTAAAATAATAATAATAAAATAATAATAATATTAATAATAATGAGGTCTTTGCTCAGACAGTGATTAAAATAATAATAATAATAATGAAATAATACTAAAAATAATATACTATTGAGGTCTCTGCTCAGAATAATAATAATAATAATAATAATAATATCGAGGTCTCTGCTCAGACAGTGATTAACCCCTTAAGGACGGAGGACGGTTCAGGACCGTCATCGGCATTTTTGCATTGCCGACCGGTGACGGTCCTGAACCGTCCTAACCGTCCAATGTACTTACCCGATCGCCGTCGTTCCCCCGGCGGCGATCGGCGGTGCTCCCGGTGTGGGGAGACTGCCTGCAGCCCAGACAGTCTCCCCATGGCGGTTTAGGACCCCTGTGGCCATGTGATCGCCCAACAGGGCGACCACATGGTCACAATAGGTGTCCTAGTGTCTGCCTGCAGGGGGACTGTCTGTGCTGACAGGCAGTCTCCCTGCTGCTGTAAAATCAAAAAAAAAAATTAAAGTGAAAGTTAATAAAAAAAAAAATATTATTATATATGTGTATATATATGATATATAGACATATATTATACCTATATAATATATGTCTATATATCATATATATAATGTCATGCTAAGTGTATTTTTATATTAATATGTACATATATTAATATAAAAATACACTTATAATTAATTTACACACGTATATATATAATATATATAATAACTATATATATTGTATATATATATTATTATAAAATACGAATAATAAATAATTTAAATTAAATTAAAAAAATTAAAAATAATAATAAAAATTTACAAAAAAATTATATATCTATACGAAATTTTATTCTAACTGTATTTTGATATTAATATATATATATTTATATCAAAATACACTTAGAATGAAATTGTATATATATCTATGTATATATAAATAAATAAAAAGAATGCGAACTATTCATATGTCCATATACAAAATTACATAAATAATTATATAAATATACACGTAGACTTCAAATATATAAATATGCATATATATTTAAATTCTACGTGCGTATTTATGTAATATTTTTACATAATTAAGTTATTTTATTGATTGCAATTTAAGGGACCTGCCTGCCAACCCAGGCCGAAAGTCCAGATAATTTAATTTGCTATCACTGTATTTTACCCTGTAACGTTCTACGACACCCTAAAACCTGTACATGGGGGGTACTGTTTTACTCAGGAGACTTCGCTGAACACAAATATTAGTGATTCAAAACAGTAAAACATATCACAGCGATGATATTGTCAGTGAAAGTGACTTTTTTTTGCATTTTTCACACACAAACAGCACTTTTACTGATGATTTAATTGTTGTGATACATTTTCCAGTTTTGAAACACTAATATTTGTGTTCAGCAAAGTCTCCTGAGTAGAACAGGACCCCCCATGTACAGGTTTTATAGCGTTTTTGAAAGTTACAGGGTCAAATATATGGGTCAAATATTTTTACATTGAAAATGGCCAGGTTGGTTACGTTGCCTTTGAGAGCGTATGGTAGCCCAGGAATGAGAATTACCCCCATGATGGCATACCATTTGCAAAAGAAGACAACCCAAGGTATTGCAAATGGGTTATGTCCAGTCTTTTTTAGTAACCACTTGGTCACAAACACTGGCCAAAATTAGCGTTCAATTTAGTTTTTTACTTTTTTCACACACAAACAAATATGAACGCTAACTTTGGCCAGTGTTTGCGACTAAGTGGCTACTAAAAAAGTCTGGACATACCCCATATTGAATACCCTGGGTTGTCTACTTTTAAAAAAATATGTACATGTGGGGTGTTATTTAGCAATTTATGACAGATAATAGTGTTACAATGTCACTATTGATACATTTTAAAAATGTATGTTTTAAAACCGCAATATCCTACTTGTACTTATAGCCCTATAACATGCAAAAAATAGCAAAAAGCATGTAAACACTGGGTATTTTTGAACTCAGGACAACATTTTGAATCTATTTAGCAGTTTTTTTCATTCGCTTTTGTAGATGAGTAAAAGATTTTTCACTTAAAATTAAAAAAACGTGTATTTTTTTCAATTTTTCATCATATTTTTTTAAAATTAAATTACATGAGATTATATAAATAATGGTATGTAAAGAAAGCCCCTTTTGTCCTGAAAAAAACAATATATAATTTGTATGGGAACAGTAAATGAGAGAGCGGAAAATTACAGCTAAACACAAACACCACAAAAGTGTCAAAAAGATGCCTGGTCGCAAATGTACAACATCGCAAAAAAGTCCGGTCCTTAAGGGGTTAAAATAATAATAATTAAATAATACTAAAAATAATATACTATTGAGGTCTCTGCTCAGAATTATAATAATAATATTGAGGTCTCTGCTCAGACAGTGATTAAAATAAAAATAATAAAATAATCAGGTCTCTGCTCAGACATTGATTAACCCCTTAAGGACGCGGGACGGTTCAGGACCGTCATCGGCATTTTCCCATTGCCGACCGACGACGGTCCTGAACCGTCCTTAATTTAAAATGTACTTACCCGATCGCCGTCGTTCCCCCGGCGGCGATCGGCGGTGCTCCCGGTGTGGGGAGACTGCCTGCAGCCCAGACAGTCTCCCCATGGCGAATTAGGACCCCTGTGGCCATGTGATCGCCCAACAGGGCGACCACATGGTCACAATAGGTGTCCTAGTCTCTGCCTGCAGGGGGACTGTCTGTGCTGACAGGCAGTCTCCCTGCTGCTGTAAAATCATTAAAATTTAAAGTGAAAGTTAATAAAAAAAAAATATTATTATATATGTGTATATATATATGATATATAGACATATATTATACCTATATAATATATGTCTATATATCATATATATAATGTCATGCTAAGTGTATTTTTATATTAATATGTACATATATTAATATAAAAATACACTTATAATTAAATTACACACGTATATATATAATATATATAATAACTATATATATTGTATATATATATTATTATAAAATACAAATAATAAGTAAATTAAATTAAATAAAAAAAATTAAAAATAATAATAAAAAATTAAAAAAAAATTATATATCTATACGAAATTTTATTCTAACTGTATTTTGATATTAATATATATATATTTATATCAAAATACACTTAGAATGAAATTGTATATATATCTATGTATATATAACTAAATAAAAAGAATACGAACTATTCATATGTCCATATAAAAAATTACATAAATAATTATATAAATATACACGTAGACTTCAAATATATAAATATGCATATATATTTAAATTCTACGTGCGTATTTATGTAATATTTTTACATAATGAAGTTATTTTATTGATTGCAATTTAAGGGACCTGCCTGCCAACCCAGGCCGAAAGTCCAGAGAATTTAATTTGCTATCACTGTATTTTACCCTGTAACGTTCTACGACACCCTAAAACCTATACATGGGGGGTACTGTTTTACTCGGGAGACTTCGCTGAACACAAATATTAGTGATTCAAAACAGTAAAACATATCACAGCGATGATATTGTCAGTGAAAGTGACTTTTTTTGCATTTTTCACACACAAACAGCACTTTTACTGATGATATAATTGTTGTGATACATTTTCCAGTTTTGAAACACTAATATTTGTGTTCAGCAAAGTCTCCTGAGTATAACAGTACCCCCCATGTACAGGTTTTATAGCGTTTTTGAAAGTTACAGGGTCAAATATTTTTACATTGAAAATGGCCAGGTTGGTTACGTGCCTTTGAGAGCGTATGGTAGCCCAGGAATGAGAATTACCCCCATGATGGCATACCATTTGCAAAAGAAGACAACCCAAGGTATTGCAAATGGGGTATGTCCAGTCTTTTTTAGTAACCACTTAGTCACAAACACTGGCCAAAATTAGCGTTCAATTTAGTTTTTTACTTTTTTCACACACAAACAAATATGAACGCTAACTTTGGCCAGTGTTTGCGACTAAGTGGCTACTAAAAAAGTCTGGACATACCCCATATTGAATACCCTGGGTTGTCTACTTTAAAAAAAATATGTACATGTGGGATGTTATTCAGAGATTTATGACAGATAATAGTGTTACAATGTCACTATTGATACATTTTAAAAATGTATGTTTTGAAACCGCAATATCCTACTTGTACTTATAGCCCTATAACATGCAAAAAAATAGCAAAAAGCATGTAAACACTGGGTATTTTTAAACTCAGGACACAATTTTGAATCTATTTAGCAGTTTTTTTCATTCGCTTTTGTAGATGAATAAAAGATTTTTCACATAAAAGTCAAAAAACATGTATTTTTTTCAATTTTTCATCATATTTTTTCATTTTTTTTTTAAATTAAATTACATGAGATTATATAAATAATGGTATGTAAAGAAAGCCCCTTTTGTCCTGAAAAAAACAATATATAATTTGTATGGCAACAGTAAATGAGAGAGCGGAAAATTACAGCTAAACACAAACACCACAAAAGTGTAAAAAGATGCCTGGTCGCAAATGTACAACATCGCAAAAAAAGTCCGGTCCTTAAGGGGTTAATGTTTAAAGTCCCTGTAAGCCCCGCCCCCTCCTGGAGTCACCCAGCAGCAGGTGATCTCTGCTCTCTCCAGAGCTGCCAGGTGTACAGTAACACACTTCTGGGTCAGCTGACTGGCTAGTCACGTGATCCAGGCTCGCGTTACGTCACGCACTAGAGTTCTAATACTAGAGACGCAAAACAACAGTTTGCGGTGAAGGGGGCTGGACCCCCTTCGGGACACACACAGGGTTTCTCGCTCAGCCCGCTCCCCCTTCATTCACTCCCTTCTCTTTCTATTCTGTATGAGGAGTGCGGCTGTTTTTTTGGGCAAATCGTGGGGGGCACTTTCTCTCCAGTGTTTAGAACTCGTTTCCGGGAAGTGACGTGTGTGGCTGAGCCCAGCCGGCGTGACGTCATCAGCGCTGCGCCGGGAGCTGTGTATGAAGAAGGGAGCTGGTGCTGGGGCTGGGCGAGCGATGGCCGTGCGGAGCGGGGAGAGGCGCTGTGTGTGAGGGATGCTCGGGGCGGAGTGGGCCCCCAGGCACACACTGTGACACTCTCTGTGAGTGTGTGAGCATGGGAATCCTCTTCTCCAAGATATGGAGGCTGTTCAGCCATCAGGGTAAGAAGGCCCAGACCGCATTCAGGGGCCCTGCCCATCACCCTCAGCCAGCCTACTGCCTGCCAGAGAGTCCTGGGAGATGGAGTCCACTGCTGTCAAAATGTGCCCTGTACTCAAGGCCTATGTATTCAAAATGCAGCCTATAGGGCATCATGGGAATTGTAGTCCAATGCAATAAAATGTAGCCTGGCAGAGCATCATGGGAAATGTAGTCCAATGCAATAAAATGTAGCCTGGCAGAGCATCATGGGAAATGTAGTCCAGTGCAATAAAATGTAGCCTGGCAGAGCATCATGGGAATTGTGGATCATAACAGCTGGAATGTGAATCACCATGTTCTTATTGAATAGGACCATTCAAACATAGTGTGACAGCAGATGAGAACCGAAAGACCCTTAAAGGACCACTCTAGGCACCCAGACCACTTCAGCTTAATGAAGTGGTCTGGGTGCCAGGTCCAGCTAGGGTTAACTAATTGTTTTATAAACATAGCAGTTTCAGAGAAACTGCTATGTTTATCAATTAGTTAAGCCTTCCCCCTAATCCTCTAGTGGCTGTCTCACTGACAGCCGCTAGAGGCGCTTGCGTGATTCTCACTGTGAAAATCACAGTGAGAGCACGCATGCGTCCATAGGAAAGCATTATGAATGCTTTCCTATGTGACCGGCTGAATGCGCGCGCAGCTCTTCCCGCGCGTGCGCATTCAGCCGACGGGGAGGAACGGAGGCGGAGAGGAGGAGGAGAGCTCCCCGCCCAGCGCTGGAAAAAGGTAAGTTTTTACCCCTTTCTCCTTTCCAGAGCCGGGCGGGAGGGGGACCCTGAGGGTGGGGGCACCCTCAGGGCACTCTAGTGCCAGGAAAACGAGTATGCTTTCCTGGCACTAGAGTGGTCCTTTAAAGTTTGCCCCATATTGCACGTGCATAATTAACTAATTAGTTCCTAGGATTGTCCATTAAAGACCTGGGCATTCTTTAATTCCCTTGCCAGCTTTGTCTTTGCTACCTCTTTTAGAAGTTTGTCTGATGGGTTATCCACTCTTTCAGTTCGCGCATTGCCCTTCATTGGGCAAAACACAACTGAATATGCCACTACCTGCCAGTCATGTTTTGTAATAGTTATACAGAGGGTGACATAATTTAGAAATACAAAGAATACAAATCTTCATGTAACTTTTTTGGGGGGAGAGGGATGGGGGTGACGGGGAGGTCTACTCTTTTGTATTTAACCTTTGGCACCCAAGATGATGTGGTCTATAAATCACATGGTCTGTGTAGTGCTATTTTATGTCTGTTGAACTGACGATGCAATGAATAGCTATTGGATCACTTTAATTTTACCAATTTATTTTCCTTTTTTTTGTTCACTGAGTGGTATTGCATCACAAATAATGTTTTTGCATAGAAACAGGAAAACTATTTGATCTTGTAATCACATGCTTCGAATGAGCAAGGCCTGCTTTGACCTCACTCTTGTACCAACTTATTGGTATGCAAGCTGCAAAGTGTAATATGAATTGACAGGACTTGTCGCCATGGCCTTGAGCTTCGTTGTAAAGGGATAATCCACCCAACATGACCAAATTGTCATGGTGCAAAGACACTGTGTTATGTCCAGCATTTCAGTGAGTAGTGCTGCGCATGTTTGGATATTTTATATTTATGTCTAACTCCACCTTCCGCCAGCCTTCATTAACCACTTTGAAACAAGAATTCCAGGCTGGCTAATGTTAATTTTGTGCACAGAGGTTTATTCCTTGGCTGACACTCTCTGCCAATAAACAAACAGCAGGATCAGCTGCAGAAGCCACATGCTGGTTTATTCAGCAAGAGAGGAGGCCTGGCAGTCTCATAGCGACCATTTGATTGGTTCGGTGGGGCATTTTGCCATGTATGCACTTTAGTCTCCAATGCTTTTCTATGGTAAAGAATTGGATTGGCTGAGATCATCCAGATGGATCATTTCATCCGAGGAGGCAGGGTCCTCTATGACCAGTGACGTGCATCTGGCTTCTACAGAGCCACATAATCCGGATGCTGTTCCGATCGGCCATTCACTGGGCGAGTGCGTAAGCTAAGCACTATTAGCCAATGAAGGACATTCTGTGCATAGAAATATGCCCCAATGTTGCTGGTGGAATTAGAGCTCTAGCAGCAAAAGAAAGGGAGCGGGGGAGGGACTCGAACGTGCAACGTTTCATAGCAAACACTGCACATGCAGACGCCAAGCACTATGGGAGTGGTCAATCTTAGTCACAGGTTTAATTCCTGTCATGGTCAATTCAGTATTTTACCCTTTCAATGATGATAAAATTAATACCATTAAGGTGGGTGGTTATAACATCTACACCTCATTAAGTACTTGGAAACAGACAATCTTAGTATAATGTTCTTAGTTAAATTGTTTGATATTATTATTATTGTACATGGTTAATCCCCATAAAATTATTTTCCCCTTTTTTTTTTTTTTTCTTCTTCGTGGTGTGTGCTTTCTAATAAAGATCATCATTGTTAACCAGTCATAGCCTTTTATAAATAAGACCTGATGGATAAAACAAATTGAATGAAACTTTCTTGTGTAACTGTGTCATATTACAGAGGCCACATTTTCACAGCTCTTGTGCAATTATTTTGTTAATATTAATGTTGCAGCATTGTGCCAAAGCAGTTTAACTGTACTTCCCTCGTTAGACTGTAAACTATACCAGTGTCTAAAATATCTTCTAGAAACTTAATCTGTTACATGTGGATAAAAGGAGACAGTGTATGTGTTCTTCTTGAAATACAACATTTCTATAGAATGTAGCAATCTCTATGAAGCAAGCAGTTTGTAAAAACAAAAAAACACACCTATATGACTTTTCCCATAGTTGAATCATTTGTTAGTTTAATAAGTAACTATTTAACTTTATGTTTCAGAGCACAAAGTAATCATTGTGGGATTGGATAATGCAGGGAAAACAACAATATTATATCAGTTGTGAGTATCTATTTTTATTTTTTGTAAGTTTTTTTGGCAATTTTTCCATGAGTTAATTCTACCTTTAAGTGCACCCATACATATATCATTTTTTTTATTAGGGAAAATAGTAATTTCCTTTGATTGCCTATGTGTACTGATAACAGTAATTGGTGCTGGAAGCTGGCACAGCCCAGTGCTGATCACTGCCAGCAGGGAGGCATCACTTTAAATTCTGCAAACAGCGGATCGAACAGTCTGATGCCACTAATTGTGTCCCCCAGCTGACAGAAAGAACCCTCCAGTATCACTTGATAGCTGGTGCTTCCCGGTACCAGAATGGGATTCATCCCTGCTGGCACACTAGAGCCAAGGAATTCTATGCTGTTCCTAGGTGTTAATGCCTTCATGCAGTGCAGGACTTTGACCGTCATGTGGTCCTTATGGATTTAAAGGGGGGGGGGGGGGGGGGGGCTTATCAGACTATTTAAGTTTCAATTCAAAATTTAATGGACTGCACACTTCCAGTAGGTTAATGAAAGTCTCACCGGTGCCACAATGCACCCAGATTGGCAACACCTTTGCAGATGCAAATAGAAATTAATGGATCTGATCACTTCCAATGGAAATTGCAGATTTTAATAGGAAATCGAATGATAAAGTTTTGACCACACAATGTGGTTATATCTAGTGAGAATTACACCGCTTTTTGGTGCGTGATATGGATCCCATAGAAAGATCGTGTAAGCACCTTAATTAAATTTTTACAACGATGGTGCTAATTGTTTAATGATTTTAATGATATGTGTATACCGGTATGTTCTGTGTTGTAATGCTCACATTGTGTGGTGGAAACGGTATTGCTCCATTTCCTATTAATGTCTGCTGTTCCCATCTGATGTGCTCAGATCCATTACTTTATATTTGCTATTTAAGTTGCAGTGGTATTAAAAAGTGATACATGACTTACTACTCTAATAATCGATATACTAACTAATGTATATAAAATATTATTGTGAAATGATATCTACATATTTAAGAGAAACTTGCCTGAAGACTCTAACAAAGTACAGTTCAACACATGTAAACAAACATGGACGGCATTGTTCTTGCTTAGATTTCTAAAGCCGCTGTCTTCATTATGACTTGCTGCTTTAAAACACAGCTTTTTAAGTCATAAGACAGATTCATATCTCAGTGAACAAGTTTGCAGGAGTGGACAGCTGTCTTGCCAAATTGGGTTTTGTCAGCACTGCATTTTATATTCTGAGATTCGTTTCATGTCAGAAATAAAATGTAGAGAGGAGTCTAGCATTCTTTTCTTGTAATGCACTGTGCTTCATTTATAAATAGACAGTGGGATAACAGAATCATACAGTCTGCTAATTCAATGAAAGCTATAGTTGTGTAATAAGAAATGACAATCTGTTTCCTGTCCTAGCTCAATGAACGAAGTTGTGCATACGTCACCTACAATAGGCAGCAACGTGGAAGAGATAGTTGTTAATAACACACGATTTCTGATGTGGGATATTGGTGGTCAAGAATCCTTACGTTCTTCATGGAATACCTATTATACAAACACAGAAGTAAGCATTTCTGACTTATAGTTCCTTCTAACCCCTTTACTAAAGAATAGTTTTTATAAAAGGAAAAGTAAAATTTTATATGAAACCTGTGACAAATGGGTACCACAAAAATTCTCCAAAAGTAACAGTTCAATTTTAATTGACTAAATATTTTGTATTAATATTTAATAATTTTTTTCTGATTTTACAAAGAACCCTGAAACTCCTCTCTGCATAGGGTGTGGAGGCCATTGGGTGAAGTTGAAGGCCACTGTTTTTGCCTGCAGCAGTCCTTTAGAGCCGCCACCAACATCATCTTCCTGGGGACCTTAATCAGCTCCTGATGCTTTGTCTTCTTGGGGCTGTGTCAGTGCTCCATTCCTGTGTATGAGCATGTGTTCAACACTAAGGTATATGGAGGTATGGAGGATCCCATGAGACGCAGGAGCCTCTATAGATCCTATCTTTCAATGTGACTCAATGCTTGATTCACACAGACATTTATTGGGACAGCTGCTTTGATGAACATTAATGCAGTTTTTTAACTATTGTCCCTGAACCTTTGAGTCATATCCTTCTTACTCATAAGACAAAGAAGTAGTCCCTTCTTTGTCTTATATTATCTTTTGACTATATTGGAATTTGATTGCAGTCAGTTTGAGTACCATGATGGTATCTTCACGAAATACTAAAAAATGACAGCCGCTTTAAATACTCTTAATGAAAAACGACTGATTTCCCTTTTAGTTATTTTTGTTTCTCTACGCCAAAAACGTAAAGTACAGTGTCACATAACTGTAAAGGGACACTATAGGCATCAAAACAAATTTGTCTTAATGAAGCCGTTTTGGTGTATAGATCATGCCCCTGTAGGCTCACTGCTCAATTCTCTGCCATTTAGAAGTTAAATCATGTTTCTGTTTATGCCGCCCAGGCCACACCTCCCCTGACAGTGAGTCACACAGTCGGCATGAATAAAAATGATTTAATTTTTAATCAGACTTTAACTTGCTTTAAACGTTTTTATCTCCTTATCTGTAAATTGAACTTTAATCACACCCCGGAGACTTCTAAAGGCTATTCACAGAGCAGGAGATAAGAAATTCTAGATTAAACAGACTCTACATTACAGGAACCTAAAATAACCAGGTTATTTTTCAGGAAGTGTTTAGGAAAGCTGTGCAAGTCACATGCAGGGAGTTGTGACTAGGGCTGTATAAACATAGTGAATTAATGCCAAATGGCAGAGAATTAAGCAATGAGACTGCAGTGGCATGATCACTGCTCCAAAACTGCTTTATTAAGCTAAAGTTATTTTGGTGCTGTAGAGTCTCTTTAAATACAAAGTATATATATGTTCTTTAAACGTGAGAATTTTTTTTTTTTTTTAGATGGCACAATGTGTTTAAAGTGCCACGCCAGCCCCATAACTTAATTTAAGTGAAATTGTTACGGGGCCTAGAGTACCCGGGTTTTCAAATAATTTAACACCAAAGTTTTGTTTCTGGATGTCTGTCATGCCGCTTACTCTGCCTTCCCCTTTGCTGCTCTGATAATTGGGGACCATGTGAGAGTATCAGTAAACTAAAATTGTTTAACACATTAAGATACGACAGAACCTAGGAACTTCAAACCCAGTGACCTCTTTATTGAAATCAAAAGTTGTTTTGAGGCACGTGTTCCTTTCAAGGTCCAAAAGAACACTGTAGCATTCTTAATGCTATAGTACTAAACCCTTATCGGTTCACCACCCTCCCACCTTTAAATGTAAAATCAAAAGATTGGTAGACCAAAATAAGCAAATACCAAGTTTGAGAGCCCAGCCCAGTTCTAATTTGCATTTTTTTTTTTTTCATTTCTGAACGAGCTTTTATGGATTGTGTTTTCGTTTTCTTGTTATACAGTTTGTAATTGTCGTTGTGGATAGCACAGACAGAGAGAGGATTTCAGTAACTAGGGAAGAACTCTATAAAATGCTGTCACATGAGGTAATATTTTATTTTTTCCCCCCTATACTGTTGATTAATTTTGCTAAAAAAAATGTATGTGTGTAATATATTGGTACAAGCAATACACATTTATTTTATTCTTTTTGATTATACAAAATTCCTGTTGCTTTTACTATTACTTCACAAGCAATTATATATATACTGTTCATATAGACTTCAGTTTCAATGAATGGCAATCATGGGATAGTTATGAGAGTTTGCATTTCAGCATCTCTGATATATATATCTCTGTACAATTTCAATTCACCCCTTGCAAAAAGGCAAGTGGAAATTCAGCCAGGACAAGCTAGTTTTGAATGAAACCAAGTGATCAGGTCTCTAGAAAGTCCAAAACCAGAGTCACTGTCCATGTCATGAAGTACAGCATAGCCATTTGGAGCTGTGCCACCATGAGTTCTAAACCCAGGTCCCAACTCTCTTTGAAAGAACTCTTCTCACACCGTGTAGAGAGCCTAGCTCCCTGTGCTACCTACCATAAGGTCTACATTTTTACTGATTTATGTTTTTATATTTAAGGATTTGAAAAAAGCTGGTCTGCTAGTCTTCGCAAACAAGCAGGATGTAAAAGAGTGTATGACTGTAGCTGAAATCTCACAGTATTTGAAGCTTACGTCTGTGAAGGATCACCCCTGGCATGTACAGGCTTGCTGTGCGCTGACTGGAGAAGGGTGAGCATATATGATTTACTTGAATTAAAGAGCAGTAACCAGAGGATGTAAATATACATTAAAGCTTTGGAATACAGGCTGGTATTCCTAACTATTTAGTGTCCCTGTCCCTAGCTATAGGGGTTTGCCATAAATTTCAACTTTAAAAAAAAAAAAAAAATTTTACTTCCATTTATCCAGAACAGAGTCTCCCAATGCACTGCTTAGCTCTCCTCCTCCTCCAGAAATGTCATGGAGAAGGCATAGTCTCCTCCAGTGTGGTCCAGTTCAATGCTACTCCTAGAGCAGCATTTGGAACCTTACTGGCATCAGTGGTGAGCGTCACACACACATCCAAGCTTCCCTTTTGGAATGCATTACTTATTTTTTGGAGTACAGCAGCAGGCACACTGGGCACACACTTATGTAAATAATTATTTAGTGAATTTACTTCATTACCATTTTTCTTTCTCTGCTGAAGAGCAGTCAGTGGCCAAGTGCAAGCTGTCCATCCTTAATCGGACTACAGCTCCTTTGATCCTTTGCCATACTACCACTCTTAATTTTGGTGGCAAATTTTTATTACTAAAATAAAATATTAATACAAAATAAAAAGCCATTTTAGTTTTAGTGACCTTTCAGTCGTCTGAATCGTTTTGGATTTAGTCTACTAAAATTTAACTAAACCCATCAGATTTTAGTCGTGTCGACTAAAATGTACTGGAGATTTAGTCGACTAAAATTAAATCAATTCAGATGACTAAAATACAACTAAAACAAATTACTTTTTAGTTAAAAGACTATAACTAAAACTAAATAAAAATTTGCAGCCAAAATTAACAATGGAAGTATGGCAAAGGATCAAAGGAGTTGTAGTCCGATTTAAGGATGGACAGCTTGCACTTGACTAAAATTAGCACTGCATACTACAGCCCATTGTAAGAGATATTATTATTAGAATTGTAGTCTTTGAAACGGTCAGCTAGGCTTGGTTTTGGCTTTTAAGTTATGTGAGAGTGGATTGAAAAAGCAATTCATATCTTCTGTTTTTAATGTGATTTTTGTTAATTTTCTTTTGTTTGTTTCTGCTTCAGATTGTGTCAAGGACTCGAATGGATGATGTCACGGCTTAAGTCGAGATGACCACAGCTGCCTGTGTAAAGAGACATTGCATTCACAACATACTGTATTTATGGATCCCTGGTCTGCTGCAAACTAACCAAGATGTATTTATAATTGTGTCCCAGAGGTTTCACTGTCAAGAGAAAAATGGCAAAAAATTTCCCCAAAGGAAAATTGCTTTTACACTTAATATTTCCCTTTTGAGGATTCCATTGCATTTTTCACAAAAAAAAAAGCTGTGATTGGCATAATTGTATGTTTTATTCATTAATGGCAGGAAGTCAAAGTAGAGAACCTTTTTTTTTTTTTTAGTTGTTTGGACAGGTCTGACTGTTTAAGGAGTAAAATGTAACTTTTTGCCTGGTAACACCTAGCAGCCAAATTAAATTGTGCAAATAAGGACTAATCAGTATTTTAATTTGATTTACAAGCAGAGCCTAGATTATGTACATATCTCTTTATTTCCTGTGTTCTTGCATGCTCATATGTTTGTACTTCTGTATGTATAAAAAGAAAAAAAAATTGACTTGGTAACTATCAAATGGCACCATGGTGACTGAACCCTTTTTATTCTGGAAAGCTGAACAATGCACTGCGGCAGTGTGTACCACTGACAGGGTTACGTGATGTAAATATTTTCTTCCTCATTTTGACTATTTGTTCATTTCAAGCAGATTGATATGAATGGTCTTTTATTTATTTCATTATTTTAATTTTTTTTAAATCCCAAGCCTGTTTTAACATTTTGACAGTTTGATTTCTGCCATGATCTATCTAAACCACTTACACAGAAGAAACCTACATTTTTAATAATAAACTAGGGTGTCGAGATGTCTATTTAGTATTTGTTTATTCACTTTAAATAATCTGTGGACTATTAACTGTTTTTTGTTTTCATGTGTGAACAGGCACTGACTGATAAGTCTGAGATTTGTGCAATTTATATTGTTAGTTATAAGGTAAGCATAATGGATTTGAATATATATATATTTTTTTTGTTAGGTTATAAAATTTGTTGCTAATTAGCAGCAACATATACTTGATTGTTGTTGAACCGACCCTTACTCTCTTAAAGCAGAAAGCACCCACATTTTCAGTACTTGTCTAACTCAGCGAGGTCAATAACTGCACTATGCATGTTACCTTATCAAACCTCCATTACTAAGTGGAAGTGTGTTCTTAACAGCTGAGATCATGCAGTTGTCACTACAAAGTTAGTGTAATTTCTAACTTTATTTGCTTAGCTCATTGATTATTTAAATCATGACAAAAAAACTCAGCTAGTCTGTGAGGGCTTTTAGCAGCTGTAAAATGAGCATTAATTCCTCTAAATTTTGCTACCTCATAATGCTGAGCCATCATTCTTTGGCTCAGAATTGAATGCAGCATTTATTCTTGTCATTTATTCTACATACCTGTGTTGACTGGACTTTTGTAATAACCTGCAATAACAAATCGTGGATTTTTTTTTCAAGTGCAGAGATGTGGTTTGGACATGGGTATAGAAGGTTTTGATAGCAACTGTTGACGTCTTTGGTAATGCCAATCTTCTGCAGAAAATAGCTTCCAGATTCATATACCAGTGTATATATAGCTGCTAGCGTTTAAAAATACTTTTAAATAGCACTACACTGCTGATATGTGACTCATTAGTCTGCCACTAGATGGCAGTCTGTATCACTTTAAGGACAACAATTCAGAGGTATTGTGCCACTCAAATATATGGCATGTTTGCCTAGAAATTACTTATATATGCTTAATTCATTTTAGATAAGTCTTTTTAAAATATATATATATATATATATATATATATATATAGTTAAAAACTCCACATTCGTTTAAGTGAGAGGCACTAGGCGCCGATTAGTGGGCGTGTGGCTGCACATTCAAAATGACTGGGCAAGTAGTACATTTTGCGTTAAACTTGAATATTCCTCCACGGAAGCTATTCAGATGATTCATAAGGCTTTTGGGGACAATGCAATGAGTGCAGCGCAAATAAGTGTGGCACAAAAGCTTCAAAGATGGTTGAGACTCTGTTGAAAGATTTGGCACTCTGTGATTTTTGGCTTTTCCCAAAAGTAAAATCACCTCTTGAAAGGGAATAGATTTCAGACCATGAAATACGAGGCAGCTGACGGCGATTCCAACAAACGATTTTGCAGAGTGTTTTGAACAGTGGAAGAGACGCTGGGAAAACTTTGAGGTGCCTACTTTAAAGGGACTGAGGTGTCATTGTCCAATGTATCCTGTATCTTTAAAAAAATATATATTTTTCATATTACATGGCTGGATACTTTCCGGACAGACCTAGTATACCCAGAAATATTCATGTTGCATGGATCCACAGACTGTATTTCCTACATAAAAAGTAGGAAAGGTTTTCAGAGTAAATCCTCACTAATACATACTGAAGTTAATACCATAGTCTATGTAACGAGACAGTTGAGTTCCTGCATTTTGTCTAAGCTTTGAAGGTTATAGAGTTTGATATTGTGAGGTTCAGACAAATGAACATGTGGTGCATGCAGGATAAAGAAAGCCTACTAATAAGGGTGGCTTTATTGAAGATTAAAATAGGAAAAAGGGTTGAAGGTATGAGTGAGAAAATATTAAAAGATGAAGTTTGACTAAAATCGCATGAATGTACAATGCAGTTTGGAAAGGTAGTGATTAGAAGCTAAAGAAATTCTTGAAAATGAGTGAAGGAGGAAGAGAATGAATATCTGGAGAACACAATTCTTTATATGGCTTGTATGTGACAGGATCTATAGATTAATAGCCTAGCAGAGAAGCTAAGGACCAACAAGAAGTGATTTAGTGCCATTTCTGAAGGAGTTTAATGGTGGCTCAAATAAGTGTCTAGTTGTGGTCCTCACCTCAGAACATTTATTAGTTGTTTGCCAATTATCCAGCATGTATTTATTTAACCATTTAAGATGGGAAAAAAAGGAGTAATCCGTTTTTGAGGTTTGTGAGAATCATGTTTCAGGCATCGTCCAAAAAGCAGCAGAATGATCAGATGTGTCTCTTCTTTTTATGAATGATCGTAATACGACACAAAAAAACCCTGTATCATATTGTTTAAAGTGTTTTTCTCCCTCCAAGGGCTTTTGAATACTGTGGCGTTCGATAGAATAGTTGGCCAACATGCCTTTAGATCATGCCACCAAGAGGTCAGGTGCTGGGTTTTCAACCAGAAATTTACCGTACTTCAATACACACAATCCCACTGAATTCTAATGGAACAATGCTATTCAAGGTGGTGAATTAACCTCTCTTGTTAAAGAATATCAAGATATCACTGGTTTGGAAGCGCTTATCAGTTTCTTGATTATTTTCAGTCCAAATCTGAGTACTATAAGATAACGTGTATCTTCTGATCTTGACCTGATAATTCCTGAACACAAATTTGAAGAAGATTGCTTCAAATGAATCACAGATGGGAATGTAGCAAGAGAGAGCAAGAAGTAAAATTGTTAGTTTCATTGCTGCACACAACTTGTTTTACAGCACGTTTTTAGCATGTAAGACAGTGGTGCTATATATAAAATACAGCCAGTCTTGCTCTTAGCTGATTGGTTTTCTTTCCTTTGCTGCTTATGTCATGTTTTCCAGAGAGACACATTCTACAGCTGTTGCTGTCATTTAAGGGTCATAAATGTAGTTAAAAGCAGAGGCCCTGCTATTAACCTCTGTCAAGCACTGCAATTTCTTCTCTATCATTTTATTATGTAGAATAAAGCAAAATCTATGTATGATTAATTGTATGTAGAATTTCATGCAAATGCAGATATCTGTGTTTGTTCACTAATCACCAAGTTGAAGAAAATTGAAAACCAAATTGCAAAAGTTAGGATAAAATAGCTCCCTGTTGTGCAATTGGATAATTGTTCGACAAGCTATAATTGCTTATGTTTTGCCATTTGATTTTCATTTTGCTGCAATTTGGAGTTCAGTGAGAGGGGGAAACAAATAGTTTGTATAGACGAATAAGACCATTAGAATTAAACGTGCAATACTTTGAGTACAGGTATCTTTTAAAATGTTAATGGAGGAAATATACAAGAGTTTTTCGCAAAGTGATTACTTCCCACTGTTCAATCTCCGTATGACAATATGTCAGACTTTGCACCTGTTATGCTGCTGTGATGCTACACTTACTGATAACACATTTATCATAGAATATTTTTTTCACCAATTTCTATCCCTTGCAGCTAAACAGATTGGGAAAAAACAACCCATTTTTCTTTATTTTCACTAGTATTCCCATAATAGTATTCACTAAGGGGGATATATCATTTCTAATTTCAGGATATTTTACTTTGGGTTTAAAATTAAACAAAACATGGTGGCCATCAGCGTTGGTAGTGGAGGGGTTAATAAATAATAACAGCATTTTACACAGGCCGATCCCCACTCTGATTTAGTTTTCATAAGTGGGATTCCCTTAGCTCTGATCATCTGACAGGCAGTGTCACATAACGTGCGTACATGATTGAAAATTAAGATTCCCCCCCCCCCCCCAGGAAGCAGTGCTTTGCGACTTTAAAAAAGTATCTTGCTAAGCTCATTTAGACCGTCGCAGCTATACACTAAACCACAGTTAGAGAAAAATCGGATAAAATGGGAATAAAACCTCTCATAGCATTGCATATCTGTGCCTATTTTCTTCACATCATATAGACAATTTTGTATACATATTTTAAATATAGCACTACACTCTTGTTTTTGTTTTAGAATAGATGAAGCTGCTTGTGTATATATGTGAATACAGCTGATGTTCATATTGTGCTATTTGTTGAGATTTGGTATGGAGTCCTCTACAGGCAGGACACTAATGAAAACACCTGAAGCTATGGAACAGTGGTCCCATATTGGGACTGTACTGCCAGCTCATGGCACTTGATGAGTATGAGTAAAGTTACTAATATACAAAAATAATTGTTTTGCGTACTGTTGGCAGAGGGAATGGTGGGGTTAGCACAGCTGATGAGGATGTGCTAGAATTAAAACCTGATAACCGTTTGGCAATGAGTGTAAAGCCAGAGACTGGTTGCAACCAGATATCTGCTTGCAAATGCCAAAGGTTTGACAAGCTAAAGTTATTGGCATGGGGTAAACAATATTATTCGACTGTATCATACTCATGACTGGACAGTTAATTTAAATGGTTATATACATATTTTTGGAGGGATAGGAAGGAAGGTTGAATTATATGCTCAACATGAATTAACACAATACATTCCCATACATTTGACTTGATGAGGAGGTTAAGAAAAAAAAAAAGTCTGGGTTGTGTTTCAAACCAGCACCAATAACCGCTAAGCACTAAAACAACTTTAGCTCAATAAAGTGGTTTTGGCATATAGAACATGCTTCTGCAGTCTAATTACTTTGTTTCTGCAGTCCTTAACACACTTCCTGTAAGGAGAGATCTAATGTTTAAACTTTTTTTTTATTGCACAATTTGTGTAATTCCAAAGTTCTTATGTCCTGCTATGGTAATTGTGTGTGATTAAAGTGTAATTATTAGAGGCATAGATATCTTCTAAAGTAAACACAATGTGCTGTAAAATTGCATTAAAACTAAAACCAGTACTCTCATGTTGAAAAATGTTTTAATCACACCCAGTGGAGGTATGGCTAGGGCTGCATAAAGAGAAACACAAGTGAATTCACTCCTAAATGGGAGAGTATTGAGCAGTGAGACTGCAGGGGCATGATCTATACACCAAAAATGTTTTGTTAACCTAACATCTTTTTGTTGCTTGGACTGCACATATAATTTATGAAGATGGACATGAGATCTGCAACTTGTTCATGCTCTATCTATGTAATAGAGCAAAAAAAATAATACTAATTGCTAAGTAATTTTAGACAATGAAAAATAGAGGGGGGCGGAGCTAGCGGAGCAACGAGTCGGTCGCCATTTACAACCGCTCCGACAAACCAGCGCATAAATTAGCAAAATTTACCGGTGTACCCTCACCACCGATTAAGCAGAGCCACAGGCATCAAACCCGGACACTCAGCGGCACCCTCAGATGCCTTTCTTTCAACCATCGGGCACGAAACGCCGCACCAAAGGATCTGGGGCCTACCAGAGCTGTCGGCGTGGCTCGGAGCAACCTCTCCATACACTGAGGACGATTTTTACACCTCTGAAGACATGGGACGGAGATCCCTCAAACAGACCGCAAGTGCCCCCAAAACGCACCGGGACATAGGCAGCCTGCTACAATCTCCCCCTCTGGCGCGGACTCGGGCCGCTGAGGCGGTTTCACCTGAGAGGTCAGAAGCAGGGGATTCTACGCACAGCATGGCCGCGGCAGGCACCAACGCCGCACCCACACAATCCACTGTTGAATTGCAACCGGCAACTAAGCAGGACATACAGCAAATGCTGACCGGATTACAACAGAATCTACAACAGATGTGGCAAGCCGACCTGCAGGGGCTAGCAGCGGAGGTACAAACGGTGTCGGCCCGTACCCAAACCGCAGAAAAGGAGGTGAAAGAATTACGCCTAGAACTAAATGCCCTTAAAACCACGGTTACACACATGCAAACGACGCAGGCCAACACCAGCAGACAAATCTCCATACTCGATGACAGGGGCAGGAGAAAAAACATTAAGATTAGAGGAATTGCAGAAGCGGTGCCGTTGGACGAATTGCCCCATTTTGTCAGGCGGTTGGTGGCCTCACTCCTCCCAAACAAACAGGCAAAATATTTTGCATTCAACGGGGTATGCCGCATAGCCAAACCCCAGCAAGCGCCGAAGGCAGCCCCCCGCGACACCATCTTGAGATGCCAAACCCTAACGGATAAAATTGCCCTAATGAAGGCCGTCAAAGGACACTCACCATACGACTTCGAAACGCATAAACTTACCTTTTTCCAGGACTTAAGCAGAGACACTCTCCTGTGGCGCAAGAGCCTACAACCCCTTACCACCACCCTGCAGTCAGCGGGCATCACATACAGGTGGGCAAGCCCCAGAACACTGTGGGTGACCAAGAATGACCAACACTTCAAGATCTCCACTTTGAAAGAAGGCCCAGCCTTACTGACCACGCTGGGGATGCCACGGTACCAGCTACTGCCCACCCGGGGCCCACGCCTTGACGCTCACACGGACTGTACCACTAGCTTAACAATAATGTTGTTACTATTGTTTATGTTGTTTAATTTCATTTGTTTCTGACCAAGTTACGATACTCGCGTCCATAAGGAACCTTGTCCCGATCCAACCCGGTTGGAAAAAGTCATATAACGAACGGAGATTAGCATATAGACCACCACACTGGCCTCACATCCCCCCCCCTTAATGCCTGAGGTTAAAAGGCATGGCATGCTAAGGAGCTCTTGCGCACAATAAAACACTGAGCCTTGCAACCAGAAGGGTCTACAACCCAATCAAAAATCGTACGCTTAAGCTCCGCATCATAAATTCATATATAAGCGACACATAGGCGCCCAACCCATTAATCTAATAGGCCTATATAACTTCAAGCGAGCAGGGGGCCAGGCATTACATGAACCCTCACCTGTACCAAGATCCCAACATTGCTTAAAAACCCCCACTGGGACAAACCTGTGTCACACGCCACGGGTACAGTAAGATGACTCATTAGAACCACAGTCCTAGTTTTTAAAATTTAAAAAATTTTGTGCAGAATTGAATACGGCCTTACATGCATGACAACTACAATGTGAATGTACCAAAGCATACGCTGTTGTGGCGTCATTATCTATGTCTGTAATATTGCGAAGCACCAAAAATAAAGAATTAAAAAAAAAAAAAAAAATAGAGCCAAAGCAATACAATATACACAGGAAGCCTTCACAAGTAAACAGACTGTAAAATAGTTGTCGAAGAAGGAAATATTGGTCCAAATACTACACTGAATGAGTTTTGAAATGAGAACAAGAAGATGGCAATTTTTACAAAATATTTGTATATGACCAGAAATAATCCATTTTGCTCTGAACAATATCATTAACAGGAGTCATCATGGGTTTTGGAGGAAAGAACACTTTTAAAAGTTTTTTTTTTTTTTTTAATTCTTCATGGGTCAGTGTAATATTTTAAGGTGGCATCTGCTTTGTTAAGCCAGTTACTGTAGGATAGGTGTTTGAGCACAGGTTATTCAGGTCAGTTTGATTTCCAAACATGTTTTGATAAACTATTCCATATTACGAGAACTAATTAAAATTAAAGTATAACTAAGAGACAGAGTGACGTGTCTTTCCTACTGTCTCACTTTCTTCTAGTGATTGAAAAAGCAATATTACGTGTGGTGCCTTCATTTATTCTATAAAAGAGGTTCTCCAAAAAATGTAAATGACCACCAATATTTCTGGTTTTACTGATAATTCTATGGAAAAGATATTGATCATCTCTAAGTCCTGGACAACGGCTTGTTCTTGACGCCTTGTTCAAGACCTAGTGGTCTACACCTTTGCTGGCAAGAAAGCATTTCAAGTGATATTTTTCTCCTTCCAAATATTAGACCACTAGGATACATTGGTAATGTAGGGGTGACAGACGGGTGCCTGGTTGAAGTTGCACCTCCTGTTTTCTGTGGATCTACTCCATTAGTGGGATGTTTTGTCAACAATATGACCTTTACCAGCATCTACAGGCTCTAGCTAGAAATAGCAGTAAATAATGCTGAGGGGCCATCCCAAGTTTTGTGACCACAGGAGGATTACGGAACTGTTTTAAAAAGGATTAAATTGATGCTCATGATCTAAATTAAACGTGGAGCTACATTGTATGCGCTGAGCAAACTGATGAATTTTAGCTCAGCCTTACATATCAGCGTGGTGTCTCCCATGACCTGTTTTCTATTAATGTCTTAGGAGTCATAGTCATCAGGACATAAAAAAGAAGGGGCTCGGGTATTGTCACATTGAGTACATTTTGTTGTATGTGCAGAGCCAGTGAGTTGGAATTGTGCGAGATGGAAACACTGACCTACAGACGGAACAAAATGTCAAAATATTATAAGTCTTACCACCACGGACTGAGTATGTGCGCAGATGTTTACTGATACCTCTAATCTGACAACATTGAAATGTAAACAAAAACATTATATATAAAAATATTGTAATCAATGATTTTTCCAAATTGTAGATTCTGTCTACTAAGCCCACATCCATTATACTCCCATTAAAATAGACTGCTTATTATAGTGATTATGGGGCGAGAAACTCGAGTCTGAAAATGTACCTTCTAATTTTCTGAGTTTCTTTCTTCTCTATTTTTCAACTATTGGGGCCAAACTGCACACAGCTAGTCACTGATGTCATGGGGATAGTGTAGCTCAGTCTAGGTGGTTTCCTGACCAATTCTTTAGACATGCCTACCAGTCTGGGATTTAGGAATTACCCAGTTGTGTCGAAGAAGTTTTTAGAAAGAAAAAAAAAGGACCGTGACACAACCGGGTAATCCCCAAATCCTGGACTGGTAAACGTGCCTTGAGGACTGATTTGGAAACCACTGGTCTAGCTTTTCTATTCAACCAGTAAAGCTGGAGTTTGTTTTGCCCAGCACTCTGAGTTGGTCAGTTGTGCAATGTGAGTGTATGTTCACATCGCCTGCAAGTGAAAAAGTTTATCCTGAAGGCTGAATGAAGAAGCTTGCCTCCTGCGTATCACTTTAGTGTTTAGTGGCCTGGAACTTAGGTGCCAGAGATCATAATTGAAATAAAGGAAATTTAAAAAGATAAGATGCTTTTGTATGGACAGCTTGCTAGCACTATATTCACTATATTTGAGTGTTCCTTAACACTAGTCAGTGCAATTTTGTAGCTATATCCTGATCATGTTTTGAAATGATGCAATATGTAAAATCAGATTATTAATAACTCCTATAATCACTCGCATAAGATTGAATGTTTTATTTTTGGTTTTGAGGCCAGATGCATGAAAGCTCTATGCATTGCTGATAGTATTCCAATATATAGGCTACATTTATATGCACTATAGGTTTTCCAAGCAACACAAAGTCTAAACACTAAACTGGTTCAATGACTGGTATACAAAGAGGACAGAGAGAGGATCCAGATTCAAAAACAAACCATAAACTGTGAATAAGGTGAGGTATATTTTGTTAATGGAATGAGCGTGACTCTTTGTTGGCCTTTGGGGACAAGCTAAAGGGCTTTTTACATTCTTTATGTTTGTCTGTCTTGAATTCACAAATCTATTTATTTTTCACCGGGTCATGTTTGACAGTCCAAAGCACTTATGCCACACCATTCAGTTATCTCCAAACCTTTCTGTCTGAAACTCCAAAATGTGGTTGGTCTTACTCAGTGGCGTACACACAACCCATGGGGCCCCGGTGTGAAAACTGATGCGGGGCCTCCCCTCCCCCCGCGCGAGCGCTTACTCTGCGCAGGCTGGGGCCGCAACACATGGCGGCGGGCACCTGGTCGCAGGGCTGCGACCCGTGCGACCGCGGTATGTATGCCAGTGCATGCATAAACACATACACTTAAAGGACCACTACAGACAACCAGATCACATCAGCTCAATGAAGTGGTCTGGGTGCCAGGTCTCTCTAGTTTTAACCCTGCAGCTGAAAACATAGCAGTTTCAGAGAAACTGCTATGTTTCACTGAGGGTTAATCCAGCCTCTAGTGGCTGTCTCATTGACAGCCGCTAGAGGATTTTCTGCGATTCTCACTGTGAAAATCACAGTGAGAAGACGCTGAACGTCCATAGGAAAGCATTGAGTTATGCTTTCCTATGGGCGGTTTGAATGCGCGCGTGGCTCTTGCCACGCATGTGCATTCGGAGCTGAGAGGCGGATGGGGACGGAGAGATCCCCAGCGTTAAGGGAGTCCGGCGCTGGAGAAAGGTAAGTGCTTAAGACACACACACACTCTCATGAACAGACGCACACATTTACTGACAGACACACACTCAGTGACAGACGCACACAAACATACTCAGTAACAGACACACACACACTAACACACACACTCTAACACTAACACACACACACTAACACACACTCTAACACTAACACACTCACTAACACACACACTCACTAACACTAACACACACTACTCCGTTTTATTATTTCGAGTCGTTTTTTTACTCTTCATCAGGTATCATTACTTCTGTTATTATAGTAAACACTCTGCAGAGTTGTATCAAATCACCATGGGACATTGAAATATGAATAATAACCATCAGATCACACTGGCCATGACATTATTCAATTGGTCTTGTGTTTTGTGTTGTGTTTTCTTTTTTGTTTTGTGTTTTTTATTTTGTTTTAAAAAGACCTACTGGTGATATGTCCACAAAAGGAGATACATTTACCTCTCTTCCTCTACATTGCCACATTCTATCCATTTACATTTCTCTTTATTTTTTGAGGGTTCTTGTGTTTCACTAGTGTAAAAGTACAAAATGAAGGTCTGTGAAAGAATGAGACTGCTGACTGCTGTTTACAGTACAGGTGGAGGAGGCTATCTGAACATTTGCAATTTGCCATTGTATCACTTAATTACAAACCACTTCTCTTCTGTGATTTTTCTTTATGACTGTGATGTTTTCCTACCAACCCTTCCTCCTCTGTTTTGTTGCCTCTTTTTTTGCATAGTCCTGTTTTCCACCCCATCACTGTGCGTCTGTTCTTTGATTAGTTGTGTCGCTTTTTATTCTTTATAGTTATTCTTTTCATGCTTTGCACTGTTTTATCCCTATTACCCAAATTACTTATATTTAAAGGGACACTCGGAGCTCAGTGTACTGGTTATGTTGCCTGGAGTCTCTGGAATTTGTCCCTGTTTTTATATTAAACCATTTAGAAGTGGACAGAGGTATCTGAGTGCGACGAAGAGCCTCATATATTTGTTTAAAGTGTTTCTAAATGATTACTGAATGTGTATTAATCTAAATTCCTTAGTGGCAGTTTGATTGACAGCCACTAGAGGCATGCATGGGGTTGGATAAATAAAAGTACAGTTTTTCCGAACTTGCACTGTTTGTAACAGCAAGACTGCAAAGGTGCGATCCATGGACCAAAATCACTTCACTATGATTTTGATGCTTAGACTGGACCTTTAAACTATGCATTACCTGCTATGAGAAGCAACATACAACAGTTTTAAAATGGGCAAGTAGAGTCAGATTGGAACCTGATTATCATTATCATATTTTAGGCAAACATGTAATTTTAAAAATAGCACCAGCATTATATAATACACTATTAAAGGGACACTATAGTCACCAAAACAACTTTAGCTTATTGAAGCAGTTTTGGTGTATAGATCATGTCCCTGCAGTGTCACTGCTCAATTCTCTGCCAATTAGGAGTTAAATAGCTTTATGTATGCACCTTAGTCACACCTCCCTGCATGTGACTTGCACAGCCTTCCTAAACACTTCCTGTAAAGAGTCAGCTAATGTTTACACTTCCTTCATTGCAAATTCTATTTAATTTAAAATCTATTATCCCATGCACTGTTGATAGCTTGCTAGACCCCACAGAAGCATTCCGTGTATGATTAAAGTTCACTTTAGAGAGCAGGCTATCTACATCTAATTGAAAGTGAAACTATATTTTTCCATGCATGGTGTATGAGTCACAGCCAGGGGAGGTGTGACTAGGGCGGCATGGACAGAAACAAAAGGGATTTAACTCCTAAATTGCAGAGATTTGAGCAGAGAAGATCTATACACCAAAACTGCTTCTTTAAGCTAAAGTTGTTTTGGTTGGTGACTATAGAGTCCCTTTAAGGACACAGGTTTTCAATATTGATGGGTGACAAAACCATATTTAGTCCTTCCAGAAGCTTTTTGTCTGTTGCCTAACATTTAAGATTTGATAGATAGATAGATAGATAGATAGATAGATATCCAGTTTGATAGATAGATAGATAGATAGATAGATATACAGTTGTGCTCAAAGATTTATATGTCTGGTGATTTTAGAAGGTCATAGATGTTGTCATTGATCATGTGCGAATGGGTGAAGCTAAGTATACAAGTCTTCCATATTCATGGTCTATAATTAGGAGCTAGGCGATACATTTTCTCTGCTGTGTTATTGAGTCTTGATACACTTTCTCAGTCATAGAACGTTAAGAATACACAGTTAAATGGTGATAATCCTTAATGCTACACACTGGCATATAGCCATTTATATGAGAGCAGCAAAGAGTTGATATGGAAGGTCTTACATATTAAATAGGGTACAATATGTATGTAAATGAGGATCAATTGGTAGGTTTAAATGGACACCTCTGCTCAAATAAAGTTACAAAATAAAATAAATCATTGCTTAGTGGATATACCCCCAATAAAAACATGCTTGCATTTAATTATGCATGTTTTCGTTGATGGTATATCTGAAAACAGCTTGCAAAAATTGCAGATCTCTTGTCTAAAGCTTTTGTAAGCCCTCCCCATCTAACCCCGCCCAGACTTTCCGTGGCTGTCCAATCACAGACTTCCCAATGCAGCTCAATGCAGGTGCAGTCAGGTGTGCTGGGTTATTGCCTCCTGAATTTATTTCCACTGAGCTAACCGAACCAGGAAGTAATAGGACTGGTTGTCTAATTCACAGCCAGAGGGGTGTCACAAGGTTAAGTTATAAAGATTCCAGTTTCTGTCAAAGTCTGCACTTTTTGTAAAATGGAAAAAAGTACACACATTAACAAGCTAATGTGCTTTACTGGTCTAGAGTGTCCCTTTAAGACTGCTTTTCCTAACAAATTAGCATTTGGGGGGATCCATTTACTAAAACGATGGAGCACCTTGTTAGGAAGCATTTATTTTTTTTATTTTTTTTTGCTTTCTAGACAAGAATTTCTAATTTTTTTTTATCTCCTAGTTGAAAAGTAATTGTTTTAAAAACATTTTAAGGAAAATACCCGACCCCATTCCAGCCTTTAAGTAGTCTTCATGGAAAATCACCCCAATAAAGAATTTTCAGCTAAAGAACTGGTGTAAGTTATGATCTTCCAGAAGAGTTGTTATGATACAATACCATAAAAACAACAAATAGAGCTCTGATAAGTAGGAAATTATTGAGATCAGCATTTAAATGGGACACTACAAAAATAAGCAACATACCCATTGTAGCTGTAAATTGAGCATCATTAACACAATGTGCAGGGCTCCATTTCTTGCCTCTCCTAAACAGTTTGATAAATAACTGAAGTATGGAGCTCAGAGACGATTTTTAACATAAGTACTAGACTTGTGCATTTAGTTTCAAACAAACTGGGATTTGTCCGTATTTTGTCTGATCATTGGGTTATCCGAATTCTGTAATTAGGAAGCGCCACATGGACATATCATGAACAAATAAATTGGACAATTGATGAGCATGTTCATTTGTTTCATAATTTGGGATTCCATTTATTGTGCCAAAAAAATAAAATAAATACATGATTGTTGGGAAAAAAACAGGTGGTTGATGGTTAGGGGTAGGCCCATAAGGCTGCTAAGGCCATAGCTTCAGGGTGGCTCACAGGAGTGGGGCGGCACTGCTGAGCCATCTATTGATTGTGGTACAGCAGGAGAGCTCAGGCGAAAAGGCGACAAGCTCCTTCACCTTCTTGCTCGGCACTAACAACGGCAGGTCTTAGCATCCAGACGGCAGACGGCGAAACTGCAGAAGAGCGCACTGAGATGACATCAGCTTCATAACTCCGCAATACCTCCTGAACTTCCAGCTGCCTGTGTGGGGGAGAATGAGATGATGAATTGTGTGAGGAAGGGAACAGAAGAATGCAACAAGTATTTTAAATGATAAAGAAGATGAGAACAAGTGAGGGATTTGGAGGAAGAAGAGGAAGACAAGTGAGAGATGACGCGAATAGAAGAGGGGAACAAGTAAGGAAAGGGGGGCAAGAAGAACGGGATCAATTAGAGAAATGTAAGGTTATGGAGAGAGGGCATAATAAAGGAAAAGGGGAGAGGAACACATGTGATGAAGAGAACAATGAATAGAGGGGTCTGAAGAGAGATAAAAAGAAGCAGGTGGGAATTACCCAGGACATACTTGAAAACAAGAGAAATCTCAATGTATCTTTCCTGGTAAAATATGTTATAAATAAATAAAAATAAATAATTGAAAACCTATACATGCACTCTAAGTACCCAAACATGCACACTAAATGCCCAAACATCCACTCTAAATACCCAAACATGCACTCTAAAACTTCACACAAATATGTTCCTGCAAGCACACAGGTACTGTATATAGGTACACCACTATATTCATACACTAGCGCTCTACACAAATACACCAGTCATTCACATACACTCACTAACACTCCACACAACTATGCTCTTACATACATATTGCCATTAAGCCACCCAACCAGCCACTTACACCGAACTGATCATATTCCCCCATCGACCTAGTCAGATAGTGCCACCTTCTTACCTCCCAGTCATACCTACTCGCCCTGTCATATTCACACACTTGGCCACATAACATGTCACCTACCCCCCATCCACCTTGCACTTATTGCCATGCAGCCACCAACCTAATCATAATTACCATGCAGTCATGCTCATAACCAGTCCATCTAATCACATACCCCAAACTAGTCACATTCATCCTTCCAATCACATACAGCAAGCTTCGTATAAATGATTGGCATTGAGGAAACTGGCCTTGGGGCAGCAGAGAGGGAAAATCCAGCCCTGGTTAGGGGATATCCCAGCCACTAAATATTGATTTTATGCGCAAATCACACAGTGAGAAGTGGACCATATAAGGAAAAACTTAGTAGCAATAAAAAAATATATATATTTACTTTGGCTACTCTTTTTTTCTCACATGATCTGTGAGCCAAATGGCGAAAATATCAGTGTAATGCAAAACATATGGATAATATTTATATTTTGCCTTACACTGATTGGCCCGTCTTCTGTCTTGTTTGGTTTATTCTAATTGTAGCTGAACTGCCGCGTGGACCAAAATCAGACCACCTGAAAATTATTATTTTTTCATATGAATTGAATCAGCCAAACTGAAGTTGCACAAGTGTAATACCTTACCCCGTGCTAGCTGGCTTAGGTTTGTGTTTTTCCCTAGTGCATGCGCAGATTAGGCTATCCATTTGAATGACAACAAGGATACACATTTGTTTTCCGAATTAAAATAATCCACCAAGCAGAGATCTTGTTTGTTGTTTGTGCCACTGCATGCTAAGCAATGCTTGATACATAATGATCTAACTGTGGAATTCAGTGCCATAAAATCTGATGTCATTATCCATGCATGCTCATTTTGCCATCTGTCGTAGAGTAGATTTTTTAAAAGCAAACTAGGCCACATTGTGAGTGTTGTGACCAGTGCTAGCTGCAGGGATTGTTGCCAGCAGAGGAAGCCAGTAGATTTTCTAGATCTTATCCGTTTCGTTATTCACTGACAGTTGTGGCCGCAGGTGAGGTGCTCACTTATTTGGAGTAGATGAGCTCAAAACACAGCTACGTTGGAGCTTTTTTTTTAGTTTGCTTATTTTGCCCTAAAATTCGCAATGCCCTCTAAAAACCAAGATATTTCCTGGTTTATTGAATACAATTGTACGGCCAATATAGTCAAGCTGGAACCATTAATAGCAGTTTATGGTTAATGAATAACCAAGACCGCAGTGCTAATTTTGTTGACTAACAATTTTAGTAAAATTTTATTCGACGAAACTTTTCGAGATTTAGTCGACTAAAATACGACTAAAACGAAAACAATTCAGGTGACTAAAATACGACTAAAATTAAAATGTATTTTTAGTCATAATACTATGAATAAAACGTAATTGAAATTTGCTGCCAAAATTAACACTGCCAGACAGTGTATTGGATGATCAGAAACCTCTCTTTCCCCAGTAAAGAACCCCTTATTCACCCATCTGAAGCCTTGCTTGAAGTCTTAACCTTCATTCTTTTGCAGGTTAGTACTGGTATGATGAAAAACCATAAAAATCAGAATGCAACAAAAACAATCACGCACATTGACAAAGAAACATACGAGAAACCACCACAAACACATGCAATAATTACTGAATCTAAACTGTAAAGGTTATATTTATTCTTGAAAACACAAAGTAGAAGAATTATATTTCGAGGCCGTTTATAAGAAATTGTTACAGGTAGAATCATCTCTGGAGCTACACAGTGAAATGGGGCACTCTTATCCTGGTGCTAGTGCTCTTTTAACCCCTTAAAGACCAAGCTTCTGGAATAAAAGGGAATCATGACATGTCACACATATCATGTGTCCTTAAGGGGTTAAAGCACTTTATATGCTCTGACCTCTACACTGCTGGAAGGCTGTTCCATGTATCCACAACTCCAAACTAAGCTGACATTGCTGAATCTTGCTTATCCTGATGTCTACGTGCAGAGAAAGTCACCTCTTGTACATGTATAATCTGTTACATTATGGTACCTGAATACTTGTACTGCTTCACCCCATCCATAGTTATGTTTTTTAGTTTGTCTTGATTTACATAATAATTGCAGGCCTTGCACCACCCAGTATCTACTAAACTGAATAGTATTCTGTCTGCACCATTCAGCGGATCGGTCTTAAGAATTGCACACAACATTTAAAAAAAAAAAGTATTTGTAATATTGAATCATAAGCTTCCTTTTCCAAACATCCATTTGTCTAGTTTCTTATAATCCAAACTCATTTTCTTGACACTCCAGGAATATCTACCCAGCTGCAAATCTGTGTCATCGGAAAAAATACACACATTGTCTTCCTCAACATCTGTAGTGTTACTAATAGAAATATCACTACTTACTGGTCCACGTCCAGTTTTATCAGGGGGTTTATCCACTAAACAGTGAATTGTGATTACGTCAATGACACAAGATATATTACAAATAAATGTGTTTCCAACATTTCTAACTCGTCTATCGTGAAGAGTTTTTTTCTAATCCGCCAATTTTGTTTTCTTTAATGTATGTGAGTTATGGAATCAATGCCATTCACAGGGATATCCACTAAACTGTGACTTGCCAGCAATTCAAAATAAATTCAAAGTTTCGGTCCTGTGGTTGTGGCTTATAATTTGAAATTCACTTTTTTTTTATTGTAAATTACCAACCAATTGTTTGTGAATCATTTAATTTTATTAATGGGGTATTCAGAGGTTTGACTTCTGATGGTCTGAAACCTCCATCAGTTTAGAAACATCTCTTGGTCTCCGAGGACACGTAGCCATATTCCTGGCTACATTTTGGAGACATTATGGGGCAACATTCTATAGGTGGAACAACCACCAGGAGCATTCCATTGGTCTCCATGGTCACAGCACCACTTTTAGATCTCTGGCCTAGAACTGCTTTTTATGCAAATCCCTCTATGTCCCAATATTGGGGCCTTTAACAGACCCTCTCAGCTTGCCTTTTCATTTGCCAATTCATGTTAAAAGACATTGAGTACTCCCTCACTTGTTTGTGTGTGTGTTAGCCCAGAATGAAGCGGACTAGTCCCTCTCTCTGAGGATTTGCTGAACAGGTGGTCTTCAGAGGGGTCACTAGGTATATTTAGCATCTGAAACATGAGCTAGCTCCCCTCTCATTGGCTCCATTGGCCACATGATAATTTAGAAGCTGAGGCAGTTGCTTGCTCTCACCCAGCGTTTCTGAGGAGGGAAGAGTTGGAGAGGCTTTGCTGCTAAGGAAATTAATTAAATATCACTGGTAAGAGTTTGTTTGTTTTTTTTCGTTTTTCTTTTCCACTGTGATACTCTGCAACTCTGTAGCCTGCATGGTCCATAGCTCAGTGATCCTAACGCTCAGCCATCTGATTTTGGGTAAGGGAATATAACCTAGGTGTTGTGGACTGCAAATCTCATCATTCTCAGCTGCTGAGATCTGTAGTCCACATCAGTTGGATTAATACAAGTTACCTATGGACCATGTCTGTTAAAGCATTCTTTATCTACGAATTGTGGACTATTCTGTCTAAAAACTCCCCTTTATCTAGTCTTCAAGAGCGGCCTTTGGACATTTCAGCTGTTCATCAAATTGCAGTAGAATCACTGCTTGGCAGAGATAAAATATCTATGTACTATTGTACTGAGTGCAGTATGTCTTGTAAAGATTACTTTTCCCAGCATAAGACATAATTGATGTTTGTACACACTGTAACAGAATTATTGCAATAATCAGACACTATTGCACACACACACACAAACACAAACACACATACAAACACAAACACATTGCATTTTAATTTAGCTACTAAATTATTTTATTGTAAATTATTTTATTGTAAAGATACATTAATTTTCTCACTGGCACTAAAATGGAACAGTTCTTGTTCCTATATTTAACTTGCTGTAGTGGGCTCCACTTGCCTCAGAAGGTATTACAACTGAACTGGCTAAACAAATCCAGCCAATCAGTGCACGGTGTTAGCTTTCATGGTCACATATTTTGGACCATAGAACAGCTGCTGTAAGGCATCACAGACTAACTTTGGGAGCTGGGATCCCATGTTATAAAGCTTCACTTTACTACTCCCAGAGGCCCCAGCTAAACCATCCCACAGTGAACAAGAAAAAAAAAAATCTCTGTCTTTATATTCTCAAAATCAGGAATCCAAACGGTGGATTTTTATATTTTTTTTTCAGGTTTGCATCTCATTCCCACCCCCCACAAAAAAAGGTGCAGAAAAACTAAATTATAAAAGGGGACCTACAAGAAACGCCCATGCTGTACAGAACACAGATATTCTGGTTTCCCTAAGGTTACTATAAACATTTATTATACGTTATGTAGCTATCAGATGCATAGTGCTTCGATTGAATTATTCATGTGCACAAATTGTATATTTTCATAAATGGCTTTACTGCAGTGCAGCTAATTTTTTTTAATAAAATGTAATATTGTATATGTAATATATCGTTCAAGCACAAAAAAAATATGTATATATGATATTTATACTATACATTAAAATACGTTTTACTCAATTATACATATATATTCTTAACATGCCATTTTTGGATAATGATATTATGTAATGATATTTATCTCATTCTGCAAATATGATCAGTTTGTAGGTGAAAGACCCTAAAAATGGCAGACGACGAGGAAATTGAGGAGTACGAGGTAAGAAACAGCCACAAGATTTTTATTTCCCTAAAATGATTGGCAGAAAAACGTGTGCGTCTGTTTAACTGCGTGAGTGCTAAAGGGTCAGATAAAGTATTATTAATGGGCTCAAGGGTTAAATTGATTTCCAGCACGATTTATCAAAGCAATCAAGTATCAAAAACAAACAGTAGTTCAGTAATACAAATAAATGTAATTAATAGATAAATAATACATGTTCATTCAGTTTACTGTGTATTATATATTGATTATATTTATTTTATACGTATATAAAGTCAGTGGCAGTGAATGAGAGAGGGCTGGGAATGAACACATGCAAAAATCATCAAGCTACATCAGCTAATAGGTTTAGTACAGATAGAGGATAGGACTGTACTTTGATACTTAAATAGTCAGCAGTTCTGGACACATACAGAGATATGAAAGGTATGCACCCTTCCCATGATACAGTAGTCATACTCTGCAGTCACTTCACCCTTTTCATCTTGGTGATGTGCGCTGAACTCTTTACTTTAACTTGCTTGAAGACCACTGACATTATTATTATTTTATTATTCATATAGCGCCATCAGATTCCGTAGCGCTGTACAATGCCATTTTCAAACTCTGTACGGACATAGTATGTTCTGCTTATTTTACAATCTGCAGTCATATACAGCAGTGATTTTGCTAAATTAGCTGAATATTCCATCATGATATGGAATGTTATGGAATGATATGGAATGTTTAAAAACATACAATATAAACTGCCATAAGGTCTAAGTGGGGTTAATCTCTCCCGCATTGATTTAAAAAAAAAAAAAAGCAAAATTATCACGCAAGAGTGAAAGAAGAAGTATTACCATGGAGTTTGTGATAGTCCTGTTTCACTCATCTTATTAAACAATGCTGAAGTATTTTGGGGGGATGAGGGTTGGAGCTGAGAAAATATAATGCTATTAGCTACTAAGTACTTCCCATGATGCAATGCATGCTTATTAAAGTATATTTTTCCCATAATGCCATGTGCAGGCCTGCGCATCAGACATCCTTCCACTGGTGCCGTATGCGCATGCACATAAATAAGCCGTCTGCATGGCATCATGGGACAGGCTCGCATATGATGTAAACAAAAATATCAACAAAAAAAGGATGTTTTGAAAACACATTCAGCGTTATTCACAAAAGTGTGAATTCAAAATGAATTAAGCGAACTGGAAAGTTCTCTAATTTAGCTAAGTATTCAGGTAAGGTTCTTTGGCCTTCTTTAAAATTCACTTTGAATTCTCACTTTGGTTAATAACCCATCTTCTCTCCTGCTCTGTCTTTGGAATGCTGGACAAGAGAATATTTCAATTCAGTTACCCCTTTATGGAAATGTATAACATGCTGTGAATCCTAATACTGCAGAACGTAGCACAACGTTCTGTTACATCATGGTCAGATCTAGGTTGGGTGTTTGTGATTTATGCTGCCGTAAGCAAAAATGTTCATATGTAACTAAATATTTCACAGGGAATGTGTAAACTGTACCCCTAATAAGAAGTACGGTGCAATGTAATTTTTATAAATACGAGCATACCTCCCTTCTATCCTTAGATGAGGAATAATAGATAAATGGAGGCCCCACATTGGTATTTAAAAATATATCAGTAATGTGCTCGATGAACCTAGAGTGCACCAAAATATTGTATTCAATAGAATTTTTTTTTTAAATGCATTGCGAATGCACTTAATTATGTCTTTAAAAAAAAAATCAGATTTTATATATATATGTAATTTCTAAATACGTAGAAGAATACACTTCCTCTTTCAGAATGGATTCCAATGTATAGATGGATTTCATCTGAAGTATATATTGACCTATTCATGGATTCATTTACTTATTGTTATACATTTACCAATAAATACATACACAAACCCATTGGACAACAATAGCTATTTGGAACCAAATCTTCTCAATTAAATTTTTCATTTATTATTATGTTATTTATAATATCATTTATGGTTGTCAACACTGTTAAGTAAATAAACCCTTTGTCAACAATATTAGCTGTATATATATATATATATATATATATATATCTGCAAGTTAAAGGTCTCGGTATGAGACTCAAACCTAGATGTTAAATTCCCTTTTGGATTAAAGAAGAATTTAGTTGATTTAGAAACTCATCGAGTGCGCCTCATTCCATTTTGTAAATATATATATAATTGATAAAATGTGTCACAGTAAGTCTGTCGAATGTGTGGGTAGAAGGTTACAGTATGTTTATAATTTACTGTATGTGAAATCTGAAATGGTATAATGGTATGCTAAAATAGTTGATGTCTGTGAGCGTAACGAGAGCCCAGGCTGTTCTGATGCTGTCTGCAAGTTCACGAGTGACAGATCTGACTCGTTGATTAACCTTTTCATTATGTTGGCCTGTTGTCCCTCTTACAAAGCTATTCATTGAAGTGAGAATTGTCAAGAATTGAGAGTGAATTTCACATTTAAAACCGAACTAGCTGAACTGGAAGCATAGTTATCTTGCAGAATTTTTCCAGTTTGGCCGACTCGGCCTTAAATTTGAAATTCACATTGAATTCACTTTGAACTCCAGATAATTCTTAATTTAGGGAATATCCTTGCAAGTGTTTTTATGTAGTTTCATGAAAATTGTGTATGTGGTGAAAATATAGTATGGTATATTTATTCACAAAAGTATGACTTTGTGGTCATTTAAAGTAAATTTAAAGTAAATTCATTTTTACTTTATTTTTCTGCAAAATGTTCTGTTTGGCGACAACCATTGTCTGAAGACAAGCTCTATCGTCATTGTAGTACGAATTCATAGGTATATGTATCGAGGTATATTTCTATGTTTTAGACTTAGTGTTGTAATTTATTGCATTGTACTGTAAATGTTCTCATATCAGTATATTATGGGCTGCTTTAAATGGAATTATTTACTAATCTAGGTACTGTGGAGAACCGATAAAGAAAATACACATTTTAAGTAAACGCCTGGAAAGCGGACTTTGAGTATTTTCCTACTTCAAATATTTCGGCCTTAAATTTTAAATTCACTTTGGATTCCTGTCAATTCTCTCTTTAGTATATAAGCCCGATTGGCTTAACATTTTCCATTTGTTTGTCAATTTCCTGTATTGTGTTCTCAAAGAGCTATGGCCTAACTTCGAGGTTACCTATTCATTTTGCAGCAACTCCCCCAAAAATCCAGGTTTTAGTGAGTGAATCCCAAATATTAGCAGATAATTCAGTAAAATGGAGTCTAGCAAAAACTTGGATCTATTGGCTGGACTCCTGATTCTGGAATATTCCAGAAAGGGGTATGAATCCAGTGACGCTGACAGTACATGTAGAGCGGTGTAAAAATAAGTTTTGCAACACCCTGCAAGCATTTGACTTCCTCTTTCAGAATAGATTCCAGTGTATCACTTTACAACGTGCTGCAAAGGGTGTTGGACAAAATTCATCTCTGTCAGGTGTATTTCCTAAACTCCAAATTTCGAGAATGAAATCCATAGGGAAGATTTTTGACCAAAATTGCTGATTTGGAAAATTTACCAAATTCAGCTCCTGTCACAGTGTGGCTGGTTTACCCTCATTTTTGCTATTTAGATTAAATTCAGTAACATTTTAAGTTTGGTGAATAACCCTATGTATGTTTTAATATATTTGCTAAAAAAAAAAAATATTTGTTTAAAAAGTTTTATAGAACAATATTGTTTCTAGGCTAGAATGTAATTATTTGATACACACACTTTTGTCACATGGCCTAGACTAAGTATCCCGTTTGTGGGCCTAAAGCTATTTGCTAATTCCTTAACCTATTTGGCAAACACTGTGTTTTACAATTGACTTTTTTTGGAGTTGTTTTTGCACAGCCATATTAATCACAAACACACGGTCAATTCTGGAGCAAATGACCATTGAAACCATTATACTGTTACATAGTATTTAGCATTTTCCCCAGAATATCACCTGGTTTTCTTGATCTATTTGGCATGGCCCATACTTCATCAACAGCATAAGCTGAAATTAACAACAGAATTATTTACTAAAATAAATAAAACCAGAAAAAAATTAAATACAATTTCACCACTTATTCAATTTAGCACAATCAGTGTGGCGACCAAAAATGCACCTTTCAACTATCTCTAGTGTTCTTTGTAGAACTTATTGAATGAAAACCAAAAATAAATATCATGAGATTATTCTCTAATGTAAGAATGTGTCTCCAAAGTTTAAAAATTCTAGATTCATTGAATTACAATTCTAAAAAGCAATTAGAGCTAAAATGTAGGACAGCTGCCTTAAATGTGTGAATAAGTTTATTTATTTTTTCTAATTAATTGATTAATTAATTTACAAAGAATTGCTTGAGTATTTATTCCACAGCTATTTTTGGAGCTTGGAAATCAGGGAATTTGTGATCACTTTTTAGATGAATTCAGTCCAGTTTTTAAAATTCCAAGTTGATATCTCGAAGATATATAGCCTCTAAATTGCCCCAAATTGGTTAATTTTCCCCCCACCAATTTTAAAAATGTTACTGAATAACCTAAAAAAAAAAATCTTTACGTTTGGTTTTATTCAACAAACAGCAAATTGTGCTTATTTGAAAATGTAATTGGCAAGTGTAATACAAAATAACCTTGTTGAAAAAATAGCTCAGAAGGAAACATTTCTCTAGTTTGAGTTTAAATTGGCGTTTCCCATTCATTCCTCCCACTAATTAATTTCCGAGTATGAATATGTCCCTTAGTTATATCGTCAATATATCGTTGACTGTTCTTGCGTATCGGAGCTGGTCTTTTAACTCAGTGACTTGTGATCACATTTAAAACATGAGACATAGACAAAATAGACAAGTTGGTAACAGCAAACAATGCATATCAGCAAAGTTGGAGATATTTGGGTATTTTGATCTGAATTTAGCAAATTGGTTTGAAGCTGCCTCATTTAACTAGTAATTACTGATTAGACGCAATGTCAGAGACAATGACATGAGCCTCAACTCTTCTGCCTGTTGAGCAACCGGAAAATATGATTCTGGAATTTGTAGGCCATGAGAACGGTTTGCAAAAATAACCAATCAAGTCATTATATATCCATGGGCTAACCTTGGCATCCCAGATGTATGTGATCTACAATTTCCTTAATACTATGATAGCATTTCTAAAATTAAAATACATGCTCGCTTTATTTTGTGCAGCAGTTGTTTGGGTGAGGTATAAAACATATTTGACATTATGCTTGAATGTACAGTAAACAAAAAAAGACAAAAAAAGAGACAGTTAAAGGACAACTGTCATCACGTTTTTACATGTTATTTTAAAACATTAATTACCTTTAATGAAAAAAGAGGGAATTAAGGTCACACCTGAAACATGTGCAATGTTTGGCTTAACACGATATGGCCATATTGTGGAACTGAATCCCCATATTTGTTTGCTGAGATAGGTGATTTTAAGTAGCCTTGTACAATTTAAAACTGTATTTGTGTACTGTTCCGTAATCTGTATTCTATTACTGTTAATGATCTTTTTTCAAGTTATGTACGGTATATTGATTTAAAAAATAAAATTAAAAAATTTACTTTTTATCTGGCTGAGTAGCTATGTTGGGTTAGACACAGCTGTAATCTGACCACTTGCTGCTTAACTTAACTTGCTTGCCGATGAAGTTTCACACGGACTGATCACAACAGAAGGCAAGTTATGTCGAGCAGAAGTTGATGAGATAACAATAGATTCTGAATCATTATTCCTGCTCAACCAATAATAAAGGGAAATTCTTTCACAAAAATATCAATATGCATCATTTAAAAATATATTGTGAAATTTAATGTAATAAACTTTTTTTAAAAAGTGAAAATTTCAGGTTCCATAGATTTTTGCAAAGATTTGCTAGCGGAGTTTAAGATAGGGTGAGATAAAGAAAAGTAGAATGATCTAATAAAGTGATTAGCTGGTAGGTTTGGGAGTGAGAGATTGGGTAGCCAGAGGTCCTATATATTATGGAAAAGTTTGTGAATATCATGTAGAAAATTAGTGAGGAGATTCATGTTTATCGATTCCTTAACGAGAGAGATGGTAGTGGATGAAGAGGGAAGATATTTCAAGTTCCACAGATGAACACTTGTGTGTCTTGCGCCCAGGGCGTTTTTCACAACTAGCTTTTTTTTCCTGCATGTGTAGGATTGTCTAGAGGTTTAGAAAATAGACAAACATCAGGATCTAGAGGGATATGTTTGCCTAAAAGTGTGGGAGTAGATTACAAAAACAGTTGTATCCAAAACAGTTGCGTCCAGGAGTACTCCCACCATAGATACGAGTATTGACCATCCTCACCGCAGTTTTTCTAGCAGAGATTGTTAGTCATTCTTTCAGTGCTAAAAGGAGAGGTGGGTGTTAGATACTATCCCATTACATTACAAAATAATTTAATAGAAAATTTACGGTTGTGCATCACCTGCAAATCTCATGTTGGACTCTGAGAAATCCTTCTTGGGCTCAGAAACTCGAGGAATCATGTTTCCACAACTATCCCAAGGTTCACAATTTGATATGCAAATGACCACAGAAAGGCATCTTGTTTAAGACGTCATACTACATTTCTGCAGAGGCCCTTTGGAAATGGGCAATATTTGAACACAGCTTTTTTTAAACCAATGCATGGTCTTCCAAAAGGATCAGTGATCAGAAAACAGCCATGGACTGCAGTTTTGACCTTGTGGGTCTCATCAGCATGGCGCTGATTCTAGTCTGGAAGTTAAGTCTCTCAGATATGTTTAGCACTAATATCTCCTGCATAATGGTTGAAAATAGGCTCTTTCTACTAACCGCAATTCTCCTCTGGGTATTGGAATGTGAGAATTGCACTGTAAAAATTTGGGTCAATAAACTGTGAATTTGGATAATTTGGATAATTCACAAGGGCTTTACACATTTTAGGCCAAAATAGCTGAATGTAAAAAAATCCAACTTGGCTATATTTGCCTAATTATGTAACGTCTTTGTCAGTTCTTCACAACTTCCAATTTAATATTTAAATTACCTAATTATTTGACCAGGTTGGAGACCTGCATGGTCCCCTAAAATAGAGTAATCCAAGTGAGGAGATTAGCTAAATATAATATAAAGAACAAAGCGAGAAACAAAGGGGGAAAACAAAAGCAAAACAAAATTTATTCTATGTGTCTATGATCTTAAATATTTGTCCATATATTTGCATTGGTTTTTATCTATGTATGTGTCTCAGTATGTGTCTTCGTACCATTCTCTGGGACTGTGCTGATATACAAATGTTAGTAAAAGTGTATGTCTTTGTGTGTATATTAATGTGTGTTTGTCTATGTGTGTTAATGTGGGTGTATAGGTGTGTTCTATAAGTTTTAACACATGTAGCCAGGAGCCCAATAAAACAGTTAAAATTTTCTAACAAGTAAGAAGGGATAGGCCTACAACAGGCCTGAATGTTAAATACCCTCTTGGCAATCTTGACCTTAATAATTGGTTACAGAATCAAAATATAGCATAATTTTATACCAGACATAAAGAGCTGTATTCACTAAACAGCACACCGTGGTGACTTGAGAACTGAGTGTCAAAAACAGCTGAGTTAGATAAAATACCTATTTCAGAAACAAAATGTCTTCCTTTCAGCTTGGTTTCTATGTGCTGGGTTTTCCATATCAGTTGTCATGTTACCACATCTTGCAGAAAGACCTGGCAATGTTCTACTGTGTAAAAATACAAACAAGTGGTTTATTCACCAAACACTAACTTGTTAGTGAACGAAATTTAATAATTCGGTGTTTAGTGAATATACCCCTCAGTACTATTTGATGATTGCTATGTTCTCTAATTTTACCATTACAGATTACTCCCGTTGTGTTTCCCAAAATAGTGAGATCAAATTCTACCCAACCATATTTATCAAAGCTAATCTGAAGAACCTTAACAAGTGATGATTTTTAAACAAACAATATTTCACAGAAACCACTGGGATTTGTCATGTTGATCCTATGAAGCCACACATGGCATTTTTCACTCCCCTAGTCTTTCAATGGTAAACCTCAGACAATGTCTTCACATGAAAAAAACATCATCATTATCAAAATGTGGCTAACCAGAAAGTGAGATTCTAAAAAAGTGAGTTCTAAACTCAGCAGTCACCATGGAAACCAATTGAATCTGCAGGAGTGCTCCAGGTTTCCATGGTGACTGCCCTGTCTTGGTAGCTATTATCCATTTTATAGCGCTTTTATAAATCCCCACTATTTGTTATTAGTGAAACGAGATACAATGGGGGTTGTGAATAAACAGTAATTCTTGGAGCTGTCACGATGGAAACCAATGATATGTTCTGTTGGTTCCTTCTTCTTTTGGAAGTTCTTTTAGAACTTTGCACCAGAAATGTGGTTTATACATAACCCCTAATGTTTCTTTATTTTCTTTTGATGTCTTTAAGGGAAAGGTAAGTCTGTCCATACTGTATATTAATCTTTGGGATTTGACCTTTCCTTATAGTATTTTTATGAAGAAACAATCATCGAAGATGGTGACACTGTTGAGGATGAGGTAACATTTCATCGGACGTAGAGTCAGCGGCATTTAACATGCAATTAACCTGTGCTTCATTCGGAGGGTTTTTCCCATCTTAAACTATTGGAATCTAAGTGGAAATAATGATTTTCATAATGCTACAATATTTACAATGCTACAAAGAATTGTCATCCTCGAACAGTTTGTTTTCAACCTCCAGTCATAGATGGTATATTATTTTAAAACCAGGTTTTATGTTTATAAAACAAATACCAGATAAAATAAAAATAAACAAAAATCATCTCATAGTACTGGCTGGGTTACTGGCCTAGAATCCTGGCTTTCAAATAGTCTTCCCATATTAGGGAATCTCCATCTGCAAAATTGCAAATAATGTCCACAAAAGGGGTTCTGTTTATTAGGAATTAAATCACAGTAAACGACTACCTTTAATAGCTTTTCCTAAAGTAACCAAGTTGGAACAAAACTCCCTCACACTTTCCCTCATTCAGGTTTGAGATATATATACAATCAGGATATTTCACACAAAATTTTGAGGCCAGTTTTCAATTCGTTCTTTGTCAGTAGATCAATTAAGTAAAATAAAGAACAATATCCATTTCACCAGTATCAGGGTATTATTTAATTATTTAAATTCTGATAGCATCTAACTTGTTTCCTTACTCAAAGTAATGTTTGCGGTGGGAAAAACCTCCTCTGTGAATGAACAAAAATGCAAACAAAAACAAAAAATGCCGGAAAAAATACAAAACAACTTCTGCAGTTTTTTTCTTTTATTATGCTATAAACTCTTCATCTTATCCTACAACAGGCTTGCATCGATTTGATGCCAAATTAAGTGCAATGCAGTAACATTATCCAATCAATTGTCTTACGTAAGGAATTAATTTAAAACAAATTATGATTTTTATTTTTATAAGGAATCAGTGAATATTCGCATGTAAAAGCCAAATTATTATTAATGTGACCAGTTACTGCATTGACAGCCAAATCCATGCACGGAGCAGCATTTTGGGGAGACCTCTCTAAACTAAGTCTTCCCTTGCTTCATGTTAATTCTCTCTCTTTTTTTTTACTGACATTTCCCTTTCATCCTTCAATTAGCTATTAGAACAATGCTACAACATTTTGCATGCTCCACATTCTGTCTGTCCTCTTTCTTGTCATTCATGTAACAAATTGTAGCCATTTCATAGAATGTCTGAATACTTTTATTTACATGTACATTTTGTAAGTTTTGGAACAAACTTGATTGGGCCATATTTGGCTCTGGAGTCTTGCATACATTTTCTCTGTTTAGTGCTTTGAGTTTCATGTAATAAATTTTAGCCATTCTGTAAAATGGCTGAATATTTTCTACATGTGTGTTTTATGTGTGTGCTTGTGGAACATCCTAAGTGGAGTATATTTTCATGCACTCCGAGGTCTCGGATTCCAGACCATGTATAGTCTTTCGTCTTTGTTGTGTCATTCATGTAACAAATATTTTGTTGAATGTTTTCTACATATATGTTTTGTGTGAAAAACAACTTTTTTGTTGCGTGTTTCATGCTTTTTGGGTGTTATACATTGTTTTAATTTAATGTTGTGTTTTTCATGTTACATTCTTCATCCATGTCATAAAACAGCTCATTTTCATGATGGTGGGACAGTTAGTCCAGGGCAAATCATTTGTCTTTGGCTTTATGTCCGGTAACCCCATTTATACATGCACTTAGATAAGGTATCATTTGCTTTCTAAAAAGGCTTAAAATGTTGCCAAATGCAATGCAGCATTTTTTTCGGCTAAGCTAATTAATTTCTCGCTATTAGCTTTTCCATTGCAGAATATATGCAAGCTGTTGCTTCATTGCTACGTATTGATCAGTACAGACCAACGCCAGGGTCTGCCCTGTCATTTTTAGCTTTTGCTTTCTTCTACAACCTTCTTCAGTATTGGCCATCCTGTGTTTGTCATTTACCATCACCATCCTTACCAAAAAGTCATATAAATATTCATCCACATTCCACCAACCCACAACCGTGTCTTCACCCACTGAGACCCATTTCTCCTCTTGCCCCTACCAAGCTACCTTATTTATTTTCCCAAAAGCCTTGCCTCTCTTATCCCAGGCACATTTTCTCCCTATTGCATCAAAAATACTTCCTCCTCCTGCTATATATCCTCTGTCACCCTCCTTTATCATGGAGTAATACTAAACCAATTAGGAGAGGTCTTCTGAGTCTTAGAACCAGATCCTTAAGCTTGTGTTGCATGGATCACTGCCAAGGAGCCTACTGCACATGGCCTGGGTTAATTATACATATGTCCCTTAAAGTAAATGTATCATATAGAGTTTCTATAAAACCTTCAGTTTAATCTACTGAAAAAAGCCACTTTTAGTGCAGCTAGGGGGTCGGAATCTGGCCTACGTTATCAACCTTGTAATGGGTCTACAAAATATTTTTCAAACTTAGCCAAATTGTCAACAGCAAGCTACCCCTCCAGTTAAACAGAGTGGCAACTTTTTTAGTTCGTACAATGAATACCTGAGCCCAGCAGATCTGTATTGATTTTCTTTAAACTTCACAGTCAAAACAGTAACCTGCATATCCATCCAAGTTGCAACCATGTTTGCATTAGTAAATATCCAAGGTGGTCAATTAACCAGCCAGCAATATCACCTTGAAGCAAAACTGTGTCAACATGACTGTTTGACTCATAATTCCTGTAGTGCGATTTGGATGTGCTCTTTCAATCTGACTGATCAGGTCAGTATCAGGCAAGTATACAAGTGTAATGCCTACCCTGTGATGGACATATTGCATGAAAATCAATAGATATTACTTAAAAGACATTATAGTTACTTGAAAATTGGTTTCAGTTCCTGGTTGACAGAGTTTGTAAGAGTTACGTTACTTGCCTGCCTCCAAATTATACCTTTGGTATCATCACAAGAATTGTCACGATGTATGTTGGGGAAAGCACAAATTCTGTACATATGAGTATGTACATTATAGACAGATAGATAGATAAATAAATGGAAAAATAGACTGACAGATGCATAGAAAGAGTGACTAAATTAAAATTGTTCCCACCATGTCCTCTTTATGCACTGATACACAGTATATTGAACTTGTCAACACATGTCCTCTATCCTCTTCCAGTGCAATGCCTCATAAAATATCAATGTAGGCACTCTAAATCTATATATAAACTGTATCTGTATATAAACGTATATTCCTGGTGTAACTTCCACATTTAAAAAGATCCAAATAGCTTTAGAACAAGTTACAAATGAAACTTTTACTTATTTTAAAATGTGTGAATTCTTTATAGCCAAAGGTTGAAGAGCCAGTTGGCCCATCTGAACAGCCCACCAAGAGGAGAATTCGAAAGAAAGTGGACACGTCTAAGTTCATGACCCCTTATATAGCACACAGCAAGAAAATGCAAGACATGTTCAGTCAGGTAAGGTAAACCTTATATTTGGTTTTTCGAGAATCAAATGTGTTATCCAAATGACCCTCCGCTACCACCTAGAGGACAATTTTGGTTATGGCACAGAGACATGAGTATGGACTGGACTCAAACTAACAGACTGACACCATGAATACTGATAAGAACATTCTGATCATCAAGTCTGTACCTAATTAAATTTTATGCACATCTAAAATATTCTTAAACTTTGCTACTTCCATTGGAAGATAATCAAGATGTCTAGTACCATTTTCTCATTATCCATCAGGTTTACAACTTCAAACTTAATTTCATGCCCTTTAGTTCTGGTACTCCTGAGTACTGTACTATGCATATACTTCTGTGATACTTTCAAAAAATGAATACATATACGTAGTTGTTTGAAATTGTTACTTCACATATAAATAGGATCATAAAATACTGCCTGGAGTACATATTATTATGTAGCCTTTCAGTTCTGTAGTAAGGAATGCTTTAATGCATCTCAGTTATTTAAATTTACGGTATATAGTTTTGTGTAAAGAATAGCTCTGTTTCAAAGGTGCTAATATTGAACAATCTCCATGGAAACAATCTAATATTCCCAGTAACCACTTTACATTTTTAAAATTACTTTTATATTGGCAAGTAGTGTGGTTTTTGGCAAATCAGCTCTTGGTGGTTTCAATGTGGTGTCTAATCAATTGCTATTTAACTTTTGAAATTTATAGAATAAATACAAAGAAAAATATGAAAAACACAGGGGAGAGCCCTATGCCAGCACAACTGATACTCCAGAGCTCCGCAGAATTAAAAAAGTCCAAAACCAGCTGAGTGAGGTAAGTTCCATGCCAATCACTGCAAATTCTAAATTCTAGAATATGCTATGTAGAAATCAGCCAAGGGAGTAAGGGGATTCTTGCTTTTTAATGCCCATCAGACATGATTAGCAATGTCTACCTAGAGGCATCTAGGTAATCTCTGCACGTTTCATGCTAATATAATACAGTGTGCTTTGTGTAGACGTGGTTGTGTCGGTATATGAAGCCCAACATTGGGAGTCCAGTAACACATACAATATTATTTCTCATGGTGTTTCTACATTAGGTGAAATACCGTATGGACGGTAATGTTGCTAGAACCAACTGTCACGTTGATGAAAAGGCAAGGGACATTGAACATGCGAAAAAGGTGTCTCAACAAGTGAGCAAGGTAAGTGTGTTTATAGGGACTGGAAAACCAATGGTAAATATGCTCTAATTTGTCAACAGATGAAAAATGCTAATTTATGCAACAATTTTTTTATTTTATAGGTTTTGTATAAACAGAATTGGGAAGATACTAAAGACAAGTACCTTTTACCCCCTGATGCTCCTGAACTTGTGCAAGCTGTGAAAAACACATCTATGTTCAGCAAAGTGAGTTCTACATTCAAAGGGTTAATATTGAATACAGTGTTGCATGATAATTACCCAGGATAACTGTGAACCTTGTACCAGTGGGACAAGCCACGTGTTGTAGAACATCGCTTTGGGTACTGGCACAAGGATTGTTAAACTTTGTAGGAAATAGGAAATTAATGCAATAATCACTGTGTGAGCATTCGGTGATAACAATATATATGGTTAGGTGAGTTAGCATTGACTATACCATAATACTTTCAAGACTCATGTTGATTCATGTAAATTAGGAGGGATTCCAGGGGATTTACTAATTAGAAATTGCAGTGAGTTTAACAGAATGTGTAATAATTTGACAAAAATTACAAAACATTTTGTGATTTGTTTGAGATGCCTGTTCTTTAGAATTTTTCAATTAAATGAGAACCGCCAAGACAGATTTACTTGAAAATAGCAAAACTGGATTTGTTTGATTTTTTTTTTACTAACTTTTCTTTTTAACCTAAATTTTGTCTGTCAAATCTCAAACATTCACACCTGTTATTTAGAGAGTATACCCATTACATTATCCTAATTTTAAAGCTCTACCAAGTGGGGCACTCTGCCACGTTATTTTTTTTTTGTTTCTCTAAACGCTTCACTATATATTATGAAAATAAAAATTTCTAGCAACCAGTAATACTAGTTTTATGCTTTCATAGTTACGCGTTATAATTTTAACTCTATGTATGCCTTGGCTTCTGTTTAGAAAAATAAATGACAAAAAATATTTATTTTTTTCTAAGAAACTGTACACAGCAGATTGGGATGAGGACAAAAGCACATTTTTTCCTTATTCTGATAGTCCAGAGCTGAAGAGAGTTGCACATGCTCAAAAGGCACTGAGTGACGTAAGTATAACAAGAGATTTGTTAGCTTAACACTTATCATTCCACTAAAATATATGGGTGAGAAGACTTTCCTTTTGCTTGGCAAAACAATGCAAATTACCGGGACTTACCTTCTTTTTAACAGAGAATAGAATTTCATATTGTGTAGAGTAACACATTTTTGGGCAAGTATTCTATTCTGTTTCTCTACATCACTGCAGAAGGACTGAAAATAGCAGCCATTACACACATGCGGTCGTACACATTTTGCTCCAGTCTCAAAATGCACATGGTAGTACAGAAAACTACAGTTATTTGCACCATTCATCTGGCTGCTTGAATGTATGACTCTTTTGTTTATTTTTCAGATAAACTATAAAAAAGGATATAATGAACGACAGTTACAATTTACATCTCTTGCCGATCGACCTGATATTGAAATGGCAAAGAAGGTTTCACAGCAGCTCAGTGATGTAAGTGTGTTCTATTTACTAAATTACTTACTAGCGGCTCTCTTTAAATGTTTTCTATCTTCCCTCGAGAGGGTCAACAAACTCCTTCCTCTCTCCCTTCCTTCCTTCTTCCTCTCTCCTGCCCCCCTCCCTTGTTCCATTCCTCCCTCCCGCCCCCCTCCCTTATTCCGTTCCTCCCTTGTTCTGTCCCTCCCTCCATACCACCCACACTCAGTCCCTCCCTCCATCTCATCTCATTCTCCCTCCCTTTATTCTATCCTCCCTCCTTCCCTTCCTTTATTCCTCCATTATTCCCTTCCTCCTCTTATTCCTTCATTCCTCCCTCCCTCTCATTCTTTCTCTCTATTTCTTTCCCCTCTCTCTCTCTCTATTTCTTTCCCCTCTCTGTGAAACTAATTCCATGTTCCGATTTTAGTTACATTACTCCATCCATATCCCAGCATTAATTCGTCATTTTCAACCACAGATAAAATATCGCGAGGATTATCAAAAGAAAGTAAAAGGCAAATGGAGCCAAACCCCTTGTTATGAAATTGCTGTTGCAAGAATGAACGCTGACAATCTTAGTGATGTAAGTATATAATGAGGAACAGTCTTATAACTTGCTGAAAAAAAAATCACACTCAAGCAATGGACATTCTGGATCCAACCGCCCCCCCCTGCCACCCCCAAAAAGAAAAAAATGCCATTCGTCCTCTTTTTACTTTTTTGATTTATTTTATCTCATTCTTTTTTTTTTTTTTTAACTTTGTTGGATTAAACGTTTAGACTAAATTCACAGCTGTGTTTGAAAAGGCAGACACTGCGAATTTTCATTCCTCTACTTTTGACATGAATTCCTTGTTTCATTGAATTTACATCAACAAGCGTAATGCATTGGGTGCTGGGTCCTCATTGAAGTCAAAGCTGAGAAACTCACAACTGCGAGTAAATCTCAGGCTCCTAAGCCCCTAATGATTGTGACTCAGGATGTACTTCCATCTTATGGCAATTTTTTCGTTAGGATTAGGAATTATTGGAACATTCGCATAAATGATAAATCACTGTGAAAATAATCAAATATATACACTTGATAATTTCTGTTTAAATACATTATTATACTTGTCCTTGTCCTAACTTTTTTGTCCTTCTCTATAGCGAAAATACACAGAAGATTTTGAGAATGCAAAAGACCAAATCAACTTCATGCAGACTGATACTCCCGAATACAAGGCTAATAAGAAAGCCCGGCTAAATGCTAGCACGGTATGAATTATTTGTGCAAGTTAATACTTAGTCCTTTTTATACCACTGTGAATCCTTCACTCTAATCCAAGATCACCTGTATTTATACCTATTATGTTAGCATTAATGTCCTTTTCTCCCACATTAACCTACCTCCTATTTATGTTGATGCTAAACTCATCTAACACATCAATGGCATTCATATGGTTTATACGAATGTTTTACATATATTTAGTGATAATGCACACTGCATTTCTATATACAAATCTATTTAAATTATTAAGTGAATGTAAATCAACGCAAATTATGGTGTCTATAAAAATATTAACATTAATATTAAAAACAATCACTCATGGTTGGTAGTAAATGTGTCAATGTGTTCAGCGCCACCTAATATCTTATAAATGAATGTATTTTGTATAATTCACAGGTACAATACAAAGCTGATTATGAAAAGGCCAAGGGACCTACAGCTTACCATACTCTTCCCGCAACAGAAAACCCGTTACTGCGACAGCTCAAGTTAGCTGGAAGATCCCTCAGTGATGTAAGCTAAATGTTTTTACGATTAACTAAACCAATTGTTCTCATATACATACCTCACAGATTTTTAAATTGCAAAATTTCTAGGGGCCAAGTTTGTCTTTTTGGGTGACATTACGGATATGTTTTTTAAAAGCTATTGCTAGCAACATATATGATTAGTACAAGACCAGAGTTTTTTTTACACAAAGTAGTTTATACACAGATGAGTGTATCACAGAGAGCCTCAGCAATAAAACTTACAGTAATGTGCAGTGTTCTAGAGAGGGACAACATGGTAGGAAAGGGATCACATTAGTGTAATTTTCTAATACTACTGCTATGATGTTATTAAAACAATCTGTACACCTGTTTGTAGATTTCAGAACATGCAATGTAGTGTGTTATTCTTCATTTTATTGAATAACATGTAACATTTTTTCTACTTTTTCAGATATTATACAAGGAGTCATACGAAAAGGCTAAAGGAACAAGCATTAATTACTGTGATACTCCGAAGTTTCAGATTGATCATGTTCTGAAAGATTACAGTGATGTAATTATTATATATTACACAATTGTTATTGTTATTATTACCACTAGTAATACTGTTTTCTCAATAAAAATACTGCATCTTTACAAAAAACATCAGCAACTACCTATTATCTAAGCAGACACATGCCGCACATTACACAGTCCATTGCTAGATTCATACGAGAAGTAAACATACTCAGACTAATTTTTCCCCAGAGGATTTGGTTTTTAATATCCATTACCGAGGCAAGTCAAACAGTCAAGCCAAACAGAGTGTAACTCTGCCCAACCTTTCTACCCACAGCCTATACTTAGAAAGTCTCTGCTCCTCCCCACACACTCCCAACCGCTCTTACCAAATATCAGTCATCTTGCCACCAGCTCCATCATCTTTTTCCAACATAAAATTATCTAATAGATTGGTATGCTTACTGGTCGAACAAAGCCACAGCCCAAATGCCATCTTCCACGTAACAAGCATTCAACACTTTTAAGCAATAATGGAGGAACTAGTTCCTCTCCTTTGACCTGGAAGAAGGAGTTCTGCTCATGCCTCTCAAAAGCTATCCACAGAGCTACTATTATCTATGTAGAGAACATGGTGCCTCTCCCCACGCTGGTTTCTGCACCCTTAGCAGCCTACTAAGTTGCAACTTCCTAACATGATAAATGGTTTTGTTAGTAAAAAAAGTTACAGGTAATTGGATGTAGACTTGAAACAGATACCCAAGGGAAAAGATAATGGTGGGTTTCAACAACACTACTGTCACATCACTGCATATATGAGATGGATGTGGATCGAAAGGTGTGTGAAAACTGGAGTGAGAAAGTTTTGAGAATCTGGTACTTTCAGCCCTCCAAATGCCGTTCTGATTATATGTTTAATATAAAATTGGCAGAGCCGGGGACAGCCATAATAACACTCTCCGGCAAAGGCTATCGGACGATGGTGGGGTCATCAAGAGGACATTTATATTTGGGAGTTGTTTATGCTGGATTTCCTTTCTTTTTCTTCCTTTTTCTTACCTTCTCTCATACAATTAGATAACAATCTTTACTTTGTTAATGACAAATTGATTTATTAATTTCATCTGTCAATTCTATTCACAACCTTCTAATCGTCACTCTTTATTTTTTAATTTTAGCTTAAATACAAAGACCATTACAACAGGAACATTTTGGGACATTACATTGGCACCTACGAGGATCCTTATTTGACACATTGTGCCAAAGTCGCCAATTTTAAAAGTGATGTAAGTGAAAAATAAATAAATATATTGTGCGTGTATATTGACTTATAATTAATTTATTTCAAAATATGAAGTAAAAGGTATAAAGCTGCACTTTTCTTCTCTTTTTAGAAAAATTATAGAGCAGACTACGAAGAGGACAAAACAAGCTGCTACTTCCCTCAAACCCTCACCCAAGAATACGATGCTGTCAAGAAATTAGATCAGTGTAAAGATGTAAGTACCGCACGTGGCTTTCCATTTGTTTTCCTGTTATTATAATCTAATGGATTTATTTACTATGTGTTGGTAATAGTATAGACAAGGAGGTCTACTTTGAACTTCTAGCTTCCTTTTCTTGTTGAAGTGATCATTCAAGAACTATCAAAATAAACTTTAGCACATAATACACAGATTGGCCACCTTTACCTAGTTGAATGAAGGAATGAACATCTTCATTCGATGTTTATATTTTAGGAAAATAGTACCTATATTAAAACGAACCTCTTTCTTCAAATCCCTTAAAATTATTGTTGGTAAATATGTCTAGCATAATAAGCACTTGTGGTTAACCCATGTTACCTTCTCTTCTGTAAAATACAGGGGGACCTTGGGCTGTCTAACTAAGATAGATTTTCGTTTTGTCTGTTGGGCCTTAAATTTGAATTTCAGATTGAATTTCCCCCATTTGCACTCTAGTAATTAACTGTACAAAAGAAGAGTGTAGATGCAGAGCTATTATATTGCAGACTGTAACTCACTGTATGGTGCTCATAGAGTTATGAGCGTTTATATGACCATTCATAGAGAACTGTGCAGCCTTTGTTTAAAAAGTTTTTGTTTTTTTACATTTCCAATGGAATGACTTACATCAAAGAGCCCATTATAATAAATTACTTTCTTCCATATAAATGCTGACATTTTCTTTTTCATTAGTACGTCTACAAAAAACATCCAGACAAAATTAAATACACGCAAGTGGCTGATTCTCCAGGGATGCTCCAAGCGCAAGTCAATTCCAAGCAACTTAGTGACGTGAGTAATGTTTATATTTGTGCAAGTTACGGTCTCAATTACCTTTTAAAATAGATTCATTTTTGTTCAGAAGTAGTTCAGAAATTTTCCAATATCTTAATTAAACACAATGTGTTTGTAAATTATGTTATACTATTAATTTCTTTCATATCTTGGGGTGGCGGAGGAATTTTTATTTATCAATTTAAGGGTAATTCACCTCAATTTATAGGTTATTCTTACGTTGTTGTTTTTTTTTTTTTTTTTACTTTAGTTGAATTATAAATCAAAACACGAGAAAGAAAAATTTAAGTGTCATATTCCCGCCGACTCTCCGTTCATTCTTCAGTCCAGACTTAATGCCTACAATCTCAGCGATGTAAGTATCTCTGAACTTTGCTGCATCTGTTAGTGGCTGTGTACTGTAAAAATAATTCTACAATAAAAATACTTGTTGATTTTGTTGTGTCGTATTAATAAATTAAACCTTGCTGGGTGTCAAGATATTGTTTTTAATCCTATAAAAACTAGACAATCCATGCCCTAAGTGCAGTCTTTAAACACTGAAAACAGATAATAAAATTGCCGCCTATTAATCTTTACTGCCACAGATTTTACATAATTCTAACCTAGGGTAAAAAAAAGCATTAACACGTTTTGCATATAACTTGCTGTTGTAGATTCACACAGAGCAATCGCACAGCAGGCAAATTAGGTTGAGCAGCAGTTGGTCTGATGACAGAAGAATCAAATCCAACATGATTGCTTACCCAGATAAAAAAAAACATAGAATTTTCTAAAAATAAAATCAATATGCATCATTAAAAAAAAAAATCACTAAGTTTCATTAAATGTAATACACGTTCATAAAAATGAGAAGTGAAAATGTAATGACAGTTGTACTTTATATTAACAGCAAGAACATTAAAGCCCTCAGTTGTTCCACATATAAACAAAATGAAAACATTTCAAATATTATGGCCATTCTGTAGGACCACAATATAACCAGAGAGTTGATTGTTCCCTATAAAAAAAAAATACATTGAGTGCAACCAGTTACATACGGCAAGTATATGATTAGTGCCCAAAGCAATGGATAACCCCAAAACTAAGAATGTAATGTAGATTTGGAATGTGAAGGGAATTGTAAGCCCTGTCCTCCCTAGTCCTCATAGTGTCCCACCAGAAACTGAAAGAAAGACCTTGTTTACACCATTTACTTTCATACCTCTGTATGGTGGGGGAACATATAGAAGATCCATCACACTGGAGATATCTGGGAACTGGGCTGTCATTGGACACAAGCTACCCTGGGCTTCCACGGGCTGTGGGCTGTAAACATTGACTGTCATCTTACCAACATATTTTATTTTACAGAAATGGTACAAGTATGACTGGGAAAAGCAAAAAGCAAAGAAGTTTGACATTAAAATTGATGCAATTCCACTGGTGGCAGCCAAGGCAAACAGAAGGAAAGCCAGTGATGTAAGACACTAAACATTGAATACTTTTACATTTCTGATATTTTTCTCTTTTTACTTGGATTGACGTGTTGAATCGATTTGCAGGTGGCGTATAAGAAGGATTATGAATTGAACAAAGGGAAGATGATCGGAGCACTTAGTATTCATGATGACCCCAAGATGCTACATTCTGTTAAAGTGGCTCACAATCAAAGTGATGTATGTTGGTTTTTTAATCTGATGCTATAGTGATTTACATTTGTAAAGATTATTTTTAACCATGAACATGAAATTAAAAAATAATGAGAAAATGTTAGCTAGTCTGATATGATATAAGCCAGATTTCATACAGAAAACATGTTTTCAAGTAGCAAGAAGAGGCGTATGTTTATTGAAATAGCCAGGTTATTAGGGATAGTGTTTGCAGTAGAAGTATTGTTTGGGTGCCACGTCCCAGAGGTGTTGTGTTGACAATCCACCAAGCTGAAACAGGGTGGACAGCCTCTTTAAAAAAAAAAAAAAAAAAAAAACTTCTCTTGATCATGTGATACATCTTTAAATTGTTGTGATGTTCTGATGCATTATATTATTAAAAGTAAAGCTGTGAAATATAATGGCTTAATCTTTTCCCATTTCATTTCAGATTGAATACAAAAAGGATTATGAAAAGTTAAAGACCAAATATAGCACACCGCTAGACATGGTTGCCGTGACCAGTGCAAAGAAGGCGCAGGCTATCGCTAGCAACATTGATTATAAACACCCTCTTCATTCATACTTTTATCCTCCCGACTCTGTGAGCGTCTCACTAGCAAAAAAAGCTTACACTATTCAGAGTGATGTAAGTAGTTTTATGGTATTGTCGTATTCAGAGCTCAAAATGTCACATTTTATGTTACTAGTTGATGTTTGTAAATGGCAATGCACCTGTCATATATCTGACATGCCTAGGTTGGTCTCCATGTAAAATCATGGAGATGCCATAAACGGATGCTAATAATATAGATATACATTGAATAGCAACTGGTTCAGAAGCCCTAACCCTTATGTTTTTTGATATATACCACAAAACAGTGAAAAAATCCAAAACATTGCAATTTATATATTAAATGACGGACACATGAGATTCTTAATTTCAACGTAAACTATTAAAAAAAGTGACCATCATAAAATAGCTAGTAGTAATAAAAAGATATATAGAGGTCGTAATACAAATAATTTATCTGCTAGTTATACAAATGATCATTCAAGCATACTTCCTCTCATTTTGCCAGTCTATATTGTCTATCCAAATTTAATATCAGCTATGGAAATTAGAAGTATTTTATTTTATTTTTGCCCAAATGTTGACATTTTACCCTGGAGCCGGTTATTTAAAAACATGTATGATTAATTCACTATTCATATATATATTTTTCTGTGCATTCCAGATTGATTACAAGTCTGATTATAACAGCTGGGTGAAAGGTTGTGGCTGGAGTCCATATGGATCCCTGGATGAAGAGAAGGTTAAGAAAGCTGGGCAGATCCTAAATGAGGTGAGAACTTTAGAAATAATGTTTAGTTTTAACCACTTAATCTGATACAGTAAACATCCATTATTATAGATAGTTTGAAAAACATATACTGATCTTCTTATGTCAGAATAAATATAATGTTTGTTACAAAACATAACAAGGAATAAGCAAATATGCGAGTGTTTGACGGGTTATGGACAAGAAATTGGTTAATTGGTGAGGGTGAGAGGAAGAAAGAACTAAAAGGATTTGTGCTATGAAGTATGTTTACCTCTGAGGTTGGTTAAAGGAATGAAGGAGTGAGGATGGGAGGATTAAAGTTAAGCAAATTGAGGAAGAACATGGTAACGAAGGATGTTTGTTAGAGTGGGGAATGGAAGAAAGATGGAATAGGTTCTTCTGTATAGATGGGAGGAGGAAGGAAGAAGAAGGAATATGAGAAAGGTTTGGAGAGGGAATGAAAAGAGATCAGATGGTAGTAGGGGAGAAAGAGGAATATGGTCTTCTTAGAGCATGGTAATGGACAAAATGACAATATATTCTTCTTTGAGGGGAAGTGGAGAAAAGAAACGGAGCAGGTGGATATGAAGGAATAGGGTCTCCTTTGAGGATGCAAAATGGAATAAAGATGGAAGTAGCTTTTCTAATGGCAAGAGAAAAGAATAAGGTAGAGAATGTCCTGCGAGTATGTGGGAGAAAAGAAAAAGGAATAAGTTGCTATGTGAGGATAGAAATACAAGAACAGATCATTCTTAATTTTTGCTACTTTAGCACATATCTGAGAGTGAATAAAATGTACATAGAACATTTTCTTTTGTTTTGTCCACAGAGAAAATACCGTCAACATCCAGACACTATTAAGTTTACATCTGTGGAAGATGACCCTGTAATGGTCCAATCCAAAATCAACCAGAAACAGAGGAGCGATGTAAGATTTTTTTTTTTATGCCTTCCTCCTTTTTGGTAGTTCATTGAAGAAACCGAATGTATCCAACCGATTACAAATCTTTTTAAAACAAATGTGACAGTAAACTTAAACCTTTTCATTTACATCACGTTATGTTTGAAAAAAATATATATTATTTTATGTGTGGTCATTGCAAATTATGTTTTGAAAACTTTGCTTGTTTTTATTAAATCCTTGTGTTTCAGTAAAATAACTGTAACTTGCTTATAACTCATGGTCATTCTGTTTGACCTTGACTGTGAGAGTTTGGTTAAAAGCTGATAATTTTAACTGGCCTGATCCGCCCTCTGCCTTCATTTGGGAAGACTTGGCACTGTTGGCAGTCCATGGACTTTCGCTAATTTAAGTGTCCAAGGTCTTATGTGTTTTTTTTCCCAGAGACTATTTTTTTTTTAGTTCTTATTTTATGTTGGTTCACTTTTCTAGATTCTATACAAAGCAGCAGATGCGAAAAGGATTCATACATATTCACTGCCAGCAGATATTCCAGAATTCATTCAAGCCAGAGTTAATGCCTATAATCTGAGTGATGTAAGTATGTCCTCTTTGAGAACCTCTCTATTATTATTTTAATAAGTTGACCACCTCTAAGGAATTTTTATTTGTTATTCTTTTTGCCATGGTTTTTTTTTTTTTTTTCAGAACTACTACAAGCAAGGACTGGAGGAATTAAAGGCCAAGGGATATGACCTGAAGTCAGATGCTATATCAATAAGAGCCGCCAAAGCTGCAAGGAAAGCAGCTAGTGATGTAAGATCATGACATCAAAAAATAACAAGATGTTTAATCTTTATTCTATTATTATTCTGGACTCTATTATTTGATCAGGTTTTGACTTGTGATAATTTAAATTAAATTATTGTCCATTGTTTTACCTTTTCGATATTTTATGATACAACATAAAATGTAACTTCTTGAAAGTTGTTTTGATTTTGCTTATTGTTCGATTTTGCTCGTGTTTAGATTTATTTATCTATTTAAGCCATCTCTGTAAGATTATTAAAATCTTAAATCCAGAATCTGAGCTGCAGTAGAGAATTCTAATTATTCTAGCAGCAATAGATTGTAAAAGATATGGAACCCAATGATTTATGTGGTAGTGTGATGGATGGTGGATCTAAGTAGAAAGTGTCCAATATTGACGTTATTGAACTATGTCCAACAAAATATTTTTAAATAAATTTTTCATATAAAATGTAGTCCTCCACCCCCAAAACTGGTGTGTAGAGGCTAGACATGTGTCATGTATTCTTCGTCTCCATGTGACGAAAACAGATAATAACCTTCCAAAGATAGAGGGGAGTTCCACTCAGCGGTCTTCTGCTATCATGTCTGTCTTTTGCGGCATGTTGGTGGACGCCGGCCGCTGCGGACCCATGCAATTATATAGCCCCACGTCCATCCACGGTAAAGACGACGTCGATGTGTGGGTGACGTCACGCAAAAGACGAACACGCACGTTTTTTTACTTTGGCTTAGTTTTGATTTCTGGTACCCTTGACTTTTGGCTCTTCCTTATCTCTGTGTATTGTTCTTTGTCCCTGACCTTGGCTAGTTTTCTGACTATTCTCGGGTATGTTAAGTCCGGCCATTCTAAGGCCCGATAAGACGTTACCCTTAGTTCTAGGGTGTGATACTATTCTGCGTGCTGGATCAATATAATATAACAATATGTCAGCTCTATGCTGTTTAGTAGGATGCGTCACCCTTTGTTTTATGATAGAACAAAACTAAAGTGTGGCTAATAATGTATAGTACCTAGAGATTTAAGAAGTGGTATGGCCTATTGAGGACCATAGTAATATGAAACCAAAGCTAGTTCTAGAACAGACCCTAGATGTTTCATAATAGTCCTTAAAGCCTATTTTGTTGTATTACTGCTAAAGTTCAAAAATTATCACAAAAAACAAACAAAACAATAAAAAACTAAACTTTAATATTGTTATAATATATTTAATATTCTGTGAATTTTTTGTAATATTCAATACAATCTAATACATTTAGCTATAATAATTAAAAATATTAAAAATGATAAGAGGATCCTGGGCATAGGTAATATCTTGTATAGCAATAATGATTTGAAAATATTATAATATATTCATTTTTCTATAAAGTTTGTTTTCTGATCTGCTCGTATGATAACTATAAATGACAGGTTGTATTAAGGCATGCATGGCACTTACAAATTTTTTTATTTACTATTTTCTGTTGGTCAATGTTATTTTCTCAATTGTCTATGACAGGTGCAATATAAGAAAGCTTATGAAGATCAGAAAGGAAAACTTGTTGGTTTCCGTAGTTTACAAGATGATCCCAAGCTTGTCCACTACATGCGTGTGGCAAAGATCCAGTCTGAGCGTGAATACAAGAAAGATTACGAGAAGACAAAGACTAAATACAACACCCCATTAGATATGGTCAATGTTGTTAGTGCTAAGAAGGCACAAGATATAGCCAGTGGCATACATTATAAGCAACCGATCCATCATTACACATACCTTCCCGATGCCATGAGTGTTGAGTTGTCCAAAAAGATGATGGAGATCCAGAGTGATGTAAGTTTTACCAATGTCCACATGTAATGGGTGCAGCAATGTACATCATACCTCAGATAGTTGTATAAAATTCCACCACATTTTTTATATTTTTCTGTAGAACCTCTACAAGTCAGACTTAGGCTGGCTGAAAGGCACTGGATGGATCCCACTTGGGTCTCTGGATGTTGAGAAAGTCAAAAAGGCAGGAGCAGCTTTGGATGAGAAGAAGTATCGTCAACACCCAGACACCATTAAATTTACTAGTGTTGCTGACACTCCAGTCATGGTCCAGGCTAAAACAAATGCTCTTCAACTAAGCGATGTGAGTAGAAGATGTACTTTTATTGTTGGCATTTTGAACTGATGCTTAGAAATCTAAAGCTACTAGCTGGAATAGCTGGGGATGAATGTTCTTATATTAACTGTTTGTTACATTGGAATTAATACTACTGTGCATTCTACAGAATATAGCTTTCTATGATTTAATATGTGGACATCTAGGATCAAGGATGCATTACAGAGCAAAGACCTATCTGTAACGCAGATCCAAATGTTTCATTTTTTCATGTAGAATCAAATGATCTAATCTGTTGTGTAAAACCCAAAGACCCAGGCTTTAATTTAGAACTCAGTGATCTAATCTGTTGTGTAGAACCCAAAGACCCAGGCTTTAATTTAGAACTCAGTGATCTAATCTGTTGTGTAAAACTCAAAGACCCAGGCTTTAATTTAGAACTCAGTTGTCTAATCTGTTGTGTAGAACCCAAAGGCCCAGGCTTTAATTTAGAACTCAGTGATCCTATCTGTTGTGTAGATCCCAAAGACCCAGGCTTTAATTTAGAACTCAGTGATCTAATCTGTTTTGTAGAACCCAAAGACCCAGGCTATAATTTAGAACTCAGTGATCTAATCTGTTGTGTAGAACCCAAAAAAACAGGCTTTAATTTAGAACTCAGTGATCTAATCTGTTGTGTAGAAACCAAAGACCCAGGCTTTAATTTAGAACTCAGTGATCTAATCTGTTGTGTAAAACTCAAAGACCCAGGCTTTAATTTAGAAATCAGTTGTCTAATCTGTTGTGTAGAACCCAAAGACCCAGGCTTTAATTTAGAACTCAGTGATCTAATCTGTTGTGTAGATCCCAAAGACCCAGGCTTTAATTTAGAACTCAGTGATCTAATCTGTTGTGTAGAACCCAAAGACCCAGGCTATAATTTAGAACTCAGTGATCTAATCTGTTGTGTAGAAACCAAAGACCCAGGCTTTAATTTAGAACTCAGTGATCTAATCTGTTGTGTAGAACCCCAAGACCCAGGCTTTAATTTAGAACTCAGTGATCTAATCTGTTGTGTAAAACTCAAAGACCCAGGCTTTAATTTAGAACTCAGTGATCTGATCTGTTGTGTAGAACCCAAAGACCCAGGCTTTAATTTAGAACTCAGTGATCTAATCTGTTGTGTAAAACTCAAAGACCCAGGCTTTAATTTAGAACTCAGTGATCTAATCTTTTGTGTAGAACCCAAAGACCCAGGCTTTAATTTAGAACTCAGTGATCTTATCTTTTGTGTAGAACCCAAAGACCCAGGCTTTAATTTAGAACTCAGTGATCTAATCTGTTGTGTAGAACCCAAAGACCCAGGCTATAATTTAGAACTCAGTGATCTAATCTGTTGTGTAGAACCCAAAGACCCAGGCTTTAATTTAGAACTCAGTTGTCTAATCTGTTGTGTAGAACCCAAAGACCCAGGCTATAATTTAGAACTCAGTGATCTAATCTGTTGTGTAGAACCCAAAGACCCAGGCTTTAATTTAGAACTCAGTGATCTAATCTGTTGTGTAGAACCCAAAGACCCAGGCTTTAATTTAGAACTCAGTGATCTAATCTGTTGTGTAGAACCCAAAGACCCAGGCTTTAATTTAGAACTCAGTGATCTAATCTGTTGTGTAGAACCCAAAGACCCAGGCTTTAATTTAGAACTCAGTGATCTAATCTGTTGTGTAGAAACCAAAGACCCAGGCTTTAATTTAGAACTCAGTGATCTAATCTGTTGTGTAGAACCCAAAGACCCAGGCTATAATTTAAAACTCAGCGATCTAATCTGTTGTGTAGAACCCAAAGACCCAGGCTTTAATTTATAACTCAGTGATCTAATCTGTTGTGCAGAAACCAAAGACCCAGGCTTTAATTTAGAACTCAGTGATCTAATCTGTTGTGTAAAACTCAAAGACCCAGGCTTTAATTTAGAACTCGGTTGTCTAATCTGTTGTTTAGAACCCAAAGACCCAGGCTTTAATTTAGAACTCAGTGATCTAATCTGTTGTGTAGATCCCAAAGACCCAGGCTTTAATTTAGAACTCACTGATCTAATCTGTTGTGTAGAACCCAAAGACCCAGGCTATAAGTTAGAACTCAGTGATCTAATCTGTTGTGTAGAACCCAAAGACCCAGGCTTTAATGTAGAACTCAGTGTTCTAATCTGTTGTGTAGAACCCAAAGACCCAGGCTTTAATTTAGAACTCAGTGATCTAATCTGTTGTGTAGAACCCAAAGACCCAGGCTTTAATTTAGAACTCAGTGATCTAATCTGTTGTGTAAAACTCAAAGACCCAGGCTTTAATTTAGAACTCAGTGATCTAATCTGTTGTGTAGAACCCAAAGACCCAGGCTTTAATTTAGAACTCAGTGATCTAATCTGTTGTGTAAAACTCAAAGACCCAGGCTTTAATTTAGAACTCAGTGATCTAATCTTTTGTGTAGAACCCAAAGACCCAGGCTTTAATTTAGAACTCAGTGATCTTATCTTTTGTGTAGAACCCAAAGACCCAGGCTTTAATTTAGAACTCAGTGATCTAATCTGTTGTGTAAAACTCAAAGACCCAGGCTTTAATTTAGAACTCAGTTGTCTAATCTGTTGTGTAGAACCCAAAGACCCAGGCTTTAATTTAGAACTCAGTGATCTAATCTGTTGTGTAGAACCCAAAGACCCAGGCTTTAATTTAGAACTCAGTGATCTAATCTGTTGTGTAGAACCCAAAGACCCAGGCTTTAATTTAGAACTCAGTGATCTAATCTGTTGTGTAGAACCCAAAGACCCAGGCTTTAATTTAGAACTCAGTGATCTAATCTGTTGTGTAGAACCCAAAGACCCAGGCTTTAATTTAGAACTCAGTGATCTAATCTGTTGTGTAGAACCCAAAGACCCAGGCTTTAATTTAGAACTCAGTGATCTAATCTGTTGTGTAGAACCCAAAGACGCAGGCTTTAATTTAGAACTCAGTGATCTAATCTGTTGTGTAAAACCCAAAGACCCAGGCTTTAATTTAGAACTCAGTGATCTAATCTTTTGTTTAGAACCCAAAGACCCAGGCTTTAATTTAGAACTCAGTGATCTAATCTGGTGTGTAAAACTCAAAGGCCCAGGCTTTAATTTAGAACTCAGTGATCTAATCTGTTGTGTAGAACCCAAAGACCCAGGCTTTAATTTAGAACTCAGTGATCTAATCTGTTGTGTAGAACCCAAAGACCCAGGCTTTAATTTAGAACTCAGTGATCTAATCTGTTGTGTAGAACCCAAAGACCCAGGCTTTAATTTAGAACTCAGTGATCTAATCTGTTGTGTAGAAACCAAAGACCCAGGCTTTAATTTAGAACTCAGTGATCTAATCTGTTATGTAGAACCCAAAGACGCAGGCTTTAATTTAGAACTCAGTGATCTAATCTGTTGTGTAGAACCCAAAGACCCAGGCTTTAATTTAGAACTCAGTGATCTAATCTTTTGTGTAGAACCCAAAGACCCAGGCTTTAATTTAGAACTCAGTGATCTAATCTGTTGTGTAGAACCCAAAGACCCAGGCTTTAATTTAGAACTCAGTGATCTAATCTGTTGTGTAGAACCCAAAGACCCAGGCTTTAATTTAGAACTCAGTGATCTAATCTGTTGTGTAGAACCCAAAGACCCAGGCTTTAATTTAGAACTCAGTGATCTAATCTGTTGTGTAGAACCCAAAGACCCAGGCTTTAATTTAGAACTCAGTGATCTAATCTGTTGTGTAGAACCCAAAGACCCAGGCTTTAATTTAGAACTCAGTGATCTAATCTGTTGTGTAGAAACCAAAGACCCAGGCTTTAATTTAGAACTCAGTGATCTAATCTGTTATGTAGAACCCAAAGACCCAGGCTTTAATTTAGAACTCAGTGATCTAATCTTTTGTGTAGAACCCAAAGACCCAGGCTTTAATTTAGAACTCAGTGATCTAATCTGTTGTGTAGAACCCAAAGACCCAGGCTTTAATTTAGAACTCAGTGATCTAATCTGTTGTGTAGAACCCAAAGACCCAGGCTTTAATTTAGAACTCAGTGATCTAATCTGTTGTGTAGAACCCAAAGACCCAGGCTTTAATTTAGAACTCAGTGATCTAATCTGTTGTGTAGAACCCAAAGACCCAGGCTTTAATTTAGAACTCAGTGATCTTATCTTTTGTGTAGAACCCAAAGACCCAGGCTTTAATTTAGAACTCAGTGATCTAATCTGTTGTGTAAAACTCAAAGACCCAGGCTTTAATTTAGAACTCAGTTGTCTAATCTATTGTGTAGAACCCAAAGACCCAGGCTTTAATTTAGAACTCAGTGATCTAATCTGTTGTGTAGATCCCAAAGACCCAGGCTTTAATTTAGAACTCAGTGATCTAATCTGTTGTGTAGAACCCAATGACCCAGGCTTTAATTTAGAACTCAGTGATCTTGTCTTTTGTGTAGAACCCAAAGACCCAGGCTTTAATTTAGAACTCAGTGATCTAATCTGTTGTGTAAAACTCAAAGACCCAGGCTTTAATTTAGAACTCAGTGATCTAATCTGTTGTGTAGAACCCAAAGACCCAGGCTTTAATTTAGAACTCAGTGATCTTATCTTTTGTGTAGAACCCAAAGATCCAGGCTTTAATTTAGAACTCAGTGATCTAATCTGTTGTGTAGAACCCAAAGACCCAGGCTTTAATTTAGAACTCAGTGATCTAATCTGTTGTGTATAACTGTAGTGTGGAAGCCAAAGATCTTAGTTTTTTGTAGAATCTTTCTCTTATAGCATCCCAACAGATAACAGAGATTCATATTCATATGTATGCCAATTGAAAAATTAGCATGTGCTGTCAGGCAGCCTAAGCTACATGCAAAACCTGGGACAGCTACTTTAAACATACTAAAATTGAGCAACCATAAAACAATAAATTCAACATAAAAGACATAAAGGTGGAAATGAACATTTACAGCATATGATACAATAGTCATTAAATATTCAACCACTACAACCGATGCTTGAAAGCTGAAGGCAAACTAAGCATCAGCTTACTTTTTACAAATCTAATTTTTAGCATTGCATAACAATTGTACAGCGGTTCGAATGTTATATTGCATTTCTTATTTGTGAATAAGATTTATTAATGTTATTTAACACCCTATCTTATACAAGCACAAAGAGAGAAGGAAGAAAGTCATATCTATGTAATTTTAACCATTTTGTACTTTTTTCATGTTCTCATTATCCTACAGAGACTATACAAGTCATCGGGAGAGAAGACACTACATACATATCATCTACCCCCAGATGTCCCTCAATTCATCCAAGCCAGGTGTAATGCAGCTAATATTAGTGAAGTGAGTGCACTTGGGTTATCTTGACTGTGAACATGTCCTCTAGACTATAAGTACATATTATCAGTTCTCTCCACCTCTTTTCCCTGTATACCTAGACTTGCCATCGTTTACTTGTATGTTTTGTCTGCCCAACATACAGCTTAGCGGAGTATGTTATCACTTTATAAATTATACATAAATTGTATAATAAACGTTATGATGACTTACACAATTAATGCAGAACATCTCGTTTGCTCTCACAGTTTTTGATCGTATTTTAAAATCATGAAGGCACAGGGATATTTCTTTTAACAGGGTCAAGTAATCTCCCACAATACAGAATGTGTTGTTATAATTTGTAATGTTCGTTTGATAACTTCCCTTTAACAAAGTTTGAATGTAATATTTTACATAATCAATTGTAATAGCAACCGTTGAATGTCATTCCTTAAAAGTTCATTTTCTATAAACTAATGGCTGGGTTTATCTGTTTATGTCTATTCAAAACCTGGCTTCCATTGCAGACTAACTACAAACAGGACTGGCTGAAAACCATCAAAAAAGGACATCATGTTTTGGGAGATGCTATTTCGATTGTTGCTGCCAAAGCTTCCCACAATATTGCCAGTGATGTAAGTATTATTGGATTTTTGAAAATATATTACAGTGACCGACAGCATGCATTTCCAGTTAATCTCCTGTTAATAATGTATAAAAAAGCATACCTACTGCATATTTTGGGGTTTGGACATACAATAGAATATAACGTGTTGATGAACTATTAATAGAATAAAAAAAAAACATTGTTCTGGGTTTGCATTGAGCAAGACTTATTCACAGTGGCCGTTCTGTGTAGATATTTCAGTAATGTAATCAGCACTGTACATTTGCAAATAATAGCAGACCACTAGACATGCACCGTTGCAAGATAAATTAGAAAACGGTGACTTCAAAATGATGTGCAAAAGTGACCAAGGCCTTACACATGCTAGTAGATGAGACAAGGTTATTCATTAATATGTGAATTGTCATTAATTAAAGTTAATTTAACCCCTTAAGGACACACGACATGTGTGACACGTCATGATTCCATTTTATTCCAGAAGTTTGGTCCTTAAGGGGTTAAGGTAAATTTAAATATCTAGGCCAAAGTTGTCGAGTTTAAAAAAAAAAAATCTCAGTCACCTTTATTCTCAGTTCAACTATTTTGGCCTGTAATCTAAAATTTACTCTGAATTCCCAACAATTCACTGCTTATCGAATAACCCAGTTATATTAGAATTTAGAAATATGCTGAGTGATATTTCCAGAAATAAATAAGGAGCAGTAATGCTGAATCTCTTGCTACACAGCAATACTGGGAACAGGATAAGCAAATATTACACTAGTTGCAAAAGTATTTCCATTCATCAACATTGTTCGATGTGTTTTTTTTTAATCTAGTTCATGATTCTGTCAATTTACAAGAGTAAAATGAAAACATATTCTCTGTTGCCACGTTTGTCTTATTTAATTTCTTAAATCACTTTTTGTTTCCTAGTATAAGTATAAGCAAGCCTATGAAAAAGCCAGGGGTAAACACGTTGGTTTTAGAAGTCTTCAGGATGATCCAAAACTGGTCCACTTCATGGCTGTGGCAAAGATGCAGTCGGAACGGGAGTACAAGAAAGACTATGAACAAACCAAGACCAAATATCATACACCTCTAGACATGGTTAGCATTAGTGCGGCCAAGAAATCCCAAGAAGCGGCTACTAACATCAATTACAAGCATCCCATCCATCATTATACATTCTTACCTGATGCTATAAGTGTAGAACGATCAAGAAACATGATGCAGATCCAGAGTGATGTAAGTATATTTCAATGCATTCATATAACGCTTTTAATGTTTTAGCTGTCGTGATACGTTTGACATGTACATTCCATTTCAGAATGTTTACAAACAAGATTATAACAGCTGGCTTAAAGGAATTGGCTGGATGCCCTTGGGATCTTTGGAAGTGGAGAAAGTTAAGAAAGCCGGTAACGCTTTAAGTGAGAAGAAGTACCGTCAGCACCCCGATACCCTCAAATTTACCAGTATCCCTGACTCAATAGAGATGGCGCTGGCTCAGCATAACACCAAACAGAGGAGTGATGTAAGTGATACTTGCATGAGTTATAATTATTTAAATTTAAAAAAAAAAGATTTTAATAGTTTGTTTTCTTAAATAATGTGATAAACGGATAGAAATAGTGAGAGAGTGATTGAACTAAAAACATGAAAATCCAAATCGTGATTTCTAAACTTTGTGCTGAACATATAAGAATAGTTAATCAACCATCGCCTTAAGGCTAATTAAAAATAGATAGATCATAAACCCAGAGAAACAAATTCTGAGTACCCTGAAACTGAATTGGAAAGAATTGTATTTTCCTCCTAATGAAGATTATCCAAGAAGGAGCATAATACAGAAGCTCAACTGTTTATTTTACTTTTACTTTTTGGTACTTCCGTAAGAATGCTGTTGTTTATTATTAATTGTATTTTATTTTTTACTTATTTTTCTGCATTTTGCATGTTCTGTTTGTTAAACAGATAAAAAATACTGCCTATTTAAAATACCGACTGTCTTCTTTTAGATAACATACAAAGCGGATGGTGAAAAAGTGAAGCACAAATATAATCTGAATCCTGATGACCCTAATTTTATCCAGGCGAGAGTTAATGCATATAATATTAGTGAGGTAAGTATTGTCTACCTACCCAAGCGTTTCTACGAATACTAGTTAAATTATTAATTTATTAATAAAAAATAGTTTAAAATTATTAAAAATTTACATTTGTATTTTTTGTATTTCCTTTATTTATTTTAACAAGTAGTCCTAAATATAAATTCAATTCATTAAATAAAAATAAAAAAAATAAAAAAATGAAAAGTATATGTATATAATTTTTCTGAACTGACACTTTCAAACTGCTTATTGCAGCCTAAGATTCTAACATACTGTATTTAATGTGAGTTGAAAATGAATGGTAACTGTAATACTTTGCTTCACATTTAGTCCTCCTACAAAGCCGACTGGATTAAACATCTTGCTAAAGGCTATGATCTGAAACCAGATGCCATATCTGTTGTTGCTGCAAAAGCCTCAAGAAACATTGCAAGTGATGTAAGTATAATCTATTTCTTATCATTCTAATAAGTCCAACTATTCTGCTACTTAACATTCTTATCTAAAGAAAGGATTCACAGCTATCAAAGCCAATAAAAATACACCATAAATAATAATAATAATATATTGCTTTTACAAAAAAATATACAGCCTGCCTTACCCAAGTTAGAGTTAGCAAACTAGACTGTTAGGGCAAGGTTATTTAAATATATAGGAATGTATAGGGTTAAAAGTGAAAGTGGGAGAAAAGTGGTGAGACTGAAAAGCATGTCATAGGGAATGGGAACACTGCCACTTCCTTTAACCCCTTAAGGACACATGACACGTGTGATGTCATGATTCCCTTTTATTACAGAAGTTTGGTCCTTAAGGGGTTAAATAGATATATGCCTTTAAGGCCAGTTATCATCTATCAAACTAATCAAGAGAGCCCCGGTGTATTTAGTATATCACACATGCTTCTGATATTTCACATAGTTTGTAGATGGTAGGCATAGTTCACTACACAAAACTATATTACAGAGACATTCTGTTATCGTCACTATTGTATAGAAAATATAAAAATAAATATATAATATCTGCATATGTAAAACACATTATCCACCTTTATTCATTTAATGTTTGTATTAGCTTTATAATTTTATATCTGCTACATAGTGTGTCCTTCAAAGTGTTCTTTTTTTTTTTTTTTTAGAATGTTTCACCGTTGTAAACCATTTAGGAGTCATGATACATATTTTTTTCTTAGTAGTGAGTATGATGTTTATAGTGAGACTAGATGGGCCAAATGGTTCTTATCTGCCGTCACATTCTATGTTTCTATGTCTATTCATTTCGCTCTATTCCACAGGAATTTCATTATCGTGGAAGCCACCTTAATTGTTTTAACCAAAACTTCCACTGATCTGCTCCTAATCCTGCCAAGTTTAGCTAAAACTAGCAGCTCATCATAAACATATCAGCCAAACTTTATATCATGGGATCGTATGTGCTCAAATGACAATGCCATCTCAACTGTAGACAAGTTTATTATACCACATGGGTTCTATGCTTAGTATATCATGATTTCGCGAGTTGTTGCATTTTAACTTATTACATATTTTATGTCTTTGGCTTCATTTGTGTTTCTTTTTTTCTTTTTTTGCAGTATAAATATAAACAAGCTTATGAAAAAGATAAAGGAAAACAAGTGGGCTTCCGTAGCCTTCAGGATGACCCAAAATTGGTTCACTACATGCATGTGGCCAAAATACAGTCCGATCGAGAATACAAGAAAGATTATGAGAAGACTAAGTTAAAGTATCACACACCTGTCAACATGTTTAGCATTACAGCCGCCAAGAAAGCCCAAGAAGTATCCACCAATATTAATTACAAGCAGCTTATCCATAATTACACACTCCTACCTGATGCCGTCAGCCTGGAACGCGCCAAAAACATGATGCAAATCCAGAGTGACGTGAGTAATCATTCCATTTAATCCACTGTCACAAGTTCAGTTATAGTCTGTATAGTCAGTTGTGTTGGTCTAACAGAATGTTTGCAATCATTTTGGCAAAAAGCAATCCAGTTATCCAAAACATGTAAATGACAAAACATTTTATAATAATTCCAATTTTATTTGTAAGGTTCCAAAATAAAGAACTATATCAAATCCTATAATTTAGTTATGTTTATCTAGCGATTAGGAAATTGTTTACATTGTATAATTTTTATTATATCAAATCCTTGCTTGTTTAGTGTTTACATTCCACTTAACATAAATAGTGATGTCCCGAACGGTTCGCTGGCAAATAGTTCCCGGCGAACATCGCGTGTTCGCGTTTGCCACGGACGGGGGGGGGAGGACAGTAGGTCCCCCCTTATTGTTTTTTAGTGCCCCCACCCACCGTGCAGGGGTGGGGGCCAGGGGGAGGACAGTAGGTCCCCCCCCATTATTCTTTTATAGGGCCCCCACCCGCCGCTCAGGGGTGGGGGCCGAGGGGGACAGTAGGTCCCCCCCTTATTGTTTTTTAGGGCCCCCACCCACCGCGCAGGGGTGGGGGCCGGGGGGAGGACAGAAGGTCCCCCCCCTTATTGTAACTTAGGGCCCCCACCCGCCGCATAGGGGTGGGGGCCGAGGGGAGGACAGTAGGTCCTCCCCCCATTATTCTTTTATAGGGCCCCCACCCGCAGCCAGGGCCGCCATCAGGGGGTGACAACACAATTGTCTCACAATTACTCTTTGCACCTATATATAGCGATGATCGCTATATATAGGTGCAGCCGCGGGCCCCCGGCTCCCTATACTTGCAGAGGGGGCCCAGCGGACTGCAGGAGCACTTTCCAGCATTTCCCGCTCTCACTCCCGCGAGACGTGCGGCCGTTAGAGTGTTGCCATCGTTTACCATGGCAATGCCCCGCGCGGCGCGCACACCACATCTAGCGGGAGTGAGAGCGGGAAATGCTGGAAAGTGCTCCTGCAGTCCGCTGGGCCCCCTCTGCAAGTATAAGGAGCTGGGGGGGCCCCACAATGGCACCGGACCGGGCCACCAGGGATCAAAGAATCTTCCCACACACACACTGCATTCATTACACTAACAGACACACTGCATTCATTGCACTAACACACACACTGCATCCACTGCACTAACACACACTGCATCCACTACACTAACACACACTGCATCCACTGCACTAACACATACTGCATTCACTACACTCACACACACTGCATTCATTACACTAACACACACACTGCATTAATTACACTGACACACACACTGCATTCACTGCACTAACACACACTCTGCATTCATTACACTAACACACACACTGCATTCACTGCACTAACACACACACTGCATCCACAACACTTTAGGAATGTTAGGTGATTTATGCCCTTTATGGATTAAAACCAGACTCTGCATCAACTATGTAATTTTCCATGGGAGTTTTGCCATGGATCCCCCTCCGGCATGCCACAGTCCAGGTGTTAGTCCCCTTGAAACAACTTTTCCATCACTATTGTGGCCAGAAAGAGTCCCTGTGGGTTTTAAAATTCGCCTGCCTATTGAAGTCTATGGCGGTTCGCCAGGTTCGCTCGTTCGCGAACATTTGCGGAAATTTGCGTTCGCCATTCGCGAAGCGAAAATTTAATGTTCGAGACATCACTAGACATAACTAGTTATGAGACTATTTTGCTAAATAAAATATGACTTACTAGTACGTTGGGGTCATAAGACTTGTCACATTTCACCTTCGTAAATATCAATGTACAAGTAGCAGTTGTACTAATAGTGGTCTTTTTTATATCTCATATCAAATTATAGAATCTGTATAAGACTGATTTCAACAACTGGCTGAAAGGGGTCGGCTGGGTTCCAATTGGCTCGTTGGATGTTGAAAAAGCAAAGAAGGCTAAAGACATCCTTAGCGAGAAGAAGTACCGTCAGAATCCAGACCAATGGAAGTTTTCTATACCAAACGATGCAATGGATCAGGTCCTTGCAAAACATAATGCACAGACAATGAACAAGGTAAGGTAACACCCAATACAAGTAATCTAGTTTCGAACTGAGGTGTATATTCCCACCAACTGCCTGCTCGAAAAAAAATCAATAATTTAATTAATTGTGTGCTATTTTTCAGAGACTGTATATCAATGCCTGGGAAAAAGATAAAACCAAAATACATGTTATGCCAGACACTCCGGAAATCGTGCTTTCCAAAGCAAACCAAATTAACATGAGCGACGTAAGTGACGTAACACCGTAAAGTGTTTTTTTAGCCATCTTTTTTTATGTGTGTCAAAGTAATCAATTATTCAGTTGGTATGTTAATGTTTAAAAATAAACATTTTTATTTCAAATAGAATCAACAGAAAAAATAAATCACTTGTGCAATTACAGATAGTGAGATAGATTTGATCAATGTTCTTTTTGGACAACATGCAAAGATTGTGATGATTGTGGGGGATCTTATTACTAGTCTATTTGGTAATACACAAGAATATTTAGAGGCAATAACTATCGACCAATATTGGCTGGTTGGTGATGCTAAGCCAAAATCTAAATCTCTGTGGGTTAAGGGTAGCTATGATGACACCATTAATAATAGCTAAATATGTTAAAATACAGATTCTTGCAAATCTCCCACCACTGAGAGACTTGTTTAGTGAGTATGTCTCTCAGTGTCAACAGAGTTGAAATAAAATAATCGTGGTTGCCACAGATAATTTTTCTCATTAATATCAACCAATATGTGTAGACAGGTCAAATATTAGACACATTTAGATGTCTCCAGTGAGTTATTTTTTTGCTTTTCTGTTGCTGCTTCAGATTGCAGGCAAAATATGTGAATAATCATTTTTTTTATGTCCTTCACAGAAACTGTATCGATCAGGCTATGAAGCAGACAAAAAGAAGGGTTATGATCTAAAGCCAGATGCTATCTCTATAAAAGCAGCCAGAGCTTCCAGAGATATCGCTAGCGATGTAAGTTTTTATTTAAAAATTAGGTAAAATATTAATATGAAATTAAAAACATTCCTATTTTATGTAGCGTAATTCTGTACTTTTTTATGTTTATCTATCAATTGGAAAATAGTTTATACACTGTATAATTATTAGCCACATTTTCATATATTTTTCAAGTTGTGCATAAACATAGGATTAGATATATTGAAGCTAATATTGCACTTGACGAGTTTCAGCAGATGTTACAATGTAGCTGTTTTTTTTTTTATTAATTTCATTAATGAAATGTCTTGCTACAGCGTTTTTGGTTGCTGTGATAAAAATGTTGTGTAACGGTAATTGCTGACTTCAGGAACAATTTCTGGTTTGGTTCTCTGCTAATGGCAAGTTGGTTGCTATAGACTATTAGGCAAGATAAGCATAGATAATGTAACTGCATAACATAGCACGTCAGTTAAAGAACTGCTTTTCTATTACTGTAGTTAAGTTTATCTCATTGTCCATTTTATTAATTTAAGTAAGTGTTGCACAGCTCAGGAAAGGAATGTGGGTCAGCTACTGTTTGGAGTAGGGATTGATAGCTCTGTCTGGATATTTGGGGTCATGGAAATCTGCACACTACTTATTAGCCCCACTCTTTGAGCCTAAGTAGCAAGGGATATGCACACAACACCATCTTCTAGAGTTCACCAAATGTGTCTAGAGTCTGTTTTGCCTGTTTTGCCTACCTATCCTCTTTGTTTTACAGTACAAATATAAGCAGGCATATGAAAAAACTAGAGGCAAACATATTGGATTCCGCAGTCTCCAAGATGATCCTAAACTGGTGCACTTTATGCAAGTGGCGAAGATGCAATCCGAGCGGGAATATAAGAAAGGTTACGAAAAGTCAAAGACCAAGTTCCACACCCCAGTGGACATGTTCAGTGTTACAGCAGCTAAACTGGCCCAGAATGTGGCTACAAATACTAACTACAAGCAGCTGATCCATCACTACAACCTCCTTCCTGATGCCATGCCGCTGCAACTTTCCAGAAACAGAATGCAAATACAAAGCGATGTAAGTCACTTAGAGAATAGTCACCGAACGAAATCCACGAAATATATGATGGGTTTCATTTACAAACATACTTGTAATGTATTGACAGTTGGGAACAGAGTTACACCTCACGATTAACTTGACTGTGCTTTTAGGACCAGTTAATACAATATACTAAATACATTCCATAATGAGATTGCTTTTAAAGAATAAACATCTATCTTTGGTAAAATAATGAGAATATTAAGATTTAGTTTGTTTTTTTCATACTTTAAAATGTAATCTTAGAAGATGTTGGACAGTGTACGATAAAGGTTGTTTCTTGCAAAAAAAATGATATCTGTTTAACTAGTGTATTTTTATTTCTTCTTTTATAATTAGAATGTTTACAAATCAGACTACAATGACTTTGTCAAAGGTGTTGGATGGATTCCCTATGGGTCCCAAGAAGCAGAGAAGAATAGAAAATCTATGGATATTCTCAGTGAAAAGAAGTACCGCCAGCAGCCAGATACCTTTAGATTTACCAGCGTGCCTGACTCCATGCCGATGGTCTTGGCCAAAAGTAACGCCCAAATAATGGATCATGTATGTATATGTATACTACAGTAAATTAATGAAATATTAACATTCCATCTGACTGTCAACTGTCCTGATATGCTAATCAATTATAAGATTACGTGTCTTATGTAGTCGGCTAAACAAACTGGAGGGTATAGCTCACTTTATATGAAAATAAAGAGTACAAATTTCAAAAAGTAGAAAAAATAACATATAAGTGGAGAAACAAGATAAGAAATAAGGAAAGGCAGACATGTCCCTTAGAGAACTGGGTGCAGTCTACTTTGTTACCAAATGTACAACTCTTGAAGTATTCAGAAACAAATGTATGCAGGTGGTACAATTGTTTAAACAACAACCAGATTGGCAGACCATAATCATCCCATCTCATCTTGTTCAAATAATGCATAGTCCTCCGGCATCTTACCCTTCCCAAGTTCACTGGAACTATTAGTGATTATTTAATATGATTCTATGCATGGTTTTACACATGTATTTATTTTCAAACTATTTATATTGAACAGTATTTAAAAAAAACATATTTCACATTAATTTGGTATACAAAGAAATCAACATTTAACAATAGAAACAAGTAGAAATAAGAAGGGAAGGTGAAAAAATAAGGATCGAAAATAAATAAAATGTAAAAAGGTAGGGGACGGGTACTATCCAAATGTACAAAAATAAAATAGTGGATTTGTTCCTGTTAAAATATAATACAGAGAGTAATATAACAAATTGTATGTCTAAATATATTGAATATTAATATGAAACAGGGCGTGTGGAATTATCTGCAGGAGAAACTCTTGACTTATATAATTTTCCCAGGCATCCCAATGAAACTGCAAATTCACTTTTTGAGGTGAGGGTTGCCACAATGCCAGTTCATACCTTTTGTTATCGAGCACTAAAATCAGTGCTTCCTTAATTGATGCTAAAGTAGTAGACTACCAATAACAAGGTATGATCGATGTGGATGCAGTAAGAATGTGGTCTACCATAATTCTATCTAATTTACTTGATGACTTAGGGAGATTTTTTAATAAACCCACCTCTGGAGAGAATGTTATAATTGATGGATCTATCTTTTTAATCAATGTTGCACAGTGCCACTATATATGTGAAAGAGTACCAAGGCCTCTACAACCCCTCCAAAACCTATCTGAATATTTTGTATTCATTTTATGAAGTCTTGAAGGGGCCAGGTGCCACCGGTATGGTATATAATTGTGGAGTGATTTTCTATATGGTTGGAACAATGGGGGATCCCTTTGAGAGATGATGTGAATGCAAGCCATTCCTCCAGGTCCCATTGCAGACCCAAATCTTTTTCCCAGGCTAGAATATAGTCTGGTTTTGGTTCTTGAACTGAAAAAAAAAATAAGAATAAAATAAGGAGATCATATATATATTTTCAATTTATATTTTTATTTTTGATTTGGGTAAAATAAATAATTTTTTTCAAGGTGGTTAAAATGTAGAATTTTTCAAATTTGTGGTCAGGATTGGGGATGTAAAATTGCTTTTGTAGGATCTCAGTAATTGCGGAGTACCGGGGGGCCCAACAATCGTCCAAATCATATTTCATTTTAAATTTCTCAAATGACATTAGCGAATTATTGTTGCTATAACAATCAATATTGTTTATGAATTTGGAGTGCCAATCAGCTAAATCTATTTGTGGATAATAATGATTTGGAATAGAAAGCTGCATAGCTCTTGACCAAGACAAGCTAGGTTTTAAAATTTTAATACGTCCCAAGCTTCAAATTAGATTTTTGTTGATGGAAACATTGTAGATAATTTAGGTCTTTTAGAAATAGGGAGCCTTTAATAGAGTATGGGTGTAATTTTTCTGTTTCCATCTCTAACCATCTTGTTTTTTTTAATCTAAACTAAATTTAATAGCTGCTGCTGCATTGGCTGCATAATAGTATTTTTTGAAATTAGACACCCTCAGGCCTCCCCAACCCTTCAAGCTCTGTAGAACCACAACCTTAACTCTGCACATTCTGTTCCTCCAGATAAATCAAAGAAGATCCAAATGTATCTTCTTAAAAAAAGACAAGGGAACATTTAAGGGTAGAGATCTTATAAAATATAAAACTTAAGGGAGAATATTCATTTTGATAGAAGCTATCCTCCCCAACCAGGATAACTCAAGTTCAGACCATCTTACCAACTCTTTTTTAAGTTATGGCTACAACTTGGCTAGGTTAAATAAATTCATGTTTGACAGGTTCTTGGTCAAATTAATTCCTAAATAAGAAAGAAATTACTTTCTCCAATCAAACTGGTATTCCTCCATCAGTGTTTCCAACACAGGCCTTGGAAAATAAAATGATAATGCTTGAGTTTTATGAGAATCTATTTTATAATACGATATTTTTCAGAATTCAAGTAATATGTCCATCAATGGGCCCCAAGATGATTCTGGGTCTCCAAAAGATAAAATCACATTATCAGCGAATAGGCCCACCTTATGAACATCATCACCTATTTTAATTCCCTTAATTTCACTTGTCCTGCGTATGGTCTCAGCCAGGGGTTCCATAGCTAAAATGAACAATAATGGTAACAATGGACACCCCTGTCTGGTACCATAAGACAGCAGGAACGTATCAGAAACAAAGCCTGATGCATATACTTCTGCGGATGATCTGCAGTACAGTGCGAAAACTGCATCAAGAAAAGAGGAAGGCAAGTTCATCCTGACCATCACCTCTCTCAAATAGCCCCAGTGTATTCTATCGAACACCTTCTCAGCAGCCAAAGATAGGAGGAAAGAAGGCGTTCGATCAAGTTCTGGTGCCATCTGGTTCTTGTCTGCCCATAACAAATCTCACCTGGTCATTGTTAACAATTAAGGGAACAAATAAAGCAAATTATCAGTTCGATAATATTTTAGCATATTATTTAGAATCATTAATTATTAATGAGACTGGGTGAAAATAAGAACATTTATCTGGTGACTTTCCCGGCTCTGGCAAAGTCACTATTCTGGCTCTTAAGGCCTCTTCTGGCATAACACCCACATACCAATAATAGCAAAATAGTTTTGTCAAATGGGGCAAAAGTATTTCAGAGAATGTTTTATAATATTGCAAAGTAAAGTAATCTAGTCCAGGCGCTTTACCACTAGGGGTTTTTCTAAGGGTCTTCTAAAATTTCATCAGACGAGATATTCTTGGATACAAGTAAAAAAAAATTCTGATCGTCATATAAAAATTCAATTAAAATTAAATTCTTGATTGCTGGTTTGTTTGCCTGAGTTTAGCTGCTTTTAGAACAAAATGTTTGTTACACGTGTATTTCCTATGATCCCTGCATTTGTTTTTAGTCACTTTTTTTTTTTTTTGCTAGAAATGTTAAATTAAATTAATCATCATGTTTCTTTTCTAACTCCTTTGGGTGCTACATGGCTACATGTTTAAATAGAAAACTTCTTAGTATAACAACTGTTTACATTTAGGCGTGTATTTATCAAACACTAAATTGCAGTAAATCCCTAATTGCAAAATTCAGTTGAAAAATGGCGAAATCAGCTATATTGTCCTACATTTTGCAGCTTAGTATTTAATTCACCATAATTTAGTGAATAAACTAATAATAAATAATAAAATAACTATAATATATAGTGTATTGCAAAAAAGTAATAATTAACCTTAACCCCTTAAGGACACATGACATGTGTGACATGTCATGATTCCCTTTTATTCCAGAAGTTTGGTCCTTAAGGGGTTAAAGTTAAACATACGTATAACATTTAAGTTTTCAATTTAAAAAACGATTGTGGGTAAATGAAACATTTACAGTGTCAAATATGTGCTTTCAAAGGTAAGCAGAACATTTTACCAATATGTGCATTTTAAATTAACATTATTTATTTTTTTATTCTTAGAATTTGTATACTCAAGCTTGGAATAAAGATAAAACCACAATTCACGTCATGCCGGATTCTCCAGAGTTTCTTTTGGCTAAAGCTAATGCAGTCAACATCAGTGAGGTAATGTCTTCTCTCTAATGTCTTGTATGTCATATCAAAATATACAATGCAGAACTTGTGGATCCTATCATTAGAATGGACATGGACTCAACATGTCACGTAATAGCTAGGCAGTAAAATTGGCCTTGAAAATGCAATGGAATATGGTTTATTTAATATGCATCGATCTTGTTGTAAAAATTGCAGTAGGTACTCAAGAATCAAAATTCATCATAAAGCAAATATGCCGGTTCCATCCAAACTCTCATCAAATCCCCCCAAAAAAGCATAGAGAACCTCCCTTATTGAATGAGTATCTTTTTGCTCAAGTCAGCAACGGATGTTTTTCCAAGGAAAGACATGAAAGACACCCAGTGTTTTGGCTCGTCCACTTTTTTGTTGGCCTGCAGAAAGTAACGAGAGTTGATAGTGATGTTTCTTTTTAATGTAATAAGTTGGTCATATTCTTTATAAATATCAAGATAGAGAAATGTTTTAGTAATGAGAAGAATATGTAGAAACTACAGATATTATAACTAAAAAAGAATTGTATCTCACTGTGCCCAGTCTCAGTACTAGAAAACAGGTCTGCGTCGCAGCTCATTAGTAACTGTTCGTTAATCTTTTTAAAACACTGACTGCTTTTGCTGGGTTGCATCTTCCCATTTCAGCTTCTCTTCCAATAATTTAGTAGCGATTTTAGCAATGGCAAGATGCTGTAGATATTTTGTGCTAGATTAAAGTGACAGGAAAAGATCTTTAGAAAAAAAACAGCTATTATTCGAAATATTCTTACATCTTTTTTTTTAACCAATATGTATGTTATCAAATATTGCCTTAATTTATTCATATTAATTATCCCTGTTTTAATTTGTAGAAAAAATACAGACAAGCATTGGAGGATTCTAAAAAGAAAGGATATGATCTCAGGGGGGATGCAATCTCTATCAAAGCTGCCAAGGCTTCCAGAGATATTGCTAGTGATGTGAGTACCAGCTGCGGTAGACTCTCTGTGTTGTACACTTACAGCAGTATTTATCAGCTATTTTTTTTTCAGAAACAAAAAATAAGTTGTGTTTTTTTTGTGAGATGATTACAATGCCTCGCTTTGTCCTTTTTTAGTATAAATACAAGAAAAGCTATGAAATGGACAAAGGGAAGATGGTTGGATTTCGAAACCTCCAAGATGATCCAAAACTGGTTCATTTCATGAATGTAGCAAAGATGCAATCCGATCGGGAGTACCACAAGGAGTATGAGAAGACCAAAACAAAATACCATACCCCAGTGACGACGTTTAGCGTGATGGCAGCCAAGGACGCCCAAGAAAAAGCGTCTAACGTGAACTATAAGCGTCTCCTTCACAAGTATATCTTACTGCCAGACGCAATGCCAATACAGCTTGCCAAGAACATGAACCAAATTCAGAGTGATGTAAGTTTATAAATTCTAACATTCTGAGTTTGCTGATTTAAATGTTTTTTTTTCTATATTGTTTATTGACCAGTATCAACAGTTACAGAACATGGAATTTTCAACCTAGAATTTACTCCACTAATTCATTAATTGTTGCTTTTCTGGTTTCTAACAAATTAAAAACTACATCTTTCAAAGGAACTTTTTTTTGAACCATTTTAGTGTCCAAAGAAGGCTTTGTTTGGTCTGCTGCTGATTCCGACTTTACTATCTTGGCTGTGAAATTTTTGAAATCACTTTTATTATATACAAATGTAGCAATTGTCTGAAACTATCACACTGGTTAGTATAGCTATTCTATGTCAGCCATTGACACGGCTTTATTTGCTTTAAAATTGACTGAAAAAAAAAGGAAAAATTATTTTTCTATAGTTATATAAATAAATGACTTACATTAAATTCACTGATATACTTACAACTGTATCATGTTCTCTGTAGAATGAATACAAAGTAGACTACAAAACATGGTATAAAGGAATGGGATGGAGTCCACTGGGTTCCCTGGATGTGGAGAAAAGTAGAAAAGCCACTGATATAGCAAGTGATAACAAATATCGACAACACCCAAGTCAATTCAAATTCACCAAATCAACGGACTCTATGGATTTGGAATTGGCTAAACAAAATGCCCAAGTTATGAACAGGGTAAGAGCCTGTTAATAGTGAATAAATATGTAAAATGTAAATATTTTTTAAATCTGTCTGTCTATTGCTCTATCTGTCTGTCTATCTCTCTATCTGTTTGTCTGTCTGTCTATCAATCTATTATCTGTCTAGTAGTGGTTTTTAATAAACTGTACAATATATTCCTATGTCATAGTTACTGACTTACATTTTTTTAATCAGCGTTCCTACATCGATGCTTGGGAGAAGGATAAGAAAACAGTTCATGTGATGCCAGATACACCAGAAATTTTGCTGGCAAAGCAGAACAAGACAACTTACAGCCAGGTATACACCAGTGTTAAAATTTGTATATGTATACTCTATGTGTGCGTGTGTATTTAGAAAATGGGATGCTTATGTTTTATGCACCGTTAAATCAATAGACTAAAACCCACCAAAGCTCCAGCTAAATGTAATTACAAGTATTTATCCGTTATCATTCTAATTATTTATGACATGTTTAATTTGAATATAAAATGTTGTGTACTAGAATAATAAATGTATATGATTAGACCAGTTCAGCTACTACAGTTGTCACTAACTCTCCATTTCACTTGTAGAAACAATATAGACAAGGGTGGGAGGAAGCAATCAAACAAGGCTATGATCTCAGGCCGGACGCCATTTCCATAAAGGCAGCTAAAGCTTCTAGAGATATCGCAAGTGACGTGAGTATCTTGATCGACTCTTGATATTTGCAAACTCTATGTCATTATGTTCAGTGCAGCTCCATGCTTGTTACAGGAAAAAAATAAAACTATGACAGCTACAAACAACCAGAATTAATGTCTTGCTATGTAATATACAGAGTGGGCCAAATTTCAGAGTAGGTTTTGAGGAGTCAATACCTTTTTTTTTTTTTTTTTTATTAAAGAACCATTTCAAAGATATTACACACTGTGAATGCTTAACGTATGGAGATTTGTTTGGCTAGCTACGGAGAATGACATCTTTTAAATGAGCTCCACTTGCCACCTCGCAAAGTCGCGCTCTTTCGATTGCATTGTTCAAAGCATTTGTTAATGTTTGAGAATCTAGCGCTTACATTTCTGCACAGATATCTGCTCAATTGTACATGGCTTGTTCACATACACCCGCACCTTCGGATATCCCTTAGAGCAGTGTTTCCCAACCCAGTCCTCAAGGCACACCTACCAGTCCAGGATTTAGGGGTGACCCAGTTGTGTCTAAGGTGTTTTTTTTTTTTTTTTTCTAAAAACACCTTAGACAAAACTGGGTAATCCTTAAATCCTGGACTGGTAGGTGTGCCTTGAGGACTGGGTTGAGAAACACTGCCTTAGAGGAAGTAATCGGGAACTGAAATATCCATTTCTTACTATCTTACTGTGGCAGCGGTAAGCTCTTTGTGTTAAAATAATGGACCTGCCATGTTGAAAATAAAATTCCACTATTTGCACTCGTTGTTCCTTCGTGAAATTACACGTGATGAATCTCCAAGACTCGGTCATAATATGTAGCAAAATAATTGAACTACTAACAAATAATTACAGTTATTTACCTGTAAAATCTTACTCTGAATTTTGGCCCACCCTGTTCATAAATTGCAGAGACACCTACTAAATATTTAAGTAAGTGGAATAAATGATGAATTTGATTTAATATTCCAGGTATTAAAGATTACAAAAAGAAAACATCTTTGAAATGTGTTTGTAACAATTCATGTTTTTTTTCTATTTCTTGTAAATAATATGTTGTAAAATATTTTAAATGCATATGTGGAATTCTAGTTATTTTTACATTAACATGTTTCGAATTTTTTCTCTCAGTATAAGTACAAAACTGCGTATCGCAAGCAACAAGGCCACCATGTTGGTTTCCGCAGCCTACAGGATGATCCTAAGTCTGTTTGGGCCATGCACGTGGCCAAGATCCAGAGTGACAGAGAGTACAAGAAGGATTATGATAAATGGAGGACAAAGTTTAACACGCCAGTAGATATGCTGGGAATCCTGCTGGCTAAAAAATGTCAGACCTTGGTCAGTGACATTGACTATAAGAGAAGGCTACATAACTGGACCTGCTTACCGGACCAAACTGCATTCGTTCAAGCAAGGAAGGTTTATGATATACAGAGTGATGTAAGTTCTAAGAGACATGTTTTTCCTTTCACCATATCCTTTCACAATGGAATTATGGTTGTCAATGACCAATCGTGTATAATTTGTATAATGGCCTTATAAAAAAATTCAAACCTTCATTAAACTAATGTGTAGCCTTTAGCATACATTGTGTAATTCATCAGCCGCCAACTAACCATTCTGGGTCATAGTTCCTGTGTGTGTCTGCTGTAGACCAGGGGTCTAAATAGTTTAATGCGGCCCGAGAGTCGTGAGAGTCATGAGAGAGAGCTGTACCTGAGTCCCAGGCATCCCTTTCTATGTTTGCATTGTGAGTGGCCTAGTCCACACGAGGGTTGTGATCACGCCCTTATTTGCTGTGTTTGAGGAAATTATGTGCTCCTTTTAGCCTCTATATTAAAGCTCTGGCATTCTTTAGTTACATCACTGAAACTTCATAAATGAGGTAGACTGATACACACAGCACAGGGAAGCAGCTTCCATCAAGAGTTTGGCCACGCTACAGATGCTTGAGCGATGCATTCAACTGTGTGTATGGGAGTTGGTAACTGTGTGTAAGGGAGTAAGAATTTGTTTGGGAATGGGAGTATGGACTTGTATGTATGGGTGCATTCTGGCAATATGGATCTGTGGCTCCCATGAGAGATGACGACTACGTCAGATAAATTGACTGTAAAACCTCTGTTGTAGGGAATCATGAGTGGTGCATGTCAGTAGGTGTAACGTCTTGGATTTTCTACCCAAGGAATAGATTAGTATAACAATATATCAGGAAGGAGTATAATAAACTTATAGCTGCAGCAATTTACAAAACAAAATTGCTAAATAAGCCAGATATGATCACACTATCATTTAACCCCTTAAGGACACATGACATGTGTGACATGTCATGATTCCCTTTTATTCCAGAAGTTTGGTCCTTAAGGGGTTAAAATCTCACAACAGAAAGCTATTTATATTTTTTTTATTAACATACATTTTTTTTAATGTTTTAGATTAACTATAAAGCAGATTACAATGAATTCATGAAGGGTGTTGGATGGATTCCCTATGGATCTCAAGAGGCAGAGAAAAACAGAAAAGCCATGGATATTCTTAGTAACAAGAAATATCGCCAGCACCCAGATAAGATCAAGTTTACTAGCATTCCTGACTCCATGGAGTTGGTTTTGGCAAAGAATAATGCTGAGATCATGAATAAAGTAAGTTATGGATTTAAATATTTGGTTACAAGATAAAGACTAGAATCTCTATCAGATAAAGCACAGCATTACTGTTAATTTGTTGTCTCTATTAATACAAACAATCAAAGATACATGTTTTCATTGAGCTCCTTATTTGAGCTGCCTAATACATATGTATTTTTATATTTAGTCATCTAGAATCATCAAGATACATTATTAAATGTACGAAATCAGAAGGTCCAAATCTCAAAATACAAAAGTTTTAAAAAGTACAATGTCAATAAAACACCTTTAACCTTGGCTACATGAATTTATATTCAAGCATTATATTGTTACATACTATATTAATGTTCAGTATGTTGTTTTTTTTGTTTTTTTAAATTGACTTTATAGAAATGTTTTTTCTTTTTAACATGTTTTTCTTTTATTTTGTAGAAACGTTACATACAAGCCTGGGAAAAGGACAAGAGAGAAATTCACATTATGCCAGACACACCTGATATTCTTCTGGCAAAAGCAAATCTTCTTAACACCAGTGATGTAAGTGTTTATAATTCTTAATTATTGTACCGCTCCTGGTATGTAAAGTTACAAGTGATATTTTAAATTGCCTTTGTGGATAATCTCAGACAAATACTTACTAGTTGGTTAAAGTCATACCTTCATTGAGAACCATGTGGATGTTTCCATATTAAGGCTCATTAATACGTTGGCATATTGAACTGACATGGTAATTAAACTGAAAACATGAATATTAATGTAACTCTGTCATTTACAGAAACTATATAAAGCCGGCTATGAAGAAATAAAGAAAAAAGGTTACGATCTGAAGGTCGACGCCATATCAATCAAAGCCGCAAAAGCATCAAGAGACATCGCCAGTGACGTAAGGAATTAAACATGGTGGATTTTTGTTGTTGTTTTTTTTTTCATTGTAAAACTTTAAGTTGTGATTTTACCTAAAAATCTTGAGAATTCCTTTTTTGGGGGCATAGGGACAGGTCCCTAAGTTCTATATCTCTCCAAAATAGATATTGTAGAAGGCATTGGGAGAAAAGCCCCCCTGCTCTTCCAAAAAGTACAAATAGTTTAGACTTTTTTTTTTTTTTTTTTAGCACGTTGAATAATTTTGTGTTACAAGTACATAGTACTGTATTATTTCATTTTAGTACTTGAGGACATGTACTAAGACATACAAAAATAAATTAATAAATACAGCCTTTTCATTTTATTGATTTAGCACGTGTAGTAGTTTTTAATTGCCCGTAAATTTCAGAACATGGCAAATATATATAAATAGATATAAATAATAATAAATATAAACAGAAGTTGATCTCACATTAAAAAAAAACATACTATTAATTTGATTTTATAACGTTTTATGTTCTGGAAGTGAAATCACTATTTTCACAATTTTCTATATTATTTGTACCATTAAAAAGTAAATAAAGCAAATGACATGCCTTACATTTCCATGTCTCTTTTTCTGCACCTTTTCTTCATATTAATAATTGTAAATGTAAACACTCACAATCCTGTAAAAATCCAAGTTTTATGATGAAACAATTTCCCAACCATATGTTTTTATCCTGCCTCTGTACAGTACAAATATAAAGCAGCCTATCGCAAGCAACAAGGCCACCACGTTGGTTTCCGCAGCCTACAGGATGATCCCAAGTCTGTGTGGGCCATGCACATAGCCAAAATCCAGAGTGAAAGAGAGTACAAGAAAGATTATGAAAAATGGAGGCACCATTTCAATACGCCCGTTGATATGCTGGGTATCTTGTTGGCCAAGAAGTGCCAGACACTTGTAAGTGACATTGACTACAAGCACTTCCTTCACAAGTGGACTTGTCTACCTGACCAGAATGATGTCGTGCAAGCCAGAAAGACCTACGATATCCAAAGTGATGTAAGTGTAAACCCAAAAGATTCTCTTATCAATCTCACGCATCAACACCATGTACTTATATGTGATAAACGCAGTACGGTTTTTATTAAAATTTCAACAAATAAAAAAAATAAAAATAAATTACCAGTTCCAACACACTAAATCAAAGGTCAACCAACAAATTATTTTTCCTTTTAGAACCTATACAAATCTGATCTTCAGTGGCTTAAAGGTGTCGGGTGGTCTCCATCTGGATCTTTGGAAGAAGAGAAAAACAAAAGAGCATCATTAATTCTAAGTGATACGAAATACCGCCAACACCCAGACAAATTCCGCTTTAAAAGTATTCCTGATTCTCTGGAAATGGTGTTAGCCAAATCAAATGCAGACATTATGAATAAGGTATGACTCTGCTGTACTACTGGTTTGTGTTTTACAGTAAGTAGAAGTTTAAATCTCTCTTGCCCTAGATCACCAATATATCTTCAATATATCTTTCAATATATCGGGATATGCATGGTGAATAATCACTTTTTGCAGATTTGATTTTTGGGATTAATTGTCCTTGAGAAGGACATATTGCATTAACACCGGTAAGACCACCGAATGACTGATAAATGGTACAGAAAAGAAAATTGCAGATTATCTGTTGGTGATCTTCTACTTCAGTGCAAAACACACAAAATAAATAAATAAATACACACGCACACATGCACACACGCACACACGCACGCACGCACGCACACACGCACACACACATGCACACACTCACTTGCGCAAGCCTTATTTGTTAACATGTTGGGGAACAAATATTCAACTAATTGCATTCTTGTTCCTTTTTGTTTATTTATTTGTTTTTTAGCGCTTGTATACTGACGCATGGAACAAAGATAAAACTCAAATACATTTAATGCCAGATATTCCCGAAGTTCTTCTTGCAAAACAGAACAAGATCAACTTCAGTGATGTAAGTATCCTTTTGTAAATGTTGCTGTGTTTTCAAACTGTGTCACTTAGTTCTAAATTAGTATTGACTTTCCAAATGTTGTCCCAGTTTTAAGTTTCAGGGTAAAAATGCGCCAAGTAAAGTTTTATGTGGACAAACCGATGTCTGGCAATATATCTGAATTTCCCCTGGCCATGTGCTACAGCATTACAGCAGTTTTTGTTACAGCATTTTTGGCACTTTTTGATTTTGCCAAACAAGTGCCTAGTTATTTTTAATTATACTTAGATATTGTTTAATGTTTGCGTTATGAAATTTATATAGTTGCTGGATGAGAGACTGACCCTAAAAATGTATTGGTGCTTTGGGAGAATTTGCCAAAGAAAGTCAATGTCGATTCTTCAGAAGCCCCCTCAAAAATATTCCTACTCCTACCATGTGACCTCTTGTCTACCGCAACCACTCACACTATTCAGCTGCTCCATGAAGATTATGGATAATTTGACAAATAATTATGGTAGTTTGTCATGGCTTTTAATATTAAATAGATATTTCACTCCTTTATTTCATTGGCAATAATATTTTTAAGTTTATCCTATCATGGAATGCCAGACATGCAAGTAACAAAAATTCCAATACTATATATTTTATCTAGAAACTGTACAAGCAAGCAATGGAAGACGACAAGAAGAAGGGATATGATCTGCGTGCTGACGCCATCTCAATTAAGGCAGCGAGAGCCTCTAGAGATATTGCCAGTGATGTATGTATTTTTTTACATTATTATTACAGTATCATTTTTATTGTGTGTGCTAAGGAGGGCTAATTTGTTTCCATCATTTACTTTTTCATTAATTTTTTCTCTGTCATTTTAGCAAGATAACCATATTATTTTGACAGGTCAGATTTTGGAGGTTGTGCTTGATTTTATTTGACTGGTGAGATAGCTCATTGGCTAGTACTCCATCTGTGGTAGCACATAGCTAATTCTTCTTAGCAAAGTCAACTCAGCTTTTATTCCTAGCTTAATAAATATGTACAATCAAACTGTTAAATTCTAACATAACGCCCAAGAATAGTACAACTAAATGTACCTTAAAATAATGCTTTAGAACAGCGATTTACAAACCATAGATCCATAGACCGCCAGTGGTGGTTCCTGGATTCATTCAACATACTATACTAAGTATGGTAAATGACAGAAAAAAAATGTGTGGATGTAAGGGTAGCTGAGAAAAAAAACCAAAAACAAAGTATTATTACTCCTTACTTGTCTCTTGTTTTTGCTTTTTATTTTGAAGTTTTAAATTGAAAAATAGATTTCTAGGCAGCCCCTCTATTTTGAATAAGTAGTTTAAAATTAAGAAAAAACAAACAAACCTTTATTATCCACGAAATGCAAATAACTTATTTATTACCCACAATAGGCAATAAGACAAGAATTACTTTTGGCTAATTCATAAAATCCATAACACTTTTTATTCCCCACAGTACAAAACCACATATCCAAAACAATTGGGTGATTGCTATAATTCTGGTCTTTCTCTCTCTCTCTTTCTCTCTATAATAGTGATCTATAATGTATTTTAATGATGGATCATGCTAACATGTTTTGCATTTGTTTTCACTAGTATAAATACAAAACTGGATACCGCAAGCAGCTAGGTCATCACGTTGGATTCAAAAGCTTGCAAGATGACCCGAAATCTGTGTGGGCCATGCACATTGCCAAGATTCAGAGTGACAGGGAGTACAAGAAAGACTTTGAAAAATCCAAGACCAAGTACAACAGCCCTGTGGAAATGCTGGGAATTGTACTGGCTAAAAAATGCCAAGTGTTGGTCAGCGACATTGATTATAAACGTCGTCTCCACCGGTGGACTTGTCTTCCAGACCAGAATGATGTCATCCATGCCAAAAAAGCCTATGAACTTCAGAGTGATGTATGTACGGCAATAATTGTTATTAATGTTTGTGTTGTTTTCTGACACATAACTATTTTGGTTAAAAAAAAAAAAAGACAAATGTTTGTTTTAAGAAACCTAACATCTTTTGTTTTGATCTTCAGAATTTGTACAAATCAGATCTACAGTGGCTAAAAGGTGTCGGTTGGGTCCCCCTCGGTTCCCTTGAAGTAGAAAAGGTTAAGAAAGCTGGAGAAATCCTAAGCGATCATAAATACCGACAGGCTCCCGACAAGATTAAATTTACCAGTGTCACAGATTCCATAGAGTTGGAATTGGCAAAAGCTAATGCCATCACAATGAACAGGGTGAGTAAAAAGTAATAGTAGGATACAATAGACACATATCACATTAAACTATCTTTGAAAAATATCTTACCTTTCTGGCCAGAATTTAATAAGATGAAATGTTCAGTTAGTAGAGTCCATGCTTTTTCGATTCTGATCCTGATCTATTAGTGCGTGGGGGCAAACATGATCTTCTATCATGTACAAAACTCTGCTTCTTCTCATTGGATGAGATATAACATCTCCAGATCAAAATCTTGTCAAAGGTTGCAATTGAGCAAAATGTGGAACCACCAATTTGAGCTATTAATCTCAGATAGTTCCATTTTAGAATCCGACATACCCTACAAAGATAACACTGACATATATATGTCGAGCAGAACTAATTTAATTCCGTTTTACAGAGGTTGTACACAGATGCGTGGAATAAAGACAAGACAACCATTCACATCATGCCGGACACCCCAGAAATTACCCTTGCAAGACAGAATAAAATCAACTACAGTGAGGTAATCAAATATTTAGCTTGTATGTAAATTAGCGCCTGTGTCTCAATGTGAAGTTAGAAATCAACATTTTATGTTTGATGATTCCTGTTTTATGATTTAAAAAATACACACTATTGCAACGCCTTACCTGCAGTGTTATCCATTTTCATAAATGTTGTTCACTAGCATAAGACATTTAGTATCAACAGATATATATAAAATTCGAAAATGTATTGTTACAAAAAAACTGACGCAGTAATAGATGTGATGTTTCATGTAAATTAAATAATCTAGTTTTTATGAAGCCTTGGCTGGCTGCATGCCTTCACAAGCCCTCCCCTCTCCCCAGTGAATGTTTAAGACATCGTTATGCGTGCATTTTGGTATTCCTGTTTGTGTACTGTCTGTAATGTCTGTACCTGTGTGTCTTGGTGTTTCTGTCTGCGTGCAATGTCACCGTGAGTGTATAAGTGTTCCGGTAAGTGTGTAATCTAAGTACAAAATTAGGTAATGTGAGGTGAATCTCCCATCATGCTTAGCCAGCTTTAATGGTTAACTGGGAGTGCACAAACGGTTCACAAATAAAGAACATTTCAGCACTCCTCCAAAATGTAACTTGTTTTTTATTGGTGCACTTCCAGGAAGACAGTACGTGGCACTGTGCCCCTAACACAGTAGTCTTTGTTAAGCATTGAGCTGTGATTACTGTGTTAAAATAAAATGTTGCCATTTTTGAGTTCCATGGATCCTCCAATTAAACACACGTTACATTCTGGAGAACAGCAATACTTTTCTGAATTCTGGATTGTGATGCTGGTTTGGTGAAATTGAAGGTTCTTAGCGCCCTATAGTGAAGTAAGTGCTCATCTGTTTCTTTACCTAATATTGACAAACTTTTGTTCACAACAATTTGTATTCTCTCCCCCTGTAGTTATCTCTCCCAAGTGCTCCCAGTGATCTTTCTCCAGCCTCCCCCATCAAGTGATCTCTCCCTATTACATGTTAGATCTCTCTATCTCTTATACCTTCCAGTACTCTGTGTGATCAGTCTGTTCCCAGTGCAGCTCTCCACCTTCCTTTGCAGACATAATTTACTTTAGACCTCATGCAGCTGGCTGAAGTCCTGTGAGGGGAGAGGACAATGACATGATGTAATGTCAAACCTCCACCTCTATTAAGACCGTCACAGGGTTTATGTATTAAGGAAGATAAGGAGCTGCACTAGAAACTCAAACCTCAGCCACACTACATTAACTCACATGGACGGCCAGAGAGGATGGAGGTGGGCAATCTGCAAGTCCACATGTTGCTCGCTGGTCAGTTGTGGCGTTCTTTGCTTTACACGGCAGGCCTTTCACTGTGATGATACTTGCTCTCTGTGCATGCCCTGGAGTAATCATTATTAGCTATACATTAATGTGTACTACTGTCAATAATCATGTGCTTTGGTTTTCCTTTATAGAGTTTATACAAACAAGCTTTGGAAGAATCAAAGAAGAAAGGCTATGACCTGAGAGTTGATGCTATCCCAATCAAGGCAGCAAAAGCCTCCAGAGATATTGCCAGTGATGTACGTTCTTAAAGAGAAGTTGATTTCTTAATATAATCCATAACTTGTTGAGTGCTTCATGGCCTGGCTTAGGACACATTAAATTCAACAGGCTGAACATTCTGATTCTGAAAAACACAGACACAGAAAGAGGGAATGTAACAATGGTACACTTAACACATCAATGCTACAATCCACATTGTACAGAAGTATCATTCTAGACCAGTAGCCAGTGTTATTCCCTAAAGTGATAATTCATAGCGAATTTAAAGTTTAATACCAAAATAGCTGAACTGGGACCACAGCTAACACATGGTGCCATACACCTTTCTGTCTTATCTTTAAATTGATTATGTAATAATTTTTTTTGCATCCCAATGAAGGGGTGGGAACAATATATGTCACAGATTATATTACAGTAATGTGACCTTTATCTTTCAGTAAAGTTATGTTACATAACCCACGTAATGGTATACTGTAAAATTGGGATCTTAATAATAACATCCTGCCACGGATCAGTACTGGATGAACTGCTACACATTGTTTGCATGAGACCGTATCACATTATTTTACACAAGAAAATACTTACTTGGCCAACCCAGGTTTTCATTTCAACCTTTGCTATATAAAAAGTCAAAATAGTTTTTGTCTTTACATTTTATGTTGTGTATGCTTTATTTGTAGTTTTCTGTCAGTTGTGTGTGAGTGCATGAAGATATATACATTTCAAGATGTAAAATGCTCAACTCTTGTGTTTTAGTACAAATATAAAACAGGATATCGCAAGCAGCTTGGACATCACGTTGGCTTCCGCAGTCTGCAGGATGATCCAAAATCAGTCTGGGCCATGCATGTTGCCAAGATCCAGAGTCTAAGAGAATATCACAAGGACTTTGAAAAGACCAAGACAAATTTCAATATGCCCGTTGACATGTTGGATATACTGCTAGCAAAGAAATGCCAGACTTTGGTTAGTGATATTGATTATCGACGACATCTGCACCAGTGGACCTGTCTGCCAGACCAAAATGATGTCATCCAAGCCAGGAAAGCCTATGATTTGCAGAGTGATGTGAGTAACAATGCAATATGTATACATGGAAATATATGGTATTTATGGTTTTATTATTATTATTATTATTTTTTTTTAAATGGTTATTGAACTGCTATCTTAAAAAGAGATGTTGGATTTTATTGCTCCTTATGCATTACTTCTAGCAGTGTATATTTACTAAACAGAGAAAAGGTTTCCTTTGTTTTTAACTTTCCTGTGCAACTTAATTAGTAGAACATTCCAATTCTATTAACAGAACTTGTACAAAGCTGACCTGCAATGGCTTAAAGGCACAGGATGGGTTCCTATAGGCTCACTTGAGGTGGAGAAAAACAAGAGAGCAGGTGATATTCTAAGTGACAAGAAATACCGCCAGCACCCCGATACCCTGAAATTTACCAGCGTCACTGATTCTATTGAATTGGAACTTGCCAAAGCAAATGCCACGATCATGAACAAGGTAAATGCAAAAAAAGGATACTGCTGTGTTTATCATAGACTCATCTGATCACCAAATACACCTTTTAAAAACATGTTGTAGGAAAAGATAGTTGAAACACGGTGTGTGCTTGGGATAATAAATCAAAATTACTTGCGGGATGTTTTATTGTAGAGAGAAAGGGGGGTTTTAAATTGGGCTTAAAATTGGTCTTTTAATAGATAGTTGAAGGAGCCCTAATAGGCCACTGGATTCTTATCTACTGTTAATGATATTTCTACGTATTACTTGAGTAGCTTAGTAGGGCAATATATTTTTTTCAATCTAATGATGATTAATGAACATAATAACATGTCTCAGAGTATAATTAAATATTTTTATTGTCTAGCGTTTGTATACTGATGCTTGGAATAAAGACAAGACAACCATTCATGTGATGCCTGATACTCCTGAGATTCTACTTGCGAAGGCAAACAAACTTAATTTCAGTGAGGTATGTGTCACTCTTACTGTTGTATTTAATGCCATTGTATTTTCTGTAGTAATGGTGAAAAGGGACAACCTAACATGGTCCAGTTATATTTCCATGTATGGAATGAAATTAGTATTTGCGCAAACCAGTAGTCTCTCTGAAACTCACATGAAGCTCATTTTGTTTCTTTGGAAGCCACTTTTTTGTTTGGAATTGTTGAACATTGTTAAGTAAATGTTAACATTTGTAAGAAATTGTTATTTTTTTGTTATTTTTTTTTAGAAATTGTACAAACAAGCATTGGAGGAAAGCAAGAAGAAAGGCTATGATTTGCGTAGTGATGCCATCGCAATCAAAGCTGCCAAAGCATCACGAGACATAATAAGCGATGTAAGTATTAATAATTTTAATGAAGAAGACAGAAACCACTGTTATTTTCATATAATTTTTTTTTTTTTTAAAGTATGCCTTTTACTTCCATAGAATTCATTAAAATATTGGACATATATTTTTTTTTTTTTTTTTTTAATTCTTTATTTTGGTTGTGCATGTGGTTACAGGCTATTAACGGACGCCACAACAGCGTATTTCAAGATTAACAGTAGTTACGTAGTGGCATAGAGATTCGCACATTTTTTTTTTTTTTTTAGTTGTATATCATGTATGACTAAACAGTTATGTCGTCGAAATATGTTTAGCTCGAATAAAATAAAATAAAACAGCAATGTTTCCACAAACACCACAACAGCACATATTAACATATATCAACATAGACGAGGAGTATGACAATGGTTTGCATGTTCGCACATTTTCCTATAGATAAGTATGGTTATGCTGTTATCGCCTGTGGTACATTTATCGGTTAGCCTTAGTATTAACAGACGCCACAACAGCATATTTCAAGATTAGCAGTAGTTACGTAGTGGCATAGTAATTCGCACATATTTTGTTGTATATCATGCATGACTAAACGGTTATGTTGTCGAAATATGTTGAACTTGAATAAAATAAAATAAAACAGCAACGTTTTCACAAACCCCCCAACAGCGTATATTAACATATATGAACATAGATAAGGAGTATGAAAGTGGCTTGCATGGTCGCACATTTTTCTATAGATAAGTATGGTTATGCTGTTATCGCCTGTGGTACATTTATCATTTAGCCTTAGTAATTTAGGTAAACAAAGCATTAACTCGATTTAAGCGTTATGATAGTGTAGTTGCATGCAAGAGGTTCATTACATGGCAATTGCCAGTGACGGCAGGCTAGGCAGCGATTTTAAATGACATCTTATTTTGTGCATTGTATCCTGAGTGTAACGAGTTTGGGTACATTAACGCTAGGACATATTTATGTTTAGTGCCATATAAATGCAATAGATAGTGCTGGATAAAACAAGAAAACGTCCGCTTGTATTAACACGAGAAAACAGTAATATCTAAACTTGCTTAGTGTATGACCAGTGTCCCTGCATAACTGCATAGCGTCCTTTGGTGGTTGTGGGAAGGCAGGCCGCCTGCCCGCATGCCGATAGGTCATCCTATTCCTCTGAGGGGAAACTGTGGTGACGGTGTCGGGTAGTACTGGAGCATATTACCCTGGGTATAAGATGCTGGGGTCTTTGAAGGGCAAGTGAATCGGGTGTACAGGCGGGTTTCGCTTCGGTGCTTGGCGTCCAGGTAGCCTTGTGCTGTTTCCCGCCGCGCTGATCTGCGGCTCCGGCACCGTCGCGGAGTTGTTCTGGAGCCTCGGGGTGGATTTACTCCCACGTGGCGTCGGATTGCCGGGCGGATCCATTCCGCTACTGCTCGCATTACTCGCTTGAAGAGCAGTCTCTGGGCGTGTAGCTGTATCCATATGCTGGCTCGGAGTCGTTCATAAAACTCCAGTGCATGCTCGGGAGGTTCGGTAAGTGTGTGTATTGTTGTGGGCTGCTTCCTAGCCGCCATCTTGGTCGGGCCATGCTCTCCCCGCTTTACTCTGGGCTTTGTCGCTTGGTCAGACTTTAGTGTGGGGGTAACCGCCCCCAGCGAGGACCGGGATATCCCCCGCCGGTCCAGAGGGGGGGTTGGCAGGGCAGTATTTGATTGCCGCTCGTGAGGAGGTTCTGTGCCGGGAGAACGGCCGCTTCCCCCAGGCCTCAGGCTCCAGTCTGGTGTAGGCCGCGTAGCTGGTTCAGGCGCTCTTGTTATGTTTCGTTGCAGGACGGGTATCATTTTGTTCCCCGTGTGGTCCTGTTTCTCTTTTTGGGCTTCTTTTGTAGTTAGCTTCGTTTGGGTAGTCATGAGGGTCGTTGTTATACCTGCTGGTGCAGGAGCTCGCAAGAAACGCGTCTGGCCATGTTGCCTGTCAGGCCCCGCCCCCCCGACATATATTTTAAATATAATAAAAAACACTTTTTTTTTTTTTTTTTTACAAATCTCGTATGCATTTTGTAAGCATAGAGAAAAACACAAACAAATATCAAAAATATGCAAAAATTTAATTAGAAGAGACTGTCTGCAGGTAGAGACAAAACCCTCCCTCATCAGGAAGAGACTCCACCAATCCTTAGCCTCTAATTTTGGTGTATGAGGCTGTTCTTATCCATTAACTCCTATTCAGCAACTGTTTATAGGATACATAATGTATCCATCATCTATAGATCCACATATCAGATGATGAACTGTTTAATGAACTGATTAAAGCCATAGTTCAGCTACTGTCAGTTATACACAGACCAAGTCTCAGCTACTAATTTGCTGTGAATCAACTCCTTTAAGTTGCACAAATTGACGCAGCAAAGGATGAATTGCATGCTCCTCCCGTGTTAGATACGGTGCATGATAGTCGCTGCACAATACGTTTTCCTATGATTACTTTTAGCCCTTAATGTTTCATTTAACAGTGTAATGTTTTGTAATATTTAGTAGACACACTGTTGTCTCTGGCACTCAAAAGAACCTTGAGTTATTAAAACTCAACTAAAACTAGATCCTTTATAGCATGACATTCGCCCAAAATAGAATTTTTGATATATACACCAAATACTGTGTTAAAGAATAAAAAAATCTCTAGATATTTGTTCAGGTTTTAAATGTTGATGTTTATTTTTAAATTGTGTTTTCTCTAGTACTGTATCTAAAATGTAAAAAAGAATGTAATCAAAGAATAAAATATGCATTTCTCTTTACTAGTATAAATATAAAACTGGATACCGCAAGCAGCTAGGTCATCACGTTGGATTCAAAAGCTTGCAAGATGACCCGAAATCTGTGTGGGCCATGCACATTGCCAAAATTCAGAGTGACAGGGAGTACAAGAAGGAATTTGAAAAATCAAAGACCAAGTACAACAGCCCTGTGGAAATGCTGTCTGTGTTGTTGGCCAAGAACTGCCAGAAACTGGTCAGCGACATTGACTATCGTCATTATCTTCACCAGTGGACATGTCTGCCCGATCAGAATGATGTCATCCAAGCAAGGAAAGCTTATGACCTGCAGAGTGACGTAAGTTATACATAGAGACATAATTTGCTTTTCTATTGATAATGTTGCCATTTAATTCACATTATATATATCTTTCCCACAGGCTCTGTACAAATCTGATTTGGAATGGTTGAAAGGCACCGGATGGGTTCCTGTTGGTTCCCTTGAAGTTCAGAAAGTTAAAAAAGCTGGGGAAATCCTAAGTGATAAGCTCTATCGTCAGAAGCCTGACAAATTCAGGTTTACATCCATCCCTGACTCAATGGAGTTGGTTCTTGCTAAAAATAATGCTCTTCAATTGAATAATGTAAGTGAATCCATTGATCTTTTTTAGTATAGGCGTTTTTAAATCAATATTTCAACTGAATATAAATTCTATTTACTAATAATTATCTAGCTATTTAATATTTCTCTCAGAGAGGCCTATAGCACACAAAAATGTGTGAAGTCTTATTGAACATATTTTATTCTAATAAAATTAAATGTTATACTTTTTCATTAGAAAGTTTTACACTACTATGTCCCTTAGCAGTAAAAAATAAATCAGTACTTCTTTTTAAAATATTGAGCAATTGTCAAGTTCCAAGTTTCGGCAGCAGAAATCATTTTTCTGCATATTTTTTTTTTCTTTTTATATTATCTGTAATTTTCTTTTTGTGTTTTCCAGAAATTATATATCGATGCTTGGGAAAAAGACAAACAAACTATTCACGTCATGCCCGACACACCTGAAATTTTGCTTGCCAAAGCGAACTCTGTAAATATTAGTAATGTAAGTACGTCTCTCTAAAATGAATTATTTTACAGCATAAAATAGAAATAGCTTTTCATTTTTACAGATATTTCTCATGATCTATGCAGGGCCTCCCTTTACACTGGAGGATCCTTGTGGTGCAAATCTATATGAGCCCTGACATTTAACACTCCCCTACGACCATATCACAAACCACTTTCTGTACACATTCAGGAATATTTTGTGTAACACCAGAGCAAGGAGAGAAGGGTATGAGCACTGGAACTTGAACCTCCTAGAGCAGAAAAGAGTTTTCATGTCCCCTTCACTGTAGTGTCATTTGCAAATGTGTCCCATAATTTACCTTGGCGTCCCTGTCTAAAGGTGGACCTGTGTCTCCATGGCTTGTTCATTACTCATCCACTCAAGTTTATGTATCTTGTACCTTTCAGTTACACCATCTTTTTTCCTTCTTTTAGAAACTTTACACTCAAGGATGGGAGGATGCTAAAGCCAAAGCTTATGACATCAGAGCTGATACCATCGCCATTAAAAGTGCAAGAGCATCAAGAGATATTGCTAGTGATGTAAGCATGGACAATTTTGTTTTGTTTCTGTTCTTGAAAGTATAGTGTTTAAACACAAATAAAATAATAAATATAATGCACTCAATATGCATTCTTCCTTGAGAACATTTGTTTGAAAATGTCGTATGTCTATAATTCTGGTCTATGTATACATAATAGTGGTCTAAAATGTATTTTAATGATAATTTATGCTAACGTATTGCATTGCATTTGTTTTCACTAGTATAAATATAAAACTGGATACCGCAAGCAGCTAGGTCATCACGTTGGATTCAAAAGCTTGCAAGATGACCCGAAATCTGTGTGGGCCATGCACATTGCCAAGATTCAGAGTGACAGGGTGTACAAAAAGGAATTTGAAAAATCAAAGACCAAGTACAACAGCCCTGTGGAAATGCTGTCTGTGTTGTTGGCCAAGAACTGCCAGAAACTGGTCAGCGACATTGACTATCGTCATTACCTTCACCAGTGGACATGTCTGCCCGATCAGAATGATGTCATTCAAGCAAGGAAAGCTTACAACCTGCAAAGTGATGTACGTTATTTATTATGTCATAGTTTTCTTTTGTTATTTCTTTATTAATCAATGCAAATATATAACATATGAATAATAATAACAATAATATTTCTAATAATAATGATCTAAAAAGACAAATAGTGTTTAATAAGTCATGGCACTTAGAAATTAATATTTCTCAAATTAACTGATAATGGAAGCTAAATAGCAAGTTGTGACATGAGCTATATAGTTTACAATAAATTCATATTCTTTAGAAACTGTTCATTAATAGACATAGTGTTACTTTGTTGACAAGGTATGGGTTCCTTGTTTTGACAGTGGTTATATAAATCTGACATGGAATGGATTCGCGGTTGTGGCTGGATCCCGAATGACTCCCTTGAAGTGAATAAAGTCAAGAAAGCTCAAGAAATCCTAAGTGAGAAAAGTTATCGACAACACCCAGATTCTATCAAATTCACCAGCGTTGTAGACCTTCCATCTATTGTCTTGGCCAAATCTAATGCGCATCAGCTGAGTGATGTAAGATATTTATTATTATTTTACTTAATTTTTTTGTAGTTTGACAAAGAACAGTACTTTCAAGTAGCTGACATAAAAGCTGTAATATTCTTATGTACATATTATTTTCTGCTTTTTTTTATATTTTTCTACTAGTCTATTTACCGAGATGCCTGGGAAAAAGAGAAAACAAAGTTCAGTCTTCCTTCCGACACCCCTCAAATGGTCCAGTCTAAAATCAATGCTGTGACTATTAGTAATGTAAGTACACTATTATACTTTACTTGAAACATTACATTCCAAATATCCAGAAACTCTTTCTGGACAATATTTGCTAAAATTATATTCTGCTATGGAAATTATGTACAGATTTAATTAAAACTTCCAAATTTGTTTTAGATATTTTTTATAGATGAAATATATCTTTCATTTTCATTGAATAATAAAGTGAACTCTTCAAAAGAATAATGCATGCCAGTTAGAGTCATGATATGAGCATTAGTAGACCGAACAACAGTATGTTGACTGATACTTCCAAGTTATCTAAACTAATTTTGTATTTTCTCTGCAGAAACTATATCAGCAAGCTTGGGAAGATGTCAAGAGTAAAGGATATGATCTGAAAGCCGATGCCATTTCGATAAAGAGTGCTAGAGCATCCAGGGACATTGCTAGTGATGTATGTTGGATTTTGTCATCTAGCAATATAAAAAAGGGTTTTTAATGATGAATATGGTAATATGTTATACTGTATCTAATATGTAAACAAGAATCTAATCAAAGAATAAAATACTCATTTCTCTTTATTAGTATAAATACAAAACTGGATACCGCAAGCAGCAAGGTCATCACGTTGGATTCAAAAGCTTGCAAGATGACCCGAAATCTGTGTGGGCCATACATGTGGCCAAGATCCAAAGTGACAGGGTGTACAAAAAGGAATTTGAAAAATTAAAGACCAAGTACAACAGCCCTGTGGAAATGCTGTCTGTGTTGTTGGCCAAGAACTGCCAGAAACTGGTCAGCGACATTGACTATCGTCATTACCTTCACCAGTGGACATGTCTGCCCGATCAGAATGATGTCATTCAAGCAAGGAAAGCTTACAACCTACAAAGTGATGTACGTTATTTATTGCGTCATAGTTTTCTTTTGTCTGACATATATTTTAGCATAATTATGTCTCTATAAATAATGGTGATGTTAGAACATCTGTTTTTGTATTAATTCATAAGCACAGGGATCACTTGCTTGTAGACAAATGCTTGACAGCTGTCTAAGTGCAGCAAAACTACATTTTGGTTCTTTTCATAGAAATGGTAATATTTGCTGTTTCAAGGGAGTTAATAAATTCTACGGAATATAGATTTGGTATGTACATGTGTGGTGTTAAAAACATTTAATTCTTATTTTACCAGTGGTTGTACAAGTCTGACATGGAATGGATTCGTGGTTGTGGATGGATTCCTAATGACTCTCTGGAAGTGAATAAAGTCAAGAAAGCTCAAGATATCTTAAGTGAACGTAAATATAGGCAAAATCCAGACACAATCAAATTCACAAGCATTGTTGACCCCCCACACATTGTCCTGGCCAAAGCCAACGCACTCCAACTCAGTGATGTAAGTTTTTTTTATGTTTTTATACCCAAACTCATTTTGTACCCTGGTATATTTTACTTTAATTGCAATGCAATCAGAGTATGGTTCCAGACACCTGCTAAATGGCACTTTTCACCTTGGTAAGTAATTAAATGTGGAATATTTTGGTTTAATTGTGTGAAGAAATTTGAGTTTTACCTAGTTTTGGATAGCATTTTATAAAGGAAGCTCTGGTTGGAAACCAGTATTCTTTTTTTTTTTTTTTTTTTTATTCTTTATTTTATTTGCGCATGGAATGACAGCAAGCGTGCAGCGCCACGACAGCTGCTGCAAGCGGATTCATATACATTTCAAATCGTGACAGGTTAAACAGCGCAGTTTTTGTTTTTTATGAAGATAACAAACTATATAAGACAGACTAGAGCTATTAAAACTATTAACACTATTAAAACTATTAAAACATATAGTGACATTCAAGCTAGGTCTTATGAGATTGTCTTGGCACATTTGGTGTTGTCAACAGTTTAAAACAATATATATGCAATGACAAACATGAAATTGGTCAAGTGTTACTAGTTATGTGAACAGGCTAGATCGAAACCAGTATTCTTTTGTGACTAACATTGCAAGAATTGGGGAAGGAAAAAGTTTTCAATTTTTCACGTTGAGGGCAGCTGCATCGAATGTTTAATTACCTGTAATAAGCTAGACACAGCTAAGGCAACACCCATCTTTACTCATGTCAAAAACTGACAGAATTTAACTGATATATCTATCTGGCTGTTTAAAAATAAAAAGCCAAAAATAAATTAATAAAAAGCAGCTAAACAAAAAAATATATATCTATTAAAACTATATCAAAATCAGCTATATTTAGTAAGATCCAAATTTTAAAATATGTAGTATAGCTCATCTGTAAAAATTATCTAGTTCCAACATAGTCAAGACTTGGCTATTTAACCGTGGTTTTGCAATTCAGATTTCAGTTTGCTACAAATTGGAGTTTAGTGGATAATCATGAAGGTCTCAATAAGATTTCTAACTACTAAACTTTAGAATTCCGCAATAATAAATGCAGTAGGACTTTTTATCTAAACCATCCCATCATTAGTTGATGGAAGGCAATCCAAGGCTGAGGGAAATATACTAAAAAAAGCAACCATGACAGTCACATCCCAGTCACTTATTCAATTATTTTTTTTGACTATAATGAACTGTGTATTGGAATAATGAGGTTTTTTTTTTTCAAACAATTGATATTTTGTCACTTTCACATGTTTCTTCTCTTTAGCATGTGTACAGAGATGCATGGGATAAGGATAAAACCCAATTTAGTCTCCCATCAGACACTCCCCAGATGTTGCAATCCAAGATCAATGCAGCAAACATCAGTGAAGTAAGTATTTGTCATTTACCTATTGATTCACGTTAAAACAAGAAGACTTACTGAAAAGAAGGAGATCCACAAATGATGGATACAAAAACATAATCTGCTGATGGATTAACTTTAAGTCTAACTGAGGCTTTGCTTTACATTGTTATACAAAGCTGCTACGCTAAATATGAAGAGCACAGTCTCATGGGAGCATTAGCCTATATTAACGTGGTCTACCTTTCCCACATCCTGAGCTTACATGGAAGGGCCATCTAGGAGGAAGGTCCAAGGGCTAGAATAAGTTTCATAACTGCATCTTGGTGCCAGAGCAGAGGTCCGCACTGTGTCTACACATCTCAGTTGACCTTCTACTGCCTAGATCTCACCTCTCTTTATTGTTTTTCTGGTGATGGGACAGTATAGACATGTATGGATGGATAGCTACAGTCAAGAGGTCTAAAGCTTCCATTATGTCAGTGCAGGACAATTACACAGTATCATCTGACTTTTAATTACCTGTATTTATGTCACCCACTGACGCATTTTGTCCAAAAACCATTTCATGGGCCCAATTGCTGGTGAGAGAGAATAAAAAAAGCATTATTGGAGCACCCACTGAGATCTTTTGTAAAATGCATGAGCCATTGTCTGTTTTATTTCCTTCCCCATGTTAAGGACAACCCAACCCATAAATACGCATGCATGTCTTCATTAGAATAGAACGGCTGTCATTCCCTTCTGTCTGTTGTTCATAACGTTCTTTGTTCTTTACAGAAAGTGTACAAGCAAGATTATGAAACGTCCAAGAAGAAAGGTTATGATTTAAGAGCCGATGCCATCCCAATCCGCAGTGCAAGAGCTTCAAGGGACATTGCTAGTGATGTATGTATGATGCATTTATTTTAAGCAAATATATAAAAATAAAAAGCAAAAAAGAATTCTAAACTATCTTGTTTATGGTGTTCAGACCAGCATAATGTTATTGCTCCAAATGAGTTCTACTTCTGACACAGTAAACGTTATTAATACAATACACTCAGGTCTTATGATCAATCAGTTCATAACCAAGTCGATAATGTAACAACAATAACAAATAATCTGTACTTTTCCTTCTTATAGTACAAATATAAGAAAGCACATGAGCAACAGAAGGGTCATTATATTGGAGCCCCAACAGCTAAAGATGACCCCAAGCTGATGTGGCTGATAAATGCTGGCAAGCTGCCAAGTGATTTGAGATATAAAAAGGATTTTGAGAAGACAAAGACCAAGATTCAAATTCCAGCAGACATGGTGTCAATCCTAACAGCCAAGCAAGTCCAAGCAGCTGCAAGTGAGATCGACTATCGAACCCACCTGCATCAATGGACTTGCCATCCTGATCAGAATGACTGCATTCAAGCTAAGAAGGCCTATGAACTGCAAAGCGATGTGAGTATTGACTCATCTAAGTTCAATACATGCCAAAAAAAAGAATATATGAAAGCACTGGAAATGGACAAAAATCTAATTAACTTGCCCTTCATTTAGTACCTGGCCAGATCTCAAAGCTCACCTGTACAATTACAGAGAGAACCTATACAATTTGCAGACTCATCCCACCCACAAGGACAGTCAAAAGTCAAAATTCTGTCAATTTCCATCTCCATGGTAGATACAGCAACCCTAGAAGATAATTTCTGCCTTCTCAATGCCTTGTCAAGTGTAGCTGCTTAATTGAATTGAAATACTAAAATATATAGAGAAATAAGAAGACTCACAAAAAATATAAAAGTTGAGGGCAACTCACATTATACTATGAGTAGAGAAACTGATGAGTTGCCTGTGAATTTGGATTCAATTAATTTGATCCTTCCGGAAAATGCACACTATTTAAAATTATATTTACTATTCCAGAACATCTACAAATCAGACTTGGAATGGATCCGTGGGTGTGGATGGATTCCCAATGAATCGGTGGAAGTTAAGAAAGTGAAGCATGCTCAGGACATCTTAAATGATCATCTGTATCGTCAACCTGCCAGCTCATTGAAATTTACCAGCATAGTCGATTTGCCATCTATTGTCCTGGCTAAAACCAATGCTGACCAGCTCAGTGCCGTAAGTTAGTCACTATCATTGCAGTATGTGTCATCTTTCTGCCTACGTTAAGTTATAATAGTCAACTGATGTGTTTTGGTTTATTTTAATACAACCTATATTTTTCTTCTAAAGGCCAAATATAAAGAAGCTTGGGAACAAGATAAAAGAACAATTCACGTGATGCCAGACACTCCGGAGATCATGCTGTCGAGAGCCAATGCTGTTAATGTCAGCAATGTATGTACCCCACTCATTAGACATTGCAATAATTAATTTGCGTATTTCGGACCCTACCAGTATATACAAAATTGTGCTGTGGCAGTTAATTAAGTACCTGTGCTTCCAAAAAATGAATGGTGTTACTGGTTTCTCAGAATAACAAATATTTCATACAACAAAGTTTAGCATTTATCTTTTAGAATTCTCAAAAAATGTTAAATCTCAGTATAAAGTGAATATGTAAAAAAACAAAAAACAAAAAACTTAAAAAAGAAGAAAAACGTTATTGTGCAATATTGGTTTTAAAAGTGATTGTGCATTTGTAATATAAGAGTAAAACATCCACAAATACCAGATCCTTCTTTCCTGGCTCTGGTGTTAATATTCAGTGAGTTATTGGCACTAGACCACCCATTGTTCCATGCTTTTTGTTCTTCTCTTTCTTACATTTTTATATAGTAGAGTTTTATAGAGTATCACAGAGAACAGCAATATAATGCAAAATAGATGTAATAAGCAACACAATATTTTGTTATTAAATCGCTCATTTGGATTAGAGCTACATGTGACCAGACACGTAGTGTAAACACACATGTGTATTTTAGGGTAACAATGAACTCTTTCTTTGTAATCGAGCAGGCACTCACTCAGATGTTAAAACAGTACATAAGTGCAGTATATCAAATTATTACATACATGATTATGCCTACAAACAAGTAAAAACTATATGGAAACAAATTTCAAATGTGCGCTCCTGGGAAAAGGTTTTCCTTATCTGTGTTTAAGACACATTTCAACCATTCATAAACTTAAACTTTTCTTTATGGGCTGATCCATGCAGAGTGTATTTTTAATGTTGACTATTCAAACGCCCAATGTCATTTCATATGTCCGCATTTGTAATGTTAAAACCAGAGCTGTATTTGTGGCAAAAAAAAAGGTTCCACAATTTCAAATGTTCTGGGCAAAAACAGTTGTGGTACCTCCATACACTATATAAGAGAGTTAGAGGGATTTAGGACTGACTAGTACCCCAATAATGAAAGTTATAATGTAATTGATTATGTCAACAACAGTAGAACCTTAGAACCTTTCTATGATACAGTATATGTATGTATGTTTGTAATCTGATAAGTATGTAACCTGATAAGGAAGGTCGTGAGAAGATCTGGATATTTGTTGTCTTAGGTAAGATGAATGTCTGTAGTTCATATACATATACCTCTGAATTGTATTTTATAGCATTCTTTTATATCTTATAGAAGACCTACACTAAAGCTTAAGTTATCCAGTTGACATTCAGCAAACACACCCATCTTTTTTTTCTGAATTTATATTTTTACAATTAGTTTAAATAGTTTTGCGCAATGTGCTTTTTGAATATTTCAGAAACTGTACAGGGACAGCTGGGATAAAGTGAAGATGATATATGACCTAAGATCCGATGCCATTCCCATAAAAGCAGCTAAAGCTTCCAGGGAAATTGCAAGTGATGTGAGTATGTTTCTTTAAAAGTACCAATTCATATATATTCATCCTAAGCACAATTGTGATGACTGCCTTCTCTTATTTCATTTATTTCTGTAGTACAAGTACAAGCTATCTCACGAAAAACAGAAGGGTCATTATATCGGGACAACATCAGCTCAGGGTGATAACAAGATGGCCTGGTTCTTGAAGGCATATAAACTTCACAGTGACCTGTTATACAAGAAAGACTTTGAGAAGACAAAGACTAATGTGAACCTACCAGTAGACATGGTGTCCATCGTGTCAGCCAAACTATGCCAGACATTGGTCAGTGATATCGATTATCGTCATTACCTCCACAAATGGACCTGTCTCCCTGACCAGAATGATGTCATTCAAGCCAGAAAAGCATATGACTTACAGAGTGATGTAAGTGTTTCCATGTCTCCTCTTTTAATCCTTGATTCTAGAGACTTTTTACCAAGTTATTTTATTTCTGGGAATCTCCTTTATCCCTTTACCTAATCACACTACTTTTAGGCACCTTCAGAGAGTACTATTGTCTTTAATTTCTTACTTACCTGCTAGGTCCTCTGTCTTTTTCCAGTATATTTTGTCTCAGTTCTATATTTGATTTCATGCCTTGGGTACACTTGTACTATCCATACTGATACTGTCCCATTGAGAGCAGTGATCCTTTTTTGTCGAGTGTCCTCTTTTGTTATTTATTTATTGTTTACCAATTTAATTAAAAAAAAATCTCAAATGTATATATATCACATCAGATAATAGTCTAAAATATTAATAATTTTTCTTTTTTTTTTTAAATATTGAAAACAACATAGCATTTGATTAAATTGATTTGTATTCATGTAGCCCTTGTACAATCCCTGCAGTTAACTCATAGATAATGTTATTTATTTAACAGTTCACTGCTGCTGTGCCTTTGTTCAAAGAACAGAGTTAAGGAAACTGTGTACTAGAAAGAAGAACTAGTGTAAATGTTAACAATTACAAATCCTATAAGCTTGAACAAATTCCAAAAAAATAGTACCACCACTTTTCTATGTGTGGTTTACAACATGAGATGTCCTGCATTTCCTCTAGAGTTCCCTTATTCCACATAAGGCTACAAACTCCCACATTACATCTACGCTTGCTGACATGTAAACACATTAAACTGTTGACCAACATTGTAATATTTCGTTTGTTTAAGGCTACCTGTTACAGAATTAGTATCCATTTGTTTACATGTCTCCTGCGGAAAGCTCACTGTAACTAACCGGCGGCTATCTCAGAGTCTCTACACCAAGCATATCAAACACTGGCCTTTTCAGATGCTGATGAAATACAACCCCCATGATTCTGTGGCCATTTATTGCATTCAAGGGATTTTGGGAGTTGTAGACCATTAACATCTGGGGGAGCAGAATTTGAGATCCCTGCTCTAGCCACATTTGTATCAGTCAAAATATGTGTTGTCCATGAGCCACATGTCATGGATGGATGGGTGGGTGGATGGATAGATAGGTTGAAACAAGGACAGCCAGATACATAGACAGAAGGATTGATGGATAGATGATACTTGGATTATTGGATGATGGATTAATCAACAGATTGATTTATACAGATAACTTTAATTTAAAAATAAATAACGTATGTAAAGTGTTTTTTTACGAAAGCTAAGTATTTGTTTTCCACAATTTTTGCAGGCACTTTATAAGTCAGATCTGGAATGGCTCCGTGGTGTCGGATGGATGCCCAATGAATCTTTCGATGTCAAGAAGGTTAAATTCGCACAGGATATCTTGAGTGAGGTATGATTTCACTTCCTATCATTGCATCAGTATTTAATGGTCAACATCACCCACAAATAAAGCATTATACTCACACTGGCAATATTCATTCTTTTGTCTTTTGTAGAGCAAATATCGAACCAAACCAGAAACTCTAAACTTTACTCCTGTCACCGACAGAGTTGATTATGTATCCGCTAAGCAAGGAGCAGAGATTCTCAGTGATGTAAGTATTTCTGATGGATATTGGCTGTCAGCAGTTGGTATGACATAGCTGTGTTGGAACAAACAATTTGTACATAGATCCATTAATACACTCTGGAGAATAATCTCAGATTTTTTCAAGTGGTGCTAAACTTTTTCTTTTTTTTTTTCTAGTTTAATTACATTGGTTAAAACTCTTACTGGTATAGCTCTAGCTACCAATACAGCTTTCAGAGTTGTAGTGGTTATGGTGCCCTTATCAATAGCTATTTATTATTGGAAACATGTCAAATAAGATATGTATCCTAACAGGGATTTTGTAGTAAATTAGTTTTGTTTGTTTTTGTTTTGCTTGTGTTTAGTGCCTAATTTTAATTTCCTTTATTTGAAAAAAATAAAATTAAAACAAATAAAAAATATTCTGGAAGACGTAGGATTGCCAAATCCTAGTATTATGCACACAGGCATTGCGGTTTCTGCTTTTACATGTAAGCATATTTTCACTTGTGTTGAATGTCAAATAAGAATAAGAGACATGTGTTGTTTGTTTTTCAGATAAAGTATCACGAAGCTTGGAACGGCATAAAGACAAAATACACTGCTTTAAGTGACACTCCACTACTAATTACTGCACGGGAAGCAGCCAAAAATGTGAATAATGTATGTATTCTTTGATTTCGGCTTTCCTTTGTAGACTTTCAGAATAATTATCTTCATTTTAAAGTCAAATATGTAAACTTGCGGGGAAAACAAATCACTCCATTGAAGAGTCGCTGTTTTAAATGTTTGTTTATGAAATGGGACACTTACAATTTGTGGCATTTACAGATTACAACTGCAGGACGCTTTAAAGAGAGACTCTTAGCTGAGGTTGATAACTGGTAGATTTACAGAAGTAATTATGGTAAAGCATCATGGCAGTTCTGCTTCTGCAACCCCTACTGTATAAGAGGAAAGAATGGTAGCCAACTTGTAATCAAAACTGTATTCTGATTTGCTGAAAACACCAAGCCTCAATCAGAACTCTGCTGGACTTTGAATTGCGTGAAAATTCACAGATGAGAATATGCATTTTTCCACTAATTTTATGTAGTAAAGTGCAAATAGGTTCAGTATAGACAATTCCCACAAATCTCACGTTTATGGAAAATGCCTGTACTTGATACCTGTTTCAAAATATCACAGTTGTTGTCAATGCTGTTCAAAGATTTACAAAGATTTTGATCCTAGATATCTTACTATGCACCGGATAGGTCAATCCTCTCTTGCTAAATATTGCTAGACAAAAAATATTTCAACAAAACTATTTATGCTTGTAAGCTGACTTAACAATATTTGGGAATTTCAGAATTATGTGTAAAATTTCCAATGTTATATGCTTTTTTGTATTTGTATTTTTGTATTTTTTTTTCCTCTTTCACAAATCGTATTGTATTAATTATTAATTATTTAAATAGTAATACAAACAGAGCTTGGCTATTTTGGCCCAGATCTCCACTAGCTTGGTCTTCAACAAAAATATGTGGACTAGGTGATTTTGAGCAGATTTGTAATAAATTTCTTGAAAACATAATTTAATAACGTAATCGCAAAAGCTACCTAGATGTTTCATGTTAATGGTGAAATTGTTAATGTTTAATTATTATTTGTTCATTATTCTTCTGATATACTTTAAGCATTATTTGCATTATTAACCACTTACTTTTTATTATTTCAGAAACTTTACAAAGAAGGCTGGGAGAAGGTTAAAGCTACAGGTTACCTTCTTCCACATGATGCCGTCCAGATAAAACATGCCAGAAAGAGCGACACTGTTCAGAGTGAGGTAATGATCCATTGGGATAATCTATAATTGGGCATTCCATTTTATGTTTGGTCGATTTAACATGTTGAGGTTCTACAAACAATTCAATTGTGTACAATAACAGCAACAATCCATGACTTCACCACAATCGGTCCTTGAAAACAAAAAAATACTTCTTTTATTCACCACAAGCAACTCTGTGGTGCCCTAATAATTCTACAACAATCCAAACTTCCATAAGAATAGGGTCTTGAAGAACCAGATTGTTGTAGCTCATTATAAGTCGTTAAAGGGTTATAAACATAGAAATAATAGTAAATGTAAGTGGAGGTCTACATTGAAGTGAAGGTTTATTTATTTGTTGGATTATTTAACAAATACAAGGTACAAGGTCAAATCAGAGAATATATCAATTATATAATGGATACAAAATTATACATGTTGAAAGAAAAAAAATTATATTTCTGAATTTTTTTTAATATGATTTTTATAGTCACCCTAATGGGAATATTCTAGATTAAACCGAGACCTCAACTAGGATCTGATTTGCCATTCAGACAATTAATTTCTCAAAATTGTTATGTCAGAGAATGACATAGAAAAAATATCAACTAAAAAATGTAATATATACATGGAGAGATTGTTCTATGTTATAGCTTACTTGTTATACGTTACCATCTGAATTAAAAATTTTTTAGAGACTATTTGATTATTTTAGGAATATAAAAGAAATCATATAAAAATCACATTTAAGTAATATTTGTGAGGAATGCTAGGTAGACGTGTACTAAATGTTCCTTAAATCAGAGGAAATCACTCAAATTCCTAAAATAGCCAATTATCAGCCAAAATGTTTAAATGTTACTATTTTCTTCTCTATTTAGTTGAAATACAAAGCTGATTACATCAAACAAAGGGGTCACTATGTTGGAGTTTCCAATGCGGATCAAGATCCTAAACTTAGATGGTTCAAACACGCCAACTTTATTCAGAATGACCGGGAGTACAAAAAACTTTATGAAAAGTTAAAGTCGAAAATCACTATACCAGTTGACATGGTGTCTATTGAAGCTGCCAAGCAAGGCCAAACTTTGGCAAGTGATGTTGACTACCGTCACTACCTGCACCAGTGGACATGCCACCCGGATCAGAACGATTGTATCCAAGCCAGAAAAGCCTATGATTTACAGAGTGATGTAAGCAAAAAAGAAATACATTTCTTGCTAATGTGTGATCAATCCTTCATATGTTAATGTAAAATTTGTGAATTTTTAATTGACATTGTCCATTGATTTCCTAGAATCTTTACAAATCTGACTTGGAATGGATTCGTGGTTGTGGATGGATTCCTCTTGACTCAGTAGAACACCAGAAAGTAAGAAAAGCCCAGGAGCTGGTGAATGAGGTGAGAACACACACATTGCTATCATACTTAATAGCATTTTGAAAATGTATTTGCTTGTTTTTTTTATGCTGTCATTGTTTTGTTGTTGCAGAGAGCCTACAAAAAAGATGCTTTAGACAGTTTCTCCAATTTCACCCCAATCGTTGATCCACCATCAGTTGTGCTTGCCAAGCTCAATGCTGTCAACCAAAGTGATGTGAGTTTGCTCTTTCAATTCATTGAACTCCTTGTTTGGATTTTTAATTATTTGCATTATGTCAGACAGAGGCTATGTTTTCCTAAGGCACTTTTCAATAATATGGAATAATGTGGAATTTTCAGTGAAATTACAGTGGCTAGCGGTTATAGTGAAATATGCCAGAATGTTTGCCCAAGGAAGTTCTGTATTATCTCAATCCGGTATCACCCATTCCGACCTCTTTGCTTCCTAAATGCCATTTAATAATTTATTTTATGAATAAATTGTAATCTTTAGGATTTATTGTAACCAAGGATTGTGCAATTTGGTAATCCTTTCTAAGTTGCAATCATTGTAGATAAAAATGCTTAATCTAATTTCTAGGAATCAGTTCGGCAATCTGACTACCTGTCCCCCTACCCTTCACCCCTATACCCACTCACACACAACCCTTATTTCCAAAGGGGGTTGTCAGGTAAAAAAATACCAGCTATACTACACCACGGCTTTACTCATTCTCCAAACAGTATTACAAGAGAGAGGAATAAAAAAAGTTATCCCAAATCCACCTGACACAACCCCACACAGGCAGCCAGCATCTCCACTATGCACTATTGACCCACTTCATTCACTCCACTAACCTCCTACCGAAAGGCAACAGGGATCTCACGAAATTCGAACAGATGTGAATACAACTCCCACTGAAGAAGAAAATCCTTTCCTCCATGTATCCCATCCTTTTATCAACCCAAACAAAGGCCTTCCACACTACACAGAGAAGTGGCAGAGGAATTACAGACAAACCTCACACCGAGCCATTGAAAAACAATATTCCTACGAGCACACAAGACGTCCATGAACCTTGTCAGCCAGGAAAGCAATTAGAAACGACTTATCCGTTGGCACTACACCCAGCAAAACTACACAACACAACATCAGACGAGTGTTGGCAATGTCCCACAGTTCATACATTTTGGAAGCATATACACACACTTATTCAAGCAATCACTTCTTTGAAAATTCCTTTTTCCCCAGAATACATAATGTTTCTTTCACCCCTTCCGGACTTAAAGATATACAAGCCAAAATTGGTCACTCAGCTACTCATTGCAGTAAACCAACTAATTCCAGCCCACTGGAAGCAGGTAAATCGCCCCTCAGTAAGGGACTGGATACAAAGGGTAGAAAACATAAAACAAATGGAAGAGATCACATATTCCATTGCAAAAGGATACACGACTTTCACACAAATCTGGGGACCATGGACCAACTTTATTCAGGCGGATGTACATCCACATTTATCACAGATCATTATCCCTCCCAACTCCTACCTTTTAGTAGTCCTGGAACATATTGCTCCATGGCAAATTTCTTGAACTGCCCTTAAGCCTGTCACCCAATCCAATGCCAAACTCTTCTCATGGTAAACTATACCAGCCGCATTCCCAACCATCCCAACATTCTACTGCTCACTGGTTAATGGGCACATGAAATATATGAAAACTCATTAACGAACAACACATAGTAATCTAAAGGTTGGCAATACCATATTTGTTAACCTATTTCCATGCTTGGAAAATCTGCTTAGCAATAGCGGGTAAATAATCACCTAATGTAAATGCACCGAGGGTTATATGATTGGCCAAACCTCTTGGAAATCATTTGTATGGATTCAGTGTGTTATATAATATATGTCAAAGAGTTATCTAATACATAATATTTGTCTCATATACTGTACCTAGACCTGACCTATAGATGCATATTGTTATTAAGATTCTGTACGAGAAAAATCGTATTGTATTTTTATTTGGCACATCAATAATATGTACTAAACATAATGCACATCAATGATATGTACTAAGAAATGTTACCACTTTTTTCTGTTTACTAAGAAATGTTACCACTTTTCATATGTTATTATATGTAACTGCAAGTATACAAGTAAACAAAATAAAATTACAATAAAAATGCTTAATCTATATATATGTATATAAATAAACAAATAAATAAATATTTTATTATTATAATTATTTTTACAGTTGAAATACAAAGAAACCTTTAACGCAGAGAGAGGCCTGTATATTGGGTCTGCAGAAACACCTCAGCTTACTCATTCTCGAGAAATGTCCAAGCTTGCCAGCGAGGTAAATATGAAGCTTTCAGAGTCTGTTAACACTGATTAGTAGTACCGGAATGGTAAACAGAGTATGCCCTTAAAAACACCACCCACCCTGAACAAGGGGACAGGCTCACAAGAGGTTTGGGATTGCAGAGGCACTAAAACAAAATAAAGATAAATAAAGGGGCATTAGTCTCTACAATCACAGAGCTGGAAATCTTGAGTGTCAAGGTAAGAAGGGGGTGGAAAAGTGTCATTGTCAGTTTGTAGCCTATGGTTGGGGAAGGCAGCATAGAACCATAGGTTAGCCAGTGGCCAGAATACCAGATGCTAAAAAAAAACACCTCAAACATAGCCAGGAGCACAGCAGGAAGTGAGCACAGGTATGGAGGAGCAGAGGCTCCATGCAGGGCTGCAGCAGGTTCAGACGCAAAAGATGCTTAGAAGGCTTGAACAGCTGCAGGAATAATCTAATGAGGAAGAATTCCTAAACTATAAAAGAATGCAGAATATAAATTCAGGCTTTCAATTGTAGACCCATCTGTATCTGTAGTGCTATGTAGACTTACCATAAATAGAAATACTGTGCTCTTTGATTTTCACATTAACACATCTTCCATTTCCAGAAATTATACAAAGACTCATGGGATACCATGAAAGCATTGGGCTACCAGATTCCTCCCGACTACATACCCATTGTAGGTGCTAAGCATGCAGGGCTGGTTTCAAGTGAGGTAAGTGATCTTCTGGCATGAGATTACTGAGGTTGCGATGGGCCATCCATTTGGCTTTTATCTTCCATAAAAAATATGTTCCTGCACTCAGTTAATACTTTGTTTCTTTTCAGCTCAAATACAAGGAGAATCATGAGAAAGAGAAGGGACACTATCTTGCTGGAGGACACATTGATGATTTCCCAAGTGTTGGGCGATCTCTAGCTTTCCAGAAGATGAGGAGCCTGGTAATTTTTTCCCCCCTGAATTAATTCATTGAAGAATTAAAAAAAACAGTTAATTTACAGGATTTTTAACTTTTCTTTCCAGATCATATAAATCTAAACATAAACTTACCATTTGGTAAAGATTTGCATTTCTCTCTTTTCCAGCTGCGCTACAAAAAGGCCTATGAAGATAATAAGGCAAAGATCAATATCCCTGGAGACATGTTAAACAATGTGCTTGCTAAGAAATGCCAGCAGATTCTAAGCGATATAGAGTATCGTCACTATCTTCACGAATGGACATGTCTGCCCGATGAGAGGAACGTTATCCATGCCAGAAAGGCCAATGAGATATTAAGTGATGTACGTATTATTAGAATATGACAGTTGATGTCTTTGTGGCAGATGTCACCTTATCAGTTACTCTCAAACATTCATTCAACTCTTGCTCGTTTTTATCTTTTCATTTTAGAATGTCTACAAAGAGGATCTGACCTGGTTGAAGGGCATTGGATGTTATGTCTGGGATACCCCGGAAATCGTACGTGCTAAGAAGTCATACGACCTTCAGAGCCAAGTAAGGAGTACTCTGTTTTCAGGGAAAGTACTGATAGTTCTACTGCAGCTGTTTAACACCATATCATATTTAATACCACACTTCAAGAGATACATTTCCTATACTGTGAAGTGCAGTGACCTAAAAATGTAATTGAGACATTACTGTCGGCATAGATGAGTCGGCAATAGTTATAAGCAAGATATTTTTCTCCGGTTCTTGTAATTGTTGCATGTTATTTTTCCAACTCACCTCAGTTCAGTGTGTAGTGTAAAAACCACCAAATACCAAGTCACCGTAAAAAGCAAAATGCAAAATAGAGCAAATGTTTTCTCTGGTGCCAACCAGCGTAAATATATATGAAAATGTGTTAACTTGTGCACAGTTCTTGAAGAAAAAAAATGGCCTCAAGGAGGTTTCTTTAACTAAGTTCTGAATTGTGGTGAATTAAAATCTGAATGACAAAATGTATTAAAAAAATACTGATTTGGAAAAAAATGATGGTCACAACTTGGCTACTTAATCCTAAACTTTGCCATTTCAATTTTAGCACATTAAAATGTTGATTTATATGAAATATGAAATGTATTTTTTCATCAGTATATTTTTAATACATGGGCATATATTATGTATTATTCTGCTTAGCAGATGAAAGGGTGTGTGGGTTTGTAACATGAATGTTATTTGTGCAGAACTATTAAAATGTCATTTTCTAGATTTATAGTCCAAATAAGAAAATGTTTTATGCTTTAAGCACTTAAAATAAAACACATGTTTATACTGGAACCAATATTTCACGGCTAGCTTTCCAAATATTTGGAACCTAACTAAACTGTGTGAGGCACACATCCCACATTAAACATTTGTTCATGTAGTAAATATATTGCTTTTGCAAAAACAAAATTTAAGTCTGTGAAAATCACACTTTAAGTAAAAACATTAAGTTGTCATTGAAAAAAGAAGATACAAGAATTTCACAATCCAAGCATTACACATCCTGTCTGGCAATGAAAGGGTTAAAGCCAAATGTAGGTCTCTAGCTGCAGTAGAACAACATCCTCTATTATGGATTATTTGCCAGCCTTAAAGGGACACCATAGTCACCAGAACAACTACAGCTTAATGTAGTTGTTCTGGTGAGTATAGTCAGTCCCTGCAGGCTTTTTGCTGCAAGCATTCCCTTTACAGAGAAAAGGCAGTGTTTACAGTATAGCCTAGGAACACATATAGTGGCCACTCCTCAGACGTCCACTAAAGGTGCTTCCTGGGGCAGTGCTGCACAGTGTGCACAGTGCTGCAGCACTAATTTTCAGTGTTTCCACCCTCTGCATGGAGACGCTGAACCTTCCCCATAAGGATGCATTGATTCAACGCATCTCAATGAGGAGTTACTGATTGGCCAGGACTGCATTTGGCTCCACCCCACCTCCTTGGCTGAGATCATCAGAATTGACAATCTCAGCCAATTCAATGCTTTCCTATGGGAAAGTATTGTAATTGACCGAGATCATCAATTCTGATTATGTCAACCAAGGAGGCGGATTGGGGGCAGACCCATGGGAGCCAGCGCTGGAAATAAGGGTAGATTTTCCTATATATAAGGTGGCTAGGGGGAGCCAAGGAGGCTAAATTGTGATTTTAACACTGTGGAGTCAGGAATATGCATTTGTGTTCCTGACCCTATGGTGTTCCTTTAAATATGATGATGTAAGCATATATTTTATTTATAGGTAAATCATTTTGTTTTCTTTAACCATTGTTGTAAACCTAAAACCTCAACTACAAATTGGAAACAAAAATAGAAAAGAAATATGATGAACCAAGATTTCTTAATTTTAGTATCATTTGTAAGAGTGTTTTGAACCACAGGGCAATTGTAAGCTGTTGATTATTTTCGGCTTACATTTACAAAGGCTGAAAGGAGACTTGCATCCAATTTCAGCCCTTCTCACGTCTGTTTGTGCTGATGATTCAAAAGTAGGCAAAAAAATTAAAAACTGTGTGAAGCGCTTTCCAATTTTGCAACAAGCTAGGAAAAAAAATCCTTCTTTACCCCAGAATGGCAGTCAGATCTCTCCTTGGATCAATGAGCTATTAACCCATTGCTGTTTACACATATGTACAGACTCTGATAAAAACCACCTCTTCAGGCAGAGAATTCTACATTCTTATTGTTTATGAATAGATTGGCCCTGCATATATTTGTAAAATGCTATCAAATAGATTTTTCTAAACAAAACAGATTTACATTTTTTTTTGTTAACCTTTCTTCATACCTAAACTGTTCCATTCCTCTAATTAATTTGGTAATTTCTAGTGCCATAATATCCTTCTTTAAAAAAAGGTGCCCAAAATTGCACAAAGTATGCAAGGTGTGATATTACCATTAATTTATAAAAAATTAAAATTATATTTTCATCCCGAGACTAAAATTTGCAAATCATGTTAAGACTTAACTGACAATTGGCTGCTTAATAATTACACTTTTCCTGGAATTGCTTGGACCCGAGTTATCAGAAAGCATCACAGACTGAAACTCTATATATAAAACAAAAAGTTTCCTAATACCACACTGTTACAAATGTTACATAATATCTACCAAAACCAGAGATGGAAAAAACATGCATAGAATATTAAAATCTCAGGTTAAAATTGTTATGTCTTACTTTTTAGGCGCTATATACAAATGCTGGAAAAGAGAACTTGAAGAATTACAGTCTTGTTACCGATACCCCGGTTTATGTTACGGCTGTGCAGAGCACCATCAACGCAAGTGATGTAAGTAACGTATAGCAAGTGACATATTTTAGCATGACTTTTCTTAATGATGCATTCTTTGGGTCAGTATTGAATGTATCTTACAACTAATTTTTAAAAAAAAATTTATTCTTACAGGTAAAATATAAAGAGGATTTCCATAAAACCAAGGACAAATATACAACAGTTCTAGAAACGGTGGATTTTAACCGTACTCAGAACCTCAAGGATCTGTTCAGTCACGTGAGTATTAGCACGAGGTGTCAGAATAACGGGTCGGGAATTGAGATGGCTGTAGTTAAAATATTTACTCAGATACACAGGTGAATATAAGAATATTATAGAAACAAAAAAGAAACAACAAACTAAACAATGAGATAAAAAATGAGTGTCCTGAAACCTATAGCAGCAAAAGGGAAGGTAAAAATATAATTAACGAGGCAAAGGGGCTAAAGGGGGGGGGGGAGGAGAGAGATAATAGTAATTTCATTCATTATGCAATGTGTGGAGGAAAAGCAAGCTGGAGCAAGGTTGTAGTGACATGGATTTTGATTTAATTGAGAGAGAGATGAAGGATAAACGAGCCAGAGGTTCCTGTAAAATTGGATTAGTACAATTTGTTTAGCAATATTTCCCAGGGAAGTGAGATAATTTAGTAGCATTGGGAGACCAGTATTGCCTCTGTAGCTCAGCAATATAAATCACTATTCTGCTTTGTGGTCTTACAGCTTACAGGTCACGGATGGCCCCTTGACATCCCGGCTGGTGGGGACTATAGTTTCCATACAAGATAAAAAATGAATCCCTACTTCTTCAGGAAATAGAGCATATCCCCAAACAGTACCGTTTCCTAAACAAGATGAGAGATGTTTTTATCATTTCCATCATTGCCTATGATATATGTATATCTCATCTTGTTTGTGAATGGGAACTGTTTGTGTATATATCTATGTATACATTGTATAGAAACATTGGACCACTGGAGGCTGGTTATCTTCTCCAGTCAATAGATTTACACTGTCAATGCTTTCTATACTGACATTTTGGGGTTTGCTCATGTAGCCAGGTATGACGAGAAGTAAAGTGGGGTGTATTTTATGAAGTCACCTGTTTTAGGATATTGCATGCAGCATCATCAATGCGTTTAGCATATAGTATTCCTAAAACATTTAGTATCCAGAAACACTAATACATTTAGTATACAGCATTATTGATACGTTTCTGTTTTATTACCATTTAGAATCTCTACAAACAAGCATGGGATTCGATCAAGGCAACAAGCTACCAGCTGCCTGCTGACACGGTTGCATTGGCCTTTGCTAAAAAGAATAAACACATGGCCAGCCATGTAAGTATACAATGTACTGCCTGTGTCCTGATGTATGATCCTCTTAGTATAACAAATCTTACCATTTGCCAACCGCAGCAGACAAACTGTATGTTCACCATAAACTATTCTAATCACTAATAGAAATATAGAAACATAGAATGTGACGGCAGACAAGAACCATTCCACCCATCTAGTCTGCCCAATTTTCTAAATACTTTCATTAGTCCCTGGCCTTATCTTAAGTCTAGGATAGTCTTATGCCTATCCCATGCATGCTTAAACCCTTCAATGTGTTAACCTCTACCACTTCATCTGGAAGGCTATTCCATGCATCCACTACCCTCTCAGTAAAGTAATACTTCCTAATTTAAGACTATGTCCTCTTGTTGTGGTAGTTTTTCTTCTTTAAAATATAGTCTCCTCCTTTAAATGATAAAAACATAGAAAAATGTAAGTTGAGATTTAATTTGTGTTTCTTTCTCCATTATCCAGCTGAAGTACCGTGAGGAATATGAAAAGTTCAAAGCTCTTTACACGTTACCACGCGGTATCCAGGATGATCCAAACACGGCAAGATGTCTTAGGGTTGGCAAGCTGCCTCTGGATGTGAGTGTATATTTAATATTTTTTATTTTTTATAATTCTTTATTTTTGTAGTGCTTTGCAGATTTCACATATAAACATAGACATTGCAAAAGGTAATAACAGATCCAGTACAGAGCATCACATGTCTGATTCACAGCACTATTTTTAAAGTAATGTGGTTTCATCAAGGGTTAAACTTCTGTGTCAGTTACAGGTTACGACATATGAGGTACGGATACAGAGAAACATACTGACATTTTTTGTGGGTTATTGGGTCGCAAGCTTAGCCAAGATAGGTATAAAGGCAAGTTACCACCAGGTAGAGTGTAGCATACTGGGCAGACATCAGCAGAAGGCATGAAAAAAAAAAAGTAACATTTACTTTAACATTAACTGAGGAGATACACACTATCAGTAAATGCAGCCTAAGTGACCTCTGATGTGGCTAACAGTGGTACAATACACGTTGTGTGTCTTGATTCGGATATGTTATCTGAAACTGGGGTCGCTGCTGGCTCTGGTAATGCGGAAGATAGGAAAAAGCAGCCTGTTCCTGTGACATGAGGTGAGTCCCTGTAATGCACCTAAGAGGCCCGCTGAGTCCCAAAGTCCCGCCATGGCCACAGTGTGTACAGACCGTTGTTGACAGGCTTCCCGGCTGTTGGATGGTTATAGTCGCAGTACTTTCCAAGCCACAGTGTACAGGTGCGGGCTGCAGTATAGTGGAGTTGGTGCATGGGGATGACTTCCCTGAGTGCACTTCCAGTGTTTGTCTCTGGCGTCGGTTTGAGGACCGGTGGTCAGGCGCACTCAGTCGGAGTAGGCACTGAGCCAGCGTCTAGGGATTGCCACTGCAGTGTGAGTAGGTGTAATAAATGCAGGCTGCTGTGGTTCTTGCCTGTCTTCAAGCTTATTCCAGGAGTATTCACTTTGAATGACGAGAGCCATCTGAGAATCCCCACGATGTCAGCTCGGATTGTGAAGTGTACGAGCACTGCTGCAGCGCGCCACAGAGGGTTCATCCTTGGTGGCCAGTGGGATCGCTGCGCCGCCGACAGCCATTTTAGTGAGGTCCTGTGGGAGCCTTTTGCTTTTTGCGTTGAGCCGCCCAGGTTGGTTGCTGAGGTGGTAGTTTGCCTGGTGGGGACCGGGATAACCCCCGCCGGTCCAAAGGGGGGGGGGGTAAACAGGTCCAGGAGGGCCTCAGGTACATTGTAGTTTAGTAGCAGCCGGGGCAGAAAGCGAGGCAGCGGCCGTCTGTCCCACTCTCCTCCCGGGTAGGCCTCAGTCCTAAAGACCCAGAGCATCTCCCCAGGACCCAGAATCACCTGATTTCAGGTGCTCCAGCTGCACCGGGACACTCCAGGACCTTTTACTAAGAGCTTCCAGTGTGTTGCAAGCAGAGTAAGGTAAGTATTTACCCGATTTTTGCTGGATTTCTCAGGAGACACAGTGACTTGCAGCCTGCTAGCATGGCCGCCTGGCCCCGCCCCCCTATATTTAATATTTACCATATATTTGGGGGAGTAAAAATATCTCAAAACTGCAAGTGTTTCAATTGTTTAATGTTTACCTTAATGGCAATGAATACCTGTTGCCCTTGGCAATATGGATTCCAACCATATACCGTATAGCAAGGAAAAGAGAGATTTAACTGCTGTGCCAGTTGTGGCAAACAACCTTAGCAGCCCACAAGAGTTCTAACTTATTATGAACACTGCATGGAGGATGCTCAGTAAATATTACACACAGCTTATGTAGTTATTGTCATCTATCTATTGTGGGAGTCCTATATCTGTAAGGTGGATATATTGAGTGAAAACATTCTCTAGTTGACTCTTATACAATACAAAATAGTCATATTGCTATACATGAATATGCATGTATAATGCATGTATCTCTTTAAACTCTGGAATACCTAACCCTATACAGTAACTCCAGATCTTTTTTATTAGTGTTAAATCCCTTCCATTTTCACCCAGTGATTTGTATTCTGTTATAATAGAGCAGGCTTCCCAAAACTCCGGCCCACCAGATGTTGCTGAACTACAACTCCTATGATTCTCAGCCTATCTATTTCATTCATAGAATCATGGGCGTTGCGGTCCAGCAACATCTGGAGGGCCGGAGTTTGGGGAAGCCTGTAATAGAGGAACAAAAATGGGAATATATTGCATTAGACACCTAATAGCATCTGATGCTTCTTCATGCCAACGTGGCAACTTGGACTACGATTTTTATTGTTATCTAGGCTAGGCCATAAAGAATGCATACATTACAGATATCACAGCTTATGCCAATGTCTAATTAGACATTTATATTAAGATACAGCGAAAACAGATATGTAGAATGTTAAAATATCAGATAGCTTTAGGTGTGTTTTTAATGCATGATCTGTAAAAGCTCAAATAAGAACGACACAGAAACTGTATAATCCATCCTAAAAGCTAAATTCTCATCTGTATTCCAGCGTCTGTACAGAGACGTGTACGAAAAGAACAAATCCAAGATACACATTGCTCCTGACATGCTGGAAATCATTGCTGCCAGGGAGACACAGGATAAAGTCAGTGAAATTGATTACCGCAAACGTCTCCACGAATGGATCTGCCTGCCTGACCTTCAGACGTACGTTCACGCTCGCAAAGTCAACGATCAGCTGAGCGATGTGAGTGAATTACAGTATTTTCCCGCTGTGTCTCATTCTTTATAGTTGGTTACAATGTATGAACGTTCATTCTTTCATCGGCATTATTCTCTCTGAAAGCACATTAAACAATACAAAGAAGTTCACAAACTGAAATTGTCTCACCTCAATATATGTATAGAGCGTGTTTGCTTTGTTTTTAGTGATTATCTAATGCTAACCAATAAATATTTATTTCCAATGTGTCATTTTAGATCGTATATAAAGATGATCTCAACTGGCTCAAGGGTCTTGGATGCTTTGTCTGGGACACCCCGGAGATTCTTCATGCCAAGCATGCATACAACCTCCGAAACGATGTAAGTCGAGTAAAGGCTCAAACGTTGCATTGTAATATTAAGGGTAAATATCCTATTTCTTAATGATCAAATTAACATAGATGATACATGATTCTATCACCTAAAGGAAAAAAGGCTTCTCATTTATCAGCTGGTCAACTACACCAAAAATAATTTTCTGAACAGCCTTTAACAGGTCCTATTAGGAATGCATTTCTTCAAATGGAAATTCAGCAATGCCCGGCAAGCCCAGAAAGAGGCCATATCCCCCAACACTCTGCACATTGTTTCTTAAGCGGATGGTATCAGACTTAGAGCTAGCAATCAAATTTTAAATTGAAGCCGCATCGGGCAGTTAGGGTCTGTAAAGCCTTTAGTGTTTAAATTAACATTATTTTGAATAAGAACCAGACCTAACACAGTCAGAAAAAACACAGTTGCTGCATTTTCCATCTTTATTTCACTACAGGTATACAAACTACAGAAATGTTCTTAGAGAAAAGGCTAGCCGGTATTATTACAGTTACAACAACATTAATATCGTCTCAACTAATTAAACTCAAATATGCAGATATTTAACTGTGAACACCTACCTTTTAAACTATTGTATATCTCGCTAACAGCTGACTGGTCGTGAGGTTTTAGGTGTATTGAGCTGGGTCAGATAATACATTTTCCCTCCATTCAATAGTTTCTTCTCCCACTGTATCACGTCTACAGAACAAAGAACATTAATCAAACCTAGAGTGATTGGTGAAGGCTACTAGTTACATAGTTACTTTTAATGAAAAAAGTCTATTTTTTACAGTTCATATACAAAGCCAAAGCCGAGGAGATGAAGAAGACGTACTCCTCAGTGATGGAAACCCCAGTTTATGTTCAAGCTAAAGCCAGTGGCAAGCAGAGCAGTGATGTAAGTATTTCTTCAGTCTAATAGACTACCTACCAACTTTATATTAAAGGTGACACATTATAGGAGGCTGGGGTATTGATTGTGCAAGAACATGTCAGAGTAATAGACAATGTAATAAAGCAGCAGGAAATGAAAGAGGGAAGTGCTCATGCCATTGTACGGAACACTGGTGAGACCTCACTTGGAGTATTGTACGCAGTACTGGAGACCTTATCTTCAGAAGGATATTGATACTTTAGAGAGAGTTCAGAGAAGGGCTACTAAACTGGTTCATGGATTGCAGGATAAAACTTACCAGGAAAGGTTGAAGGATCTTAACATGTATAGCTTGGAGGAAAGACGAGACAGGGTGGATATGATAGAAACATTTAAATACAGAAAGGGAATCAACACAGTAAAGGAGGAGACTATATTTAAAAGAAGAAAAGCTACCACAACAAGAGGACATAGTCATAAATTAGAGGGGCAAAGGTTTAAAAATAATATCAGGAAGTATTACTTTACTGAGAGGGTAGTGGGTGCATGGAATAGCCTTCCAGCTGAAGTGGTAGAGGTTAACACAGTGAGGGAGTTTAAGCATGCGTGGGATAGGCATAAGGCTATCCTAGCTATAAGATAGGATCAGGGAATAATGAAAGTATTTAGAAAATTGGGCAGACTAGATGGGCCGAATAGTCATAACTAATTGCAGAGATTTATGGAGTATTGAAAAACATAGAGTAACACAGACATAGCAAAAAGACAATCAGTTGGAAAACCACACTTTGAAATGTAGTATTAGTTTACTAACCTTAAGGTGCATGTTATCATAATATGGTGTTGAGCTATGGGGTTAATAGTTTTTTTTTTTTTAAAAACTAGAGACAGGAAGTCTGCTGGTGCATTACAGACCAATGAGCAGAGAGAAGAAATGGTTTAGGAACTTGATGCAAACATTGGTATTTTATTATGTTAATTATGTATGTTTCTTTCCCAGGTTATTTACCACTCTGATTATGAACATAATGTCAAAGGAAAGGTTACTTCATCAACTACATCAATCGATTTGGACAGAGCAAGAAATGCTAACAAGATCCAGAGCGTGGTACAGTAATTTGAGATAATTTGATGGACAAAATATTAATTAAAGCACATTTTTATTTGTCTCTAAATAAATGTTATACATAAAATCATACTTAATTCACAAAATGGTTTTGAGTTTTTTTATGAATGTTAAACACACACATAGATACAATACTTGGATATTGTAAAAATAACTAGTATTGAGATTTATAGGGATACTCCACTGCCCAAATACAAAACATAAAAAATAATCACCATTTAGTGGATATACTCCAGCTTATAAGATGTACATTTAATTATGCATGTTTTCATTAGGGGTAAATCTAAAAACAGCTTGAAAAAGCTACTACTCTCTTATCGCAACCTTTGCAAGCCATCCCCTTCTTCTGTAGCTGTCTAATCACAGAAGTATTTTCAAGGCAGCTGCTTTGAGCAATTGCTGCCTCTTGAGTTTAGTTCCAGGGATAGCGAGGGGGTTGCAGCAAGGTTAATTTATAAACTGGTCAATTTGTATTGGTATCTACACTTTTTGTAAAATAAAAAAAGAGGACACATTCTTCACACACAGCGTTTCAGCAAGCTAAAGTACTTTAGGTGTTTGGAATGTTCCTTTAACATTAGTTCTTTGATTTACTTACATTGTTTTTATTTTATTATAGAACCTGTATCGTGAGGATGGTGTCAATTACCTTCCTAAAGGTTACAGTCTTCCAAATGACACCCCACTCATTAAACTTGCCAAGAATGCCCAGGCTATTGGCAGTGATGTAAGTATTTTACATTTAAACATTCTACTCTCTCTTTCTCTCCTCATCTTCCTGAACTCCCTCTCTCTTCAATCCATTCCCATCTTCCTGAACTGTCTCCTCAACCCATTCACATCTTCCTGAACTCCCTCTCTCTTCAATCCATTCCCATCTTCCTGAACTGTCTCCTCAACCCATTCACATCTTCCTGAACTCCCTCTCTCTTCAATCCATTCCCATCTTCCTGAACTGTCTCCTCAACCCATTCACATCTTCCTGAACTCCCTCTCTCTTCAATCCATTCCCATCTTCTTAATATGTTTCCTCAATTTATCCACATCTTCCTGAACTTTATCCTCAACCTATCCACATATTCCTGAACTCCCTCTCTCTTCAGTCCATTTCTTATCTTCCTAAACTCCCGCTCTTTGATCCATTCCGATTTTCCTGAACTGTCTCCTCAATCTATCCACATCTTCCTAAACTCCCTGTCTTTAATCCATTTCCATCTTCTTAAACTTTTTCCTCAATCCATCTACATCTTCCTGAACTTTCTCCTCAATCAATTCCCATTGCACCAAACTCTAACCCTGTCTTTCTGAACTCTCCTCCATCCATTACCATATTCCTGACCTTTCTCTCTTCAATCTATTTGCATCTTCCTGAACTCAATCTATTTCCCATACATTCTCTCTTTGCAGTCCGTCCCCATCTTTCTGAATACTCTGAATCATTTTAGTCATGCACTCTTTCCTGTGGATTGTTTATCTAGACCATATATTTATTATATATATGTTCTGTATACTCTTATGTTATAGCTGAAATATAAAGAACTCTACGAACACGCGAAGGCCAAATCTTACACATTGGGTCCAGACAATGTCAACTTTGAGAACATTAGGAAAGTGAATAAAGTCCTTAATGAGGTAAGATATAGAGGTGAAACCTGCGGAAATCATTACATTAATTTTATAAAAGAGAAACATTAAAATGTAATTTTACCATTTGTCAAGTGTAAGGCTGAAAATAAATGCTGATTTGATCACAACTGTATTATGCTTGTTTCTAGTGTACATAATACAAAACATGCTTTTAGGTTTCTTAAACTTTTCTGGCTGCTTATTTTCTGCGTATATTTTTTTCAGTTTGAACCAGTAATATTTATAATGTTATTTCAGACGGTTAAGCTTCAGAAAAGCTAAATTGAAAACTTTGCCTTGACATGTTTTCTTCTTATATTGATGGGCGTAAGTCTAGAGGTAGAATAATACCCTTCTACATTAAAAAAAATTTATATTATTACTCTATAAAACATAAGCAGGTATATTTACATTTTTAAAATCTTTTTCTTAACGAGACTTAATTTTATTATTTCAGAGACTCTATCGCCAGTTGTATCACAAACAGAAGGACAAAATCCACACCACACCAGATACTCCTGAAATTCGCCAAGTCAAGGCCACTCAGGAAGCCATCAGTGATGTAAGTTTAAAGCATTTTCAGTTTTATAGGCTCTTGTCAATAACTGTCCAGCCAATCATTGTTTATTCTGTTACTTTGTGTTTCAGTTGGTCTACAAATCCGACTACCACAAACTACAAGGGCATTTGATCTCCATGCCATTTACCCCTCAAACCATCCATTGCCGCTATGTTGGAGAAATAACCAGTGATGTAAGTATCTGTACCGTAAAAATGATGTATGTATGTGGCTGTCTATCAGTGGTGGCTGGTGAAGTTTTAAGATGGTTGGGTGCCCAACTCCCCCCCCAGACTTTTACTCCTCCTATTACAGTACAGATATACTCATACAATACAGAGAACTGGGCTTAATACAGAGATGTTCATACAATAAAACAAGCTGCGCACAACATAAATATATCTATAAAATACTTAGAGCTGAGTGTAATACAGAGATAACCATACCACAAACAGAGCAGAGAAAAAATAGAGATATGATACACAGAGCTGGGCACAATACAAAGATTCCTACACAGTTCACAGAGCTGCGTGAACTACAGATATCCATACAACAGGTAAAATCCTGGGAATAACACACAGAGCTTTATATTAATCTGTAAAAGGCTAACGTCGATAATGTTTTTTCGTTTTGCTTCTATCAGAATAAATACAAGGAAGACTTACAATGGCTGAAGGGCTTAGGATGTTTCCTGTACGACACCCCGGATATGGTGCGCGCTCGGGACTTGCGCAAACTTTGGGTAGGTTGATTATTTTTTAACAAATCTATTTTCCATGTTCTTTGTTTTAACAGTAGAATGAATATTGATCCATAATATGATTTAACAGTATTGGATTTAAACGGAATTCTCAATAATAATATTAATATTAGATAAACTAACGTCAATCACATAAAAGCTGTTGAAATGTTTAAATATCAAAGTCGTGGAAACTGAATAGGCAACATTTAGACCAAATTAGCTAAACTAAGAAAATAGTCAAACACAGGCATAACCCCAACTTGGCTTTTTTGGTCTCAACTCTAATTTATAAAATTCAATTAGTAAACAAACCCACGAGTGTTGGAATGCATACAGGGATCAGCCATTTGTAAGAAATGCTGATTGTCTTCTGGAAATGGGTCCAGTATGAAAATAAACCAGGTTTGCTTATTTTGAATACATTTTAAAAAGGATGTTATATGCTCATTGCTTATTACACCTCATATTATTATTCAGTTTCTAGTTAACTTTTACTGTGATTTACTGTGACGTTAATGGTCCATATAGTGTAAGAATAATAAATACATTATTAATCTCTTTTTCTAGTCTCACTACCTGTACACTACCCCTGCCAAGAAGATGTTGGATAAATACAGTGTGGTTTTGGATACTCCTGAGTACAGAACAGTCCAGGAGTTAAAGACACATCTGAGTCAGGTAAGTCAATGTTTATGTTTTAATACACACGTTTGTACATCAAAAGTTTGTAATTATTAGAATGACATTTTCCAGGAACATGAAATTAGGTATAATTTAGCAAAATGGTTAATAAACCATGTTGAGCAATTATATCTTTCCATATCTGTACAAAAAAAATATTACTTTTTTTTAGGAAAAACACAGCTTTTAGACTGGAGTCCTCTGAGGACACGAAAATAACATATTTTAAATTATTAATGCTGTACGGTGGTCGGGATTAATTCTGTTGACTATAATTCCCATGATGCTAGCCAAGCATTTTATTTAATGTTGTTCAGAGCAGCTAAGCATCTGAGATTGTTTGTCAGTAGATACAAATTACATATTTAGAACACCTGTACAGTAGGACTTAAAATAAAATCCAAAAGAAGTAGTATCTACATCTAGTATAATCTACATTCATATATAGTCCACCCAATTTCCTATGCCTAACACACATTTCCACGAACTAACTGTTTTCCAATTCTTCACCAGTTTCCCATGCTCGCCCACTTTTCGATTTTGTAAATATCCTGTCTAGTTACATAGTTACATATCCCACCTTCAATGTTGTTTAAGAGATGTGGAAGGAGCTGTCTAGCCATGATGCCTATATGGGTACCAGGGATCAAGAATCAGGCATCCCTAGTGATATTGGGAAATAATTAACATGTGCATCCTGTGCTTTCAGTTTGTGTACAGAGCCGAAGGTAATAAGCAAAAGTCAATCTACACAAGTGTTCTCAACACTCCAGACTTTGTCAGAGCCAAGAAAGGACAAGAGATACAGAGTCAGGTGAGTCAATAAAAAATGCCTACAACACCATTATCTATCTATCTATCCATCTATGTATCTACATATTATCTATCTATCTATCTATCTATCTACCTATTATCTATCTATCTATCTATCTATCTATCTATCTACCCATTATCTATCTATCTATCTATCTATCTGTCATCATAATAAATACAGTTTATTCCATTTTCTTTAGTACCTGTATGGTGAGGTTGCCTCTAAACTGAGACCAATTCATCACGCTGATGGACAGACTCAAAGCCTCAAACTTGCTAAGCATGTGAAGGAACTTGTCAGTGAGGTGAGAGTAACATTAAACAGTCTATATGTGTTTAGATTTTGAGCATCTGACTGTTATAATAGATGTATGAGTGTAGTGATATCTAATAATATATCACCATGGAAACAGCTTTGTAGGTACTGTGCTTGAAGCATATGGACAGTGGCAGATGTACATGTACAGTGCTAGATATATGGCTGAAGTTCTAGATCTATGGCTGTAGTGTTAGATATATGGCTGTAGTTCTAGATCTATGGCTGTAGTGTTAGACATATGGCTGTCGTTCTAGATCTATGGCTGTAGTGTTAGATATATGGCTGTAGTTCTAGATCTATGGTTGTAGTGCTACATATATGGCTGTAGTTCTAGATCTATGGCTGTGGCGTTGGATCTATGGCTGTAGTTCTAGATCTATGGCTGTAGTGCTAAATATATGGCTGTAGTTCTAGATCTATGGCTGTAGTGCTAAATATATGGCTGTAGTGCTAAATATGGCTGTAGTTCTAGATATATGGCTGCAGTGCTCAATGTATGCTGGGGTAACACTAGATGAATGGCCGAAGTTCTCTATAAATACCTGTAGTGCTTGAGATTGAGTGCACGTTGAGGGATGTCATATGATGCTTAAAAAATGTATTGCATGGTGTGACTGACACTGTATAGAGCCAGCACAGCACTGGGGCATGCTTGCTCTGGACTGTACAATATTAGTGGGAGTTCGAGGTAAAATCTTGTCACTCTTTCCTGTAGTTTTGCCTCTTTTCTTCTAATACTGTTTAAGCAATAGGCTAAATTAAGGATAAGTTGCCACCTGGGAAGGTAAGTTCCCAAATCTCCAGCACATGTATGGTCTGGTGGTGCTCTAAGGTTAAAAAAAACCCTAATACTAATTCTAACCATACCCCTAACTTTCCAAAATCATGTAATATAAAAAAATACATAAAGCTGACATGTATTAAGGGAAAGCTGTGCCATATTGTGTTCTTGAGAAAGACATAAACCACTAAACCTTTTGTATTGTGTTTTATGAGGATTTTCTCTCAAACTTCTCTATGGTATTATCTTCCATTATTACGTGCTTTATTTTTATGTATCTTCTCTCGCTCTCTCTCTCTCTCTCGCTCTCTATCTCAATAATTGTTGAATGGAAGAACTCTAGCAGGAAAATATCTGCCCAATGAATATCGTCTATATAACTACAAATATTTTCTTGTTAACACTGCTGCATCTTTGTCTTAGATATATACATTGCCATAAATTAAATCTGTTCTTTTATTTTACAGAAAAAATACAAAGCACAGTATGAAAAACTGAAACACAAGCACACTTCTATTGCTGATACACCCATCATCCTACGGGCAAAGAAAGCATACCTAAATGCTAGTGATGTAAGTACCATATATTTTGTATACAACGTTTGGAGGCATGCTGTAGTGTAAAAAAAAACATACCCGTCAAATCTGTGATTTCCATATTCAGGATTTTGGCACAATCTATGTCCTTAGTTTTGAGTTTAAACTCCACAAAAAATGGGGTTGAGCACAATCTATATATTTAGATTATAATTGACACTTTAATGGCAGTCAATGAGCCATTCACCATGCCAATACAATTGCAATGTCACCATTTCGATACTTTTTAACATCAATCTTCACATTTTATGTTCAGTGAAAAAGCCCAGTAAACAGTCAAGCTTAAACGATCACAATCTGTCTCAAAATGTATTATCAAAAAAATAACAGAACCTTTGGACATTTTTCGATTCAGCATCAAAGAAGACTTGAGAAGCCAATGGAAAACACTTTTCAAACAATTATTCAATGCTCTGAAAATGTTCAAAGTGTTTGGACATGAGCAGAATAGACACCACAAACATCTTATCTGAGTCGGTCACACAGCCAAACTAATACAAACAATTCCTTCTTGATAAATTACAATAAAACTTAGCAAAATCGACAACACAACAAACAGACATACATTATACATAAAATGTCCTTTTTGAACAACTTAAAGAATCACATACATCATTTGGAACACAACAGGTTAATGACACACATCACCAATTATTACCATTACCACCACATTACCATTGCTAACCTTTCACGTTTACCATTCTAAATACATTTTTTGGTGGTAACCATGCAATCTATGCCTATTGACCTCAAGATTGCATGGTCAATGGTAACAAATAGTAGCATTAAGCATAATTTGAAATCAATAATGCTGTCTAACTTTGGAAGAATTACTGTGAAAAATACAAGTCCAGAATTTCTGGGTTGCCATCATGAAAACATTTGCACAGTAGGAGAGCAAAACGTACTGAGAACAGACAACAGCTCAAATAGCCCCTTCGGTGGGTCCCCGCACAGATTTCAAGCTGGTTTTAGCTCATCGTGTGCCATTACAAAAATAACCAGGGCCATTTGCATATCAGACTGGTCCCACCCATAAGGGCCCATTATCATAGTAGTGGTCGATGTGTTCTGGATTGAACCCCAGTGCTAGCCTGTGATGATGTGCAATATAGTAGTGGACAAACCATTGGCTGTCGAAATGAAAAGCAATATTTGCAGCCCTTGTCTCTCATATTGGCTGCAAAGGCAAAGTGGTTCAGTAAAGGGTGAACGGTTAGAAATTCAAAGTGAATTCAAAAGGAATTTCAAAATTGTAAAAAATAAATTTCAGTCAGCTATTTTCAGTTTGGCTATAATGGTCTAAAAATTTAATTTTCTTTGAATTCCTGACAATTCACCATATAGTGAAAAAAAAACGTCAGTAATAAAGATATGAAAAGACACAGATTTGTATTTTGCCTCTACAGAAACTACATTTTAGTGATTCAGACCATGTCATGATTAGAGATTGTCTTAAGTTACCATTAACTTTCTATTACATACTGATGTTGCAGTATAAAATATTTTCTTTCTTTAGCTGAGGTATAAAGAAACCTTTGAGAATGCCAAGGGCAAATACCATACCGTGAAGGATGCTCTGGATATTGTATATCATCGCAAGGTCACCGATGACATCAGTGCTGTGAGTGTCCAGTGTATTTACTATTTCAGATCTGCAATCCATAAACATTTCTATGAGTGGCTTTTTAATTATGAAATGTTTTATTTTGCTTATTTTCAGGTTAAATATAAAGAAAAATATGTCAGCGAACTGGGTAATTGGAGATCAATTCCAGACCGTCCCGAGTACTACCATCACCGCGCAGTCACGGATTCAGTTAGCGACGTATGTTTACTGTCATCTTTCTCATTTCTAGAGCATTATCATTTATCTATCTAGCACTGACAATTTACACAGTCCTACAGAGACAATCTGAAACAGCGTAATGAGGCACCATGTCATCTTGGAGGCTTCTAAGTGCCACTTTTCCCACCCAGCAAACATGTCCTACCATCTTTATGGTCAACAGCAAGAACAGAGATGTGTGAAAGTTTGAAGTTAACGCGCATCAGGTTTTTTTTTTGTAACTTGTTTTAGAGGAATTGGTGGTCTATTCAGTGGAGGAAATATTTTTTTCTGATAATAGAATCCAATCTAAGTTAGAAGACCATGAAAGGATTTAAAAGTCGCACATTAACTGAGAACATGATAGAGACTAGTTTTAAGTCAAAAACAGACCTGACAGAAATGAATCTTCATCTAGACTGAGTTAGACACTTTATCCATCATGTCTATTTTGGCCTATGTTGTTCAAGTCAGTTGTCAGTTCTCCACAAGTTACTATTTCTTGAAAAAAAATAAAAATTTTGTGTGAAATGGTGGGAGTCTATACTACATATCACGCTGGCAATGGCAACATCATACGCAATCTAACGGTTATCTAAAATGAGGAAAGTCAGGCCAGAAAATATATTTTTCTGTAGGAGAGTCTTGCTTCTGATTCAACCAAAATATTATGTTTCCTGACATATTTGTCTTCTTTTTTTCTTTTTTTTTTTACAGTCCAAGTACAAAGAAGACTTGACATGGCTGAAGGGAATTGGCTGTTATGCATGGGATACCCCAGACTTTACTCTTGCGGAGCAGAACAAATCACTGTACAGTAATGTAAGCTAGTGCAAGAAAATATAAAACAATATGGGTAAATGGATCAGATTCTACAGATATTTTTTTTAAAGGCCTCGATGCTTTTTTGCATAAACGGAATATTTAAGGATATTATGGATGTGTATGTAAACATAGTCTGTTGATCCAAGGCGAAATCTGATTGGCATTATGGAGTGAATAAGGAATTTGTTCCCTGTTTTTGCATATTTGGAAATGACTACAATTGGGTTTTTTCCCTTCTTTTGAATCAATATCATAAAATAATGGGTTTCAAGGTTCAATTTGATGGACTTTATAGTCTTTATTTTCAACCTAGACAACTATGTAACATGTAATTGTCCTGTAATTGGTTCCAGAATATTCCCACCTGTGATCACTCATCTGTGCTTGTTAATTTTCTTCATGTAAATTCTCACCAGCAAACTGGCTTTGCTTCTTAAAGCGGCACTGTCACCCGCTTTAAAATTACATAATGATTTACCAGTCACTTAAATTTATGCTCTGGGGCTTGTTTAATTTCCAAGGGACTAGGTTAGTTTAGTATGGGGATTGGGGTAACTTGCTCTTAAGTACCCTTATCTTCCAATCTTCTAATCTAAGGCAACATTTCCTTAGAATGATATCTACCATCCGGCAACTCTCTAGTTATTTGAATAAACGGTGGTGCTGATGGTGAAGGACATAATGGTAGAGATAGAATGATTTAATTCTATGGCTAATTCTATAGTTTTTCTATGGCTAATTCTTCAGCCAAGTTATTTGATGTTCTAGTACCCACAGTGAGTAAGGACTAACTATTTTTCATTCTCTTACATGCAGTACAAATACAAAGAGTTTTCTCAGAAGACAAAGTCTATCTTCAAATACACAGCCGATACTCCTCTGTTTAATCATTTCAAGTATGCCACTCAATTGCAGAACGAGGTAAGGTATCCACTTAAATATAAGAGAGACACGATTCTCCATGATTGACAAATCTTATATGACTGTAAGGTAACCTACTGCAGACCATTACCTACAACCCATTTTAGAAATTCAATTTTTACGATTCTTAATCCAGAGTTTTCCAGAAGAAGATCAGAGCATCGGATCTTGACTTCTGGACTTCCCCGATATAGTATATTATTGATTCGAAATGGCTTCTGCTGTCTTGTAATCACTGGACGTTATGAAAAGGGTTAAATATTGCCCTCATTTTCATTTTCAGCCTTAAATAGCAGCCCAGTAAGTAAGTAAAGCCCTAATAGGAACCTAGTACTTGGCAACCACCAGTTCCCAAAGACTGACTTATGTGCTCTCAATAGATGACAAGACACTCAAGACAAATGTATGAAATAATCTTGTCTGGGTCAGAATCACATTTCCATTTTAGGCATGAGAGGATCGGTCAGCAAATGACTGTGTCGGAAAGAAAGCATGGCATCAGACTGGAACAAGTGTGTTCCTGTTTTTTCTGTAGTTATTCCACTAGCAATTATGATGAAATGTATCAATTAATTGTATTAAAGAATAAATGTATACCTAATCCAACCCGCATATACATCACGTAACCTTTATACTTTTGTTTTTAAAGACTAACTTAATTTATATATTATCTTTACAGTGTCTCTTGTTTATCTTCGCTTGTGTCACTTATAAAATGTGTTGTTGTTTTTTTATCCCCATTAGTTGTATTTGTTTTTGTTTCATCAAGTACACAGGTAGTTTTTAATGATTTCCAATATTGTATGAAATATATCATGATATTAAACTATCACCAATGTGCTATTCTGAGCAGAAATTATACAAAGCTGACTATGAGAAATGGAAAACACACTACAGCGTAGTAGTGGATGACCCTAGGCATCTTCTGGCTAAGAACGCAAGTGAACAGATTAGTCAGGTAACGGTGTTGCCTGACATCGAGATAAGGATTGGTGTTTCGTTTGCACACAGTGTCGTCAGGCAAAGATGTCTTCTGCTCAGATCTACTCATTTTGCCACTTAAATATCACCACGTATTTGAGTGAGCCATGACAAAATGACATTTACTACGGAATACTCTTGGCAAACCACGCTCTTTAAACCAGAAAAGAGAGGTTTTCAAGTTGGAGATAAGAACAAATTAACTCTGTGTGTAACTGTATTGAGCAAATAAGCAACAATTCAAAATTATATTCAGAATTGTATGCATCCCTATAGTAGTAGACACATTTTTGGATGAGTGGAGAAAAATATTGTGCCTTGGTTTGCCAGGGTATATCTTGGTATGTGTGGTTTCTCTGCCTATATCCCTTCACAAACGTGTCAAGGGATTTAGAGCTGTCTTTCTTGTCTTTTCTCAACTTTGTTGGTTTTTTGCATGCACAGAAAAAGTACAAATCTAATGCAAAAATGTTGCTGCAACATGGTTGTACTGAAATGCGGAGGCCAGATGTTCTTCAGGCCCTTTACAACACAAGCATGTGGAGCCAGGTAATCGAAGTTTTGTTATCCCATCAATGCTGCCTAAAACCACTACGTGCTCTTAGCTAGCAAACATACAATAACACAGAGGTATCAATTAATACTGTATCTGAGCAATCTGGAGAAATGTTGGGCTTGGAAGTCAGATGCAATTAACAATAAGGGTTCGTCATTAATACAAAATTATTGCTTATTAATTAATCGAATAAAAAAAAAGCTGTTAAAAATGTAGTTTTTTTATGATAATACCACTGTTGTTTCCTGACATACTTTCACGAGTTTAAACGAACACTAACTCATTAGGAATATAATAATGCTTTAGTGTCCCTGTACCTCCCCTGTAGGGAGATTCAGGTCCCACACCATTTTTGCAGTAAAAATTAAGAAAACTTAAGTTTTGCTAAGCTTGATGCTGGTTACTTCTCCACCTCCCACAATGTCATGGAGGAGGCTTGGCCTCGGTCACAAGAGTTTAACTCGTTGTGTGCCATGGAAGCGCCTCTTGTGGCATGTCAGTATGATGTAAACATTGCCGTTTCTACAAAAATTGCAGGTTTAAAAGAACAGGAACACTGCACCCAGACCACAGTAAATGCAGGATTTAGGTCTAAACTGCGAAATTGGAATAGCTGAGCTGAGGATTTTTTCTTTGTCCGTCCCCATCTAATTTGTCCTAGAAACTGTGATTCAGTCATCAACTTCACCGCAATTCACTGTTTATTAAATAAACCCTAAAAGGTTAATCTAGGTTTACCATGTGGGTCATTAAAGAGTATTGTGGCACTACCCATCCTAGAATGCTGTAATATTTATTATGTTAGATAATTATTTTAGAGAACCAAACAAGCCAAATTGGGAACAATAAATGAATTAGAGTTTTATCCTTGAAATTACGATTCATTTTTCACATCACTTTAATTCGCTGTTTAGTAAACAAATCCCAAAAGGTCTAAGCCGGAGGTATCCATCAGCACATTTACCCTATGACACGTTTTTGTCATTCCATCCATCCATTCAAGAAAGCTCTAGCCATTGTTAAATTGTACCATTATCTTAGCAGTGTTTATCCTGTTATATTATATTATTCATAAAGCTAACAGGGCCATCTTTTGGTTAACTTGGGAAGGCATTGGTTAAGCAGATACAGTCAGAAGGAAGTCATTTCCAGGCCCAATGGTAACAATATAATGAATCATATTATCTCAATCTGAGAGCCCCGGTGTTTTCATCAAACAAGTATTGGCTCTTGTGTAGCAGAAATCTCAGATTAATGCTGCCCATTCTCACGGCCTGGGAAGTGTAATTGTGTCACTAAAGAGATCTAACGTGGGTGGGTTGAGACTGCAAGACTACAATGAAGTAATCAATCTACAGTCAAAAGGAGAAGAAAAAGGTATTGTTACAGATAAACGTCTGTCGTTAGACGCTATGGCAGTCATTCATTTTATTTCATTAAACACCGTGTTCCACAGTTAGCAGACAGACCTCGAGGCAATGCATGACTTATCAAAATCTATAACTTTTGCATGCTGACTCTGTGTCTTCCGATGTGATCTTTCTCTCTTGTCTTATATGTGTTGAACTTTGTGTGTTTTTTGTAGTATGTCTTATGAATGTGTTTTTATAAACGTGTATTAAATCTCAGCATGCATTTAAATGATTTTCTTGAAAAACATATCAAGAATTTGATCATGTCCCTCTGCAGCAAATAGTAAAAAAACGAAAAAAAGGAAACATATACTGTTACTGACATACTTTATTATTATTATTATTATTATTATGATATTTATAGAGCGCCGTCAAATTCCACAGCGCTTTACAATGAGTGGACGAACAGATGTTTATTCTTCACATATTTTAAATATCATATATTAAAATTTCCAATAACACATAGTATAGTATTCATTTACATTAAACATACACTATCACATTGTATACACATTTCACGAAGTAGAACAGTGCATTCTACACCCTAACACTTGCATTGCTTTCTGGATGCATAGGACTAACTCTGTGGTTCTCTTATTAGTGGAAGTACAAGCACAACTATGAAAAACTGAAGGACAAGTACACGTCTATTTTGGATACTCCTGAAAATCAGCGAGCACATAAAGCAAGCAAGCAAATTAGTGATGTGAGTATCTTTCACCTCCGAATACCATTTAATTCATTCCAGAATTATAAACCATTGACTTTACGTTGCAACATTCTATTATCAAAGGAACCTCTTCCAAAATGGAATGTTCCACTCTTTACAGAGAAGCATGTCTAGAAATAACTGCCATTGCTAAATTGTCAGGGCATTCCATGCTGTCATAAGGTCTATATACTAAACTAAAATTTTACTATTTTACTTCACAGAATGTTTACAAAATGGAACATAATAAAAGCAAGGCCAAGGGATACACATCTATTCACGACACTCCCATGTTACTGCACGTGCGCAAAGTCAGCGACAAAATCAGCGATGTAAGTACTGAGCAATATACTTCCTGACGGAGAAGTCTAATCATAGATTTGCCAGACACATTCAGATTTCAACATGACCCTTACGTACATTTTAAGTAATGCTTCAATAACATGTTAATACAAATTTTCTAGAACTTTTATTGTAAAGTTATTTTTAAAAAATTGAGTACGGCTATTTTGAAATCGCAAGTTGGTACCGCTAAGTGCCAGAATCTCCTTTGCTCTAATAAAAACATTTTTGGTAACACGTTTCTGTAATACCTGAAGAGTCCGCAGTTTTGCGGGTTAACCAGAAATGAATCAATAAAATTTGTGGATATTGTACTTTTTGGACAAAGGGAGATATAGAAATTCCTCCGCACAGGAGGCTCAAGATAACTCTGTTGTTTTTTTCTAGTTGTTTACGTGTTTAATGAGTGTTTCATTGTTAGGACACCGGCAGTTACTGTCAATACAGAACATTATCAAATTTTTTTTATTTTTTTTTGACAATACAAACATTTCTGTTAATTGGTATTTACCTATGTTTTATTATAGCTGAACTCCAATATCTTGCCATCTATTATAATAATCCATCTTAACATTGAATAAAAGAACTCTTAGTACATTTTTTATAGTATTCTACAATGAAGCTTTTTTTTGTTTTACAGCTGAAGTACAAAGAATTGTATGAGAAGAGCAGGGGACATTGTACAATGGGTACGGATGCTGTGCAAATCAAGACGGCAAAGGAAGCATACAAATCAATCAGCAATGTGAGTTGCCATCAGCACAGACAAATGTTCTTTTTATTTGATACCTGTAATAGCTCACTTTATGTAACACACAGCAACCCCTATCTTTTAATTTTAAAAGAATTTATTGGTATTTTTAGATAAATATAAAGTACAAAACAGGTACAACATTCATCCCACAGTACAGTACAATGTTTATATAGATAGGGATATAGAAGCATATACTCCATATTACCTTCGTATTATACAATAAAAGACCTTTATGTAATTTGTCTATTCCCCCTCGGATACTTCCATCATATAATCTTTTATGAAGAAAAAGAAAATAGTGCCGAAATTTCCTTCTACCTCACGCTGTCCCTGAAGCCAGCCCAGATCTGTCTTTAGAGACTATAGACAAATCCCAGTGCCCCTTATCAGCAGATAAAACATACACCAATCAGTACAGTACATTGTATGTAAAATTAGAGGTAGGGGAGCATATGCTCTATAATACAACATGTAACCCTTAATATGAACAATTGAGCAGTTTGTCTGCTCTCCATACAATTCTTCCACCGTATGCACTCTGCTGGGAGCAAGGGTATCGGAGTCAGAGTCTCCTTCCCTTTCTTTCCTTCACACGTACTGCCACTGTACACATTCATAAACAGACATACCAATAGTAAAGTTGACATTTCATTATTTGTGGGACATATAAAGATTTTTTGCCTATCCTGCTACTGCACATAAATCTGCCGCATTTAACTAAAGAGAAGAAATGTCTGCTGATACATGCTCTGATGGCATTTAAGGTAGCCATAGCAAGAAATTGGAAGAAAACTGCAATTGACTCTTGGCCACTCATTAAGGCGACTATTTTAATTCAATGCAAAATGGAAAGGGGTATAGCATTACACCTAAATATTAATATTCGCTTATTTGAGATATGGGATGAATGGATAAAGGTTCTTGAAAATTCAACCGATAGCTTACTCTGTGACTAATGGGATTTCTCAGAAAATGTGAAAATAACTACGAAGCAACCCCTATCTTAAAGAAATAACGAATCGCAGCCTTTAGAGCAATTATGACCAGTGTTAATTCTCTCAACAGCTGGACTACAAAAAGAAATATGAAAAGACCAAAGCCCAATGGCAATGGACTGTGGACAGACCTGATTTCATGCAAAATGCTAAGGCTTCTCTACAGCAGAGTGATGTAAGTAGCACACGGAGTAATGGGATGTATTATACAATACAATGCTTTATGGCAGAGTGATGTTAATAGCATATGTTCTATTGGTAAACAATAATGTGGAGTATCATACAATACAATACTCAATAGCAGACAGTATCAGTATTGTTTTGGGATTTTTTATGATTTTTTAAAAATTTATATCTTTTCATTTCTTTCAGTATGAGTACAAGTTGGACAGGGAATTCCTGAGAGGATGCAAGCTGTCCGTTACTGATGATAAAAATACTGTTCTTGCTCTGAGGAACGCAGAAATGAACAGTAATGTGAGTAATGGGAATTGTAGCTTAGTCGTTCTATGATCAGGGATGTTGCAAGGTGGTTGGGTAGTTCAGCTCTGCTGGTAACTCCTTCATTGTGTAGGAAATTGGGTCTAGAGTACAAACTCTGGTCTAGGAATGAACAGCAGGCACTTAGGGTCTGCAAAAGGAAAGTGCCTTTCTCCTATAATAGCCCTTCTCTTAAAAGACAGGGTGCTGGATATGAGTTCACAGAGCAGGTAAAGTTACAAATCTCCTGCTCCACTGCTAGGCCATCAAGTAGAGATTGGGTCAAAAGGTATCCAGAACCTAGTCTCAGTAGCAACCCCTGGGATTCTCAGTTATGTCACTGGCTCTAAATAATTTTTCAGAAAATATAAATGAGTTCAACCCTTAATTCCCATCAAATGACATGAATAAAGTGTGCTAAACAGACATACAGATAATAACCATCTGACCTTTATAGTGTGCCGTTGTGCAATCATGTACAGTCTGTAATTATTTGTTTCAACGCATACAATTAGTCATTTACTGCATTTACTATTTCCAGTAAATTACTATTCCAGGTATCTACTACCCTTTCTGGAAATCAGTATATTGGGCATGATAGCACCCAGTTTTCCCAACTACCGATCATGACCTCTGTCTTCTCAATCATATATGTCCATCATTCTATCTCACAGGAGTGTCAATGCATTTCTTTCAAGCAATCGAATGCTCTTGCTAGCAGTTCACTAAAGAGATTCATTTAATGATGTTGCTGGTTCTTTTACAGGTGAAATACAAGAAGAGATATGAGAAAGGAACCTACGTAGGAGAATTTGGAGTAGTTGCAGATACACCTCAGATAATTCACTCTAAATCTATGAATACTCTTGTATCTGAGGTAAGGAATACATACAGCAAGTTGGCTATGCTTGATATACCAATGATGGCTAACCTTACCAATGCAGATGTGTGCAAACTCCATTTTCCATAATGCTCAAAGCATTGTGGGAAATATGGTTAATAAGCATGAAAAGTGTCAATGCTAGCTTTCATTTCAATATACATTAAGCTTTTTAGAAAACACAACTAAAACACAAGATATGTAAGATGTCTTATTTTACTCATTCAGAATAAATACAAAGAAGAGGGCAAGAAGATGCTGCCACATGGTGCATACACCAAGCTCCCCGATACACGGGACACAACTCATGTCAAAGAAGTCACAAAGCTTGTCAGTGATGTAAGTACCAATGACTGTAATTATATACTGTAAATGAGTGCACCCACACTCAATGGTAAATGCTATGTAAAATGGATTTTTTTAATAACCAAACTCATTATTAAATGTGTGATGAGAAAAGGCTCCATTTAGTAAGGTTTATGGCATCTCAGCAAGGTTATTTAAAGAGTCTTAAGATGCCTAGAGTGTGAAAGATACCGAATCTCTTTTTTTCTGTTAGACGCAGTACAAAGAAAAGTTCAAGAAGGACAAAGGCAAATCAAACTACGCAAACATGCAAGAACCACCAGAGGTTAAACACGCCATGGACGTCGCCAAGGTTCAAAGCAACGTGAGTAATTGAATTATAAGCGTTGTCCATTGGAATTTGACTTTTTTGGAAACACTGTTGTGGCAGGGACATTTTGGAAGGGTTGACATTGACAGGAGTTGTGAAGGATGTTGTAACTATAGCTAACTTTTTATTGAGTGTTGGGTTTACCAGATATAATTTAAGCTTAGAGGCATTCTGTTTAGATGTATGGGACTGTAGGTTTTAAGGAAAGGGATATGTGTTAGTTATATAAGGATTAGAGTTTATAATTGAGAGAAAAGGGTTTGAGACATTAGTGTCAGGGTACCTGAAGTCTCTACCTCGGAGGAGGTTAGACTTTCCAGCGGCCGTCCTCTCAGGGGGGCTGATTCACCCAATCCTCCCAGCTCTCATAGCGTTCACACGCCGGCCGCGATAGCCCCGCTTCCTTTTATGACGCGGCGCTCAGGAGCCGACGTCATGACGGCAATCACATCCCGACCTGTCAATCTAGTTCTGAACAACGAATCAGGGCTCGGCAAGGGCGGAGTCATCAATTAAAGAACCAAGGTATAAAAGAGGGATGTGTGTAATGGTTCATTGCCCTGTCGTGGTTCTAGCTTGTCTGGTCCCTCAGTGCTCTTATTACTATTGTCTATTTGGTTTTGACTCGGCTTGTACTTTCGTTCCTGTTTATCTCTCGTGTCCTTTGACCTCGGCTCGTCTCTCGCTTACCTGTTCTCTCGTTCCCTCGACCTCGGCTTGTCTCTGACCATTCTTTGCTTTCTCCTTACGTTAGTCCGGCCATTCTAAGGTCCGGTATACGTACCTATCTCCTGTTTGTATTCTGCGTGTTGGATCCCTGTCCCGATCCTGACAATTAGGATCAGACTTAGACAAAATGATGGTACTGATAGGGTGACCCAAAACATTATACACAACTTTGTCTTTTATCCTCCACTACCCCTGACTAATCTCATACCCTTACAGTCTTGTCACTGTCACTGCTTTTTGAATGGGCATGATTAGATTTGTTTAAAATGTCATATGTGTTCAGAATTAGCAAATAATGTTCAGATTAGACAAAGCATCTTATTTACTTAGAAATATGGTGTAGTATTGACTGCAAGGACAATGAAAGAAACATGATACTAGGGTTTGCTGGGTTTAGCAGCCTTTCCCCCTAAAGGTGAGTCATTAATATTGTCCAAATAGGGCTTTAAACAGTAGCACTGAATGAGATGTGTTCCATTGGAAGACAGCAGCTTAAAGATGTTTTCAAGATATTCCATTGTATACATGAAATAGTGCAGTGCCAAAAATGTGACAACAATAGGGTAGTTATGGGAGTATTAGTCTTCAGTTACTGTAAACACTAAAGAGTTAAATTCACTGAGGTTCGTACTCAGGAGAAACAAGCTTTTTAATATGACCAAATTGAATTTTTTTACATTTGAAATATTTTAGGAAAATGTTAAAAAGTCTACAGCTTGTATTATATTATTTATTTAACTTTGTTTTTTATTTTTCTTCACGGTGTAGGTGGCATACAGAAAAGAAGCCAAAGCCCACCTTAATTATACCAGCATTGCTGACAGACCCGATATTCAGAAAGCAACCCAAGTGGCCAAGTTAGTCAGTAATGTGAGTACCCTTCATGTTGTACTCCTGCAGGCTAAAATACTGAGAGCTGCCTAAATGGGTTGGTACAAAACCAGGGGTACACCCTCTCTTGTTGGGTTACACCCTAATAATCCTTTGGCTATCAATCTCAACCTGCTTTATATAGAAAACATTCCATGCTGCTACCGCCGCACGCGAAAGTGATGGTTTCCTCAAAATACATAAATAATTGTATAATGTCTTTTCTAGATTCAATACAAAGCCAAAGCACGTGCGGAACAAGGACGTGGTATCTCCATAGTTGGACGTCCGGACATTGAATTGGCCCAGGAAGTGTCCAAGCTCACAAGCCAGGTAAGAGTAAAAATAGAGTAAAATATTGGTGCTGTAACCATGAACAGACAATATCAGATATAGTAACATTTTGCACTCCATCTATTGTACACTGCCAGATGTCGGGAGGTCAAATGTTTATCATTTGGGTGATTTATATTCTTACTCCTATTCTTATACTTACCCTTTGCCTTAAGTTATTTAGTGGCAAGATTGATATATAAATTATCTTTTTACTGAAATGCCTTCATATAAACGTGTTAAAAGCAATATTCCCAGCAGATTAATATTTACTCTCATCTAGCTAAAATGAATGTAGCTATAGTACATAGTTACATAGTTACATGAAAAGAGACACATGTCCATCAAGTCTATCTATTTCTTCCCTGGTCCAAGAGATGAATGGATACATTATGTGTACTTACCAATATGTACAACAAACATTGTGAGAAAACAGAATATTTCCCATGAGAATTTCCATAAACAGTGAAGTGCCATTAACTGTTTTTATGTTTCTGGTACAACTCTACTTAATTACTATAACTGCGAAGAATCTTTTCGAGAATTACAATGTTTCTGCTTAGTTTTAGTTGTTTAGTTTTCTGTTTATGATTTACCATGTTGTAGTTTCTCCAACACAGTACTTCTAATCATTGTAACTTGGATACAGCGGTTCCATTAATCCTTCTCTTAATCCCCGAGGCCAGTGTAACCATAGCATGCTTTTCTAACCTGACCATGATATTCTGCTGCACATTGTAGGCTGAGTACACCAAAGGAAAGATGTGGGGTCACGGAGCGGCATCCTATGACACTCCAATAATGAGAACACTTAAGAAAGCAAATGAGCTGACTAGTAATGTAAGATACATGTGGTTAGAATGTGGATGTGGGATCTCAATGGGGATTACCCACGATGCATCGTTTGCATATTGAGTTTATCAGCAAGATAATTGTATAGACGTTGACAAAAAGCTATTTTTCCTTTATTGCTCCTTATTATGTTCCACGTAACTGAGTATAAATTGAGTAATTTTTTACTCGTAGTTTATATTGGTTTTAAAAATAAAAACATTAATACATTTTTAAATTATATATTTTAAAAAGTTAACTTTTTTTACATTGTGATTCCAGCCCCCCCAAAAAATCAATTAAAAGCAGATTGCTATAAACGCATTGAGGAGTAAATAAACGTAAACAGGTGGCCTTACCTACCAGGGAAAATGTAATGAGTTCAGGGGGACATTACCTTACAGGGAAAATGAAATTAGGTTAGGTCTACCTTACCTTACAGGGAAAATAAAATGGGGTTGGGTGGACCTTACCTTACAGGGAAAATGGAATAAGATCTAGAGGACCTTACCTTGCAGGGAAAAAAATGGTGTCGGGTGGACCTTACCTTACAGGGAAAATGGAATGAGATCTAGAGGACCTTACCTTACAGGGAAAATAAAATTGGGTTGGGTGGACCTTACATTAAAGAGAAATGCAATGAGATCAGGACGAGGCTTACCTAGCATTAAAAATGTAAGAGGATTGAGAGAGGGGGCTTTCCTAACAGGGACACTGCAATGAGATTGGGGGGATCTTACCTAACAGGAAAAATGCAGTGAGAATCAGGGGGAGGTAGCTTATCCAAAGGGCAGATGCAATAAGATTGGGAAGACCTTACCTAACAGGGAAACTGCAACGATATTGGGGGGATCTTACCTAACACGAAAAGTGCAGTGAGATTGGGGCGTTGGGGGATGGATTATGCAAAGGGGAGATTAAATGAGATTGGGGGACCTTAACTAACAGTGAAATGCAACAAGATTAGAAAGGCCTTGCCTAAAGTTTAGCATCATGGGAGATGTAGTTTTGCAACATTTGGAAGACTGCCTGTTTACACTGCTTAAAGCACTGCGGAATATATTGGCGCTATATAAATAATAATAATTATATAACAAGATGATGTTAACATTCATTTTAAAACTGATGATAATGGAGTATGAGTGTTAAAGGAAAAAAAGCTTTTAAAAATACTCTTCCAATTTGCACATCATGTAAACCTGTTTTGAAAGGTTTATGATATCCTGCCTGTTCAGCATGTCTTATTGTGCACATATTCTGCATTCTGAAAGATGTTAAAGACATTTTATTGTCAACAGTGACAATGTGTGTATGTTTTTGGATTGTGGATTGTGTTGTACGTCTTGGGTGAGTTGATTGATCATAGTGAATGAATTCTGCTGGCAAAGCAGAGATGAAATACAAGAAGATAATATTATTGTCATCACAATACTCACGTGTCTGTACCCTACAATAATATTAATTATAATAATGTACGGTAAGTATAACAAAACAACCACATAAACATGAACACAACAGCATCTCTTCTGCTTATGCATTCTTTAAACTTTTTTGTCTCTTTATTCTTCATTCATTCACCTTTTCCATTTGTGTTGGAAAATTCTTAAACATTTTATGAAGAGAGATTATTTCATAGTCCTTTGGTCATGTCATTGAAGTAACCCATTCGATATAACATGTAGGACATTCAGGGTCCTATTAACATGATGGGGCACTTTGCATGAATATTTTTAGTGCCTTCGTTCTCTTTCTTTTAGAGCTCCTCTTTTTTTGTTTGTGGTCCATCCTCTACCAAAGTGGTACCTCTCCTGAGTTTAAAGGGTCTAGTGGTCTAGCAGTCGGAGCAGGAGCCTATGCAATCCAACTTGGCAATTCTCTCTCTTCCTTGCTCACCAAGCTGTTTTAGATGCAGGGAACAATAGGTGCCACATTGTATCTCCATACCATGTGTTTGTTCTAGAAAACACTAGAGGAAGTGCAGGGGATGACATTGCTTCTTCACCCCTGCTAGATCACAGCCTCTAGAACCAGGTTCCTTCAGCCTCTGTACGTGTTGACCCCCTGTTGGTATGCTATGAAATATACCTGGTGAATAACTAATTATACACGTTGAATGACTGAATTAACGAATATTCAGTGAAACATGTAGAAAGCATTGCATGTCAGATGGCCTATGGAAAAGATCAGCCAAGCAGATATCCAGATTTAACTGTATTCATTCCAAATATGATATTTCCAAGCTTGCTCTAATTTTACTGTTTGCCAGATATTTATACAAAATTGGTTTAACCTCATATTCCGCTTTATTCACTGAAGTGTGAATTTATCAGAAGTTCAAAGTAAATTTGGAGTGATCTTCAACATTTAGCTAAATTAGCTGAACTGGAAAACATCACAAAGTTTACGAGTTTTCCATTTCATCTATTTTGGCCCAAATTTAGAGATTCCCTTTGATTCTTTGACCATTCATGCTTATGTGAATACAATACACCTCAGTTGTAACATAGCTCTGCTGGTCTTCTCTTCTGCCCCATGTTTGCATTGTGAAAGAGTGCTTACATTTTTTACATTTATAGCTTTCCTTCAGACCCAAAATTAAGCTGCATTTTTTACTTTGGGCTGGGGAGGAGCTTTTGATTCCAAGGATTTCTTTTTTTTTTTTTTTTTTTTTTAATAAGAAAATGTTTTATTTAAGTTAATACTTTATCTGTTTTAGGTGAAATACAAGGAAAACTTTTCTAAAGATAAACGCAAAAGGCCACAGTATGATCTGAAGGAGGCCCAAATATACCAGACCTTCAAAGACGCCAATACTCTGGCCAGCGAGGTAGGCGGACACACACAGAACATGCGCGTAGCTAGCACATGGTCGTTAATTACAATATAACGGACCATTACCTAGGAATTATAGGTTTACTGGTTTATTAACATTTTAAAGTACCTGTGTTTCATGAAAATATACTCATGTGTTAATATGCTAGTTTATAGCTGTTTTATTTTTTGTTTGTTTTTTGTGTTATTTGTTTTAAAGTATTCTGAATGTTTGTTCCTTTACATGTTATATATAGTACATTTGCGCTTTTACAAAAACTATTATTTTGCTTTCCATACATAACTGTCTGTCTGTCTATCTATCTATCTATCGATCTATCTATCTATCTACCTATCTCTCTATCTCTCTATCTATTTATCTGTCTATCTATCATGCTAAAATGCAGTGCCTGTAATATTAATTTATTTATTATCCTTTGTCAATTGAGTTATCATAAAATTATTAATGTAATAAAAGATAAAGTAAGAGTAGGGCTGTGATCACTTTTTGTTTGGTTGTAATTTTGTTTTGTTTTTGTTTTAAATAAAGGTTAAATACAAGGCAGATCTGAAGAAGCTCCACAAACCAGTGACAGATATGGCAGAATCTCTAAACATGCAGCACATTACAAGCACCAGCAAGCTATCCAGTGACGTAAGTGCTGCATACATGGCTAATAATTTGCTAACTATTTTTTAACAGCTTCCATCTTTCTCTCTGTCTTCGGCATCAAATAGTAGTCACCCTTAACAAATTTACCCACTTATATACTTTCCAGCCTTCCTTGTAGTCTTAATATAGAAGTGTGTGTAGATTAAAAACATACATAAAAAAAGCTTTTTTGATAGAAATGCAATAGTATAACAAATTAAACAACTAAATAACAAATAAAAATATAATAATCTCAAAAGTAATTATCTAACATTCCAAGAAATCATTAACCTTCGTCCCTAACATATAACAACCATAATATGTAGTAATAATGTTTTTAAACATGCGTTTTAGTCTCATTTAATTTGTTTTACTTAACCCACAATATATATTTAACTAAGTAGCGTTTGTTTTATTTATTATATTTGAAAGTAATTTTAATGACTATGTTTAAACTGAAAAATAATCTAAAATATGTAACTCAAAAAAAATAAAAATAAATATGCAATATTTTAACTTTTTACTATTTATAATGATAAAGAATTATGGAACATTTCATAAATAGTAATTACTTAATGAATTACTCATGGCTGTTTATTCACTAAAAACTGAGCTGTAGTCAGTTGGTATACAATTTGCAAAATTTAGGCCACCTATAATGGTCTAAATTTTCTAACTTGTGCCTCGACTAACCACATCTCACCAGTTAGGGAATAAATCCCTTGATATCTAAAAGTGGACAGATAACCTGTTAGGCCGTATTTGAGGCAGTTTTTGACACTTTCCTTCAGTACCGGTACAAGAAGGAATATGAGAAGAATAAGGGTCACTACCAACTTATAACTGATAATCTTGAGCAAGTTCATGTAAAGGAGGCGACAGATCTTCAAAGCCAGGTAAGTTTAAAGCTCAGTTTTATCATGCTAAACTTCATCACGCTGTTCCATGCAAAACTAATCTCACGCCTAAAAATATAATTTGGCTTTTGGATTGAAGTTGCCAATAATCTTATAGCTGGGATTCATATGTAGTAGTAGATTTAACCTTTTGAGTGTTGTATTTGTGAGTCGTATGATGGGGGAGATGTATAAAAGTGTATGGCCCAGAAATGCAGAACCTGCAAAGTTCTAAAAATGTGTATGAACTTCAGTAAAATCCCACTGGCCTCCATGATGACCGTTTCATATTGTAGTACCTGGTCCTACTGCTGCGTTCTATACAATATCCTTCCACGAAGAAAATAGTAATACTTATAATTGTGTTAATCATCCCATTGATACAATCAGTATCTCAAATACATTGTTTCAAATATTTTGCAAAATTTGTTTTATCGAAAATCCTTGATGTATTGTTCTAGAGCAAGCCATCTCAATCCACTTTTGGTGGGCATTCAACAGTTCCATATCCTTGATTTGTTTTGAAATTCTGGATCATATGTACTGTAGTTTGATGGCCACTGTTCTAGAATGACAGTAAAATTAACACAAAAGCTACAAATAAAATGGCTGTTAATTTATTTTAAAGCATTAAACGTACATTTGCAGTTACCATGTTAGCAAGCAGATAAAATATTTTAAAACCATGTTGATGGCTTTTCTGCTGAGGATATGATGAAGGGAGGGAACGCGAAGTGTAGATGTATCCATTTCTTCAATTTAACAGAACTGGACAAAGCAAAATACATTAGCTTAAATAATTCATGGATCAGTATTTGAGAGAACAACCAGCGTGTGGACTGGGGAATACAAATAAAAAATATCGTAAAGTCTGTATCTTTGCAATAACAAGAACTACAGAGCACTAATCAGAGGAGCTAGCCTTTCACTTGATTGCACTAGAAAACCACAAATGATCAATTTTCCTGTTGACGCTTGCATGTTTTAATTCAATCTGTCTATCTCAAGCTGCACAGTACTATCTCCAACTACAAATGCATGTCACAAACGAGATAGACAGACAGATAGACAGACAGACAGATACAGACAGATACAGACAGACAGACAGACAGATTAAAACCATATATATATTAACTATGAATTATAGATTTACCTGTCTATTAACATTTATTTATGTATTTATTTATTTCTGTGTGGTTATAGAAGTTTCCATTTCGATGTTCAACCATGATTAAATTAAATGTGATATTTGAAATTGCAGAAAATTAGCACAAAGTAAGGGTGGTCCAAGTTACAGACAGTGATCCTTGGAGTAATAGCTGCACGTGTCAAATTCACTAATACAAAATTTGAAAAATTATTAATTGACACTTTTTAATGAAAACACTGACTGTAAACTTCCAATTCTTTTAGAATATTTGCAAGTATGAGCAAACATAAGTTACTGAAACAGTTATCTCATCGAATCAGGAACCATTTCTTTATTTCACAGGGGGAAAAACTGGAAAGTTGATTTCAGGGCAATCATGGGTTAAAATTCACCTTTATCTTAATGCATTATATATACATAATGCTTAAAAAATTACAATAAAATACATACCATTACAATTCACAAATGAATCACTGTTTAGTGGGTCTGTCTGAAGCTGTAGATAGAACAGGAAGAAACCTCCAATAAGGAGCAACTAATTTTGGTCCACATAGTCTATCTGCACAGCAGGACTAAATAGAACAAGTGTTGTATCCCCAAAGAGCAGTTCCAATCATCACATAGGATAAGTGGAACTGCACTAAAACTGATAGCGCCATGCCACATATTATGAACTGCGCTTAGAGTTGCAGACTGCCCAGGTATGATCCAATGTCTGGCTTTCTCTCCAGGCAGTAGAAAGTCAACCTAAGATAGGTGCTTTGTATGCAGATTACACAAGTAAAAAGTTGACATTGGGTACCTAGAACCAAGTATCCCAGCTCTGTCGTCGGTCTTAGTGCTGAAGGCATTTTTAAAAATCACTACAATTTTAAACTATTCTCAGTGCAGAGAGAAGTGATATGTACACTATCACCTCTGCAATAATATACATCTGTGATGGTGCTTAGAGTGACCCTTTAAATAACAAAATCCAAGAATTATCAATAGTAAATATATTTGTTTTAAATTTCTAACATAACAACTTTATGCAAGGCACATTAGTGATTATACTCATCAAAAAGGCATTTCATATTAGCTATGAGAAAGTAATTAAAATCATGTGATAAAGGAGAGGATAATTGGTGAGATTATCAAACCTTAGCCAGTATCCCCTTTAAAGAATTGGACATTTGACATCTTGACAATGTTTTAATTTAAGTTTACATGTTTCTAACAAATAGGTTAAATATAAAGAAAAGTATGAAAAGGAAAGAGGAAAAGCTATGATGGATTTTGAGACCCCAACATATGTCACAGCAATGGAATCCCAGCATATGCAAAGCGAGGTAAGAGTCACCATGACTTCTGATGGTATAATACATACACCTTTAGTGAGATAGGTCAGTTGGTTAATGCACCAACAGTAGTGCCTTTGCAAAATTTAGGGCTGCAGATTAAATTCCTGTTAGGGTGAACATGGATAATACATTCTATACCCCAGGGCACACTTGAATATAAGAGAGTACTCTATGTATTCTTATTAGTAAAATTATTTCTTGATTATTGTTTTTAATTAAAACAAAAACATGATAGATTTGCCGCAATGTTATATATATCTAAAAACAGCTTGCCAAAGTTGCAGATATTTTGTCTGCAGCTTTTACATACCCTCCTCTTCTTCCCCAAACCAGACTGTCTATGGCCGTTCAATCAGAGATTTTCCAATGCAGCTCAATCATAGGTCTTTGTAATGTAGGTGCTCTGGGCTGCCTCTTGAGTTTAGCTCCACTGAGCTAACCAAACCAGGAAGTAACATGACCAATGGACTGATTGACAGCCAGGGGGGTGTAGCAAGGTTCATTTATAAAAGTGTCAATTTCTACTGAAATCTGCACTTTTTGTAAAATGAAAAAAAAAAAGAGGACACACTCTGCACACATATGTGTGGAGTGGTTTGTTAGGATTTAAACAGGCACTACAGTTGGTGTATTAACAATCTTATCTATGTAAGCATTTAATGAAGACCTCATTATATTGTTAACACACATTGCCATTCTATGCAAATCACAATTTACATTTCTCTCTTTACCATAACGTGATACTTGGGTGGCGTTTCTCAATGGTATATCACAACTTGAAATGATTGCGTTTGTCATTATTACACATTTTTACTGAAGTTATTTAAAGTAAAGTTTTAGTACATATACCTCGCTTGAGACAGATATTTTATGCTGTTTGTGGTACCCATGTGAATGATTTTTTATTATTTTTTTTCTCTCTCTGAAACATTGTGATTTAATTACCATTTTTAGATGACAAAATTGAACTATTATCTGCAATTTTTATGTTGCCATTTTTTATCAAATATTCAAAACCAATATTCCAAAAGACATCTATTTTAGTAAACGCTAAGCTTATTCAACTTTATTTCTCCAAAACAGCTATAAGGTATACTTTTCCAGATTAAATTTTTGAATAGTATTATTGCAATAGGAGTAAAATTAAGTAAAAGTAATAATTTATATAGATAGATATGCAAATTGCATTGTGAAAGAAATGTATGTATAGTTTAACTGATTTACCGTTAATGTTCTAAATGAGGGTTTATGTTTGTGAATTGTGTCCCAGTATTTTCTATCGATCTGTCAGTCAATTCTTCAAGCTTAAATCATTTTAAATCCTTGAAGTTGATGTTGTAGTGTGATCAAAACAAAAATTATACAAACTGAAATATGCTTGTATAAAAAAATATTTGTATTGTTCTTTTTCTTATTTGACTGTGTCCATCAATCTTCCTTGAACTTCATTTGCCAAATCTACTGAAAATGTATGAATTTAAACACATTCAGTAAGAGGCGTCTATTCACTAAACAATGAGTTGCTGGGCAATTGCAAACTAGAAACCATAGTAGATGAGTCCAACTCATCTCAGTTTAATTTTTATTTCTAACTTGTCTGATTTGTCTATATTGTGCAAACCCACTGTGATTTCACTGTTCAGTGACTATGTACCTTAATATACATTGTGTTATATATATACGTTTCCCCCTTGACACTAAAAATTTATAACATGATTCTGTGTATGATATTTTTCTTCCTGCCTCTAATAGAAAGAATATAAGAAAGACTTTGAAGAGTGTTGTAAGGGCAGAAACCTAACTGGTTTGGAGGTTACACCATCAATGTTACATGTCAGACATGCTACAAAAATAGCAAGCGAGGTAGCATCTGCGCTTTATCTCATTTTTGCAATCGAACAGAATAATGGCACTAATATACACTACATCTCTTTTGTTTATCATTGTGATCTTTTCGGACATTTTGTGTTTGCTTTTATGTTTGTTTCCGTCTCCTGTTATTTTGTTCGTTTGTTGTTGTTTTTCTTGTTTGTTTATGTAGTAATTATATAAAATAACAAGTTTATATAATCTTTGTATGGTCCCACTGTCAAGTGTTTATGTTTATGTGATACATACAACATTTGTTAACACCTCAAGGACCTGGATCTTTGCGAATCTCTTGTTACGTCATGACATGTACGGTAGTCATCACATGATGTTGGTCCTTAAGGGGTTAGTGTCTTGTGCTATTCGGATCTTGCATAATCTTAGTTGTTCTCACGCAGTCTTGTTTGCACCTTAATATTTAATCTTTTCTTCCCCTTTAGAAAGAATACAGGAAAGATCTTGATGATACCAAGGGTAGAGGCATCACTATTCTGGAAGAGACTCCTGAGTTCTTAAGAGCCAAGAACGCAACTCAAATCTTGAACGAGGTATGATAATGCCAGGAAGTGACTGACACAGTCAGAAACAGTATGACCCATTCCAACAGTAGTATTTTCATTTGTCTAGACTCTAGCTGTTAAACCTGAAGAATATATTCAAGTAGTTCAATCCAATGCAAAAAGAAACATACTAATGCAACATATATCGCAGTGGGCAAAGTCCCCCTTCCATGTAGCTGGCAATACCCTTGATCTTATTTTCTCTCATGAATGTACAATTTCTAATCTCTGCAACACTCCATTTCCTCTCTCAGATCACCACCTCTTATCATTTGCTCGCAATAGTCCCTTACCCCATAACCCCATAATAGTCCCTTACCCCCATCTCAACCTAACCCCCCTCAACTAAGAAGAAATTTGAATTAAATTGACCTCCAGCAGCTATCAGCTAATATTAATTCCCAACTTCTATCCATCCCTACTTTCTCCTGATATTGTAAAGGGCTACGGAATATGCTGGCGCTATATAAATACCAGTAATAATAATAATAATATATCCTAGATACATTAAAAAAAGAAAATCAGACCACTTTCTATGTGCTACAGGCTACTCTTAGACTACACACCATTGTCAGAAGCTGCACCGGCGACACAATGGAAGGTAGAGCTTGGGGAAGACATTACCCAACAACAGTGGGACGACTTGGTGGTTGCCCCTAAATATTTTGTTAAATCAGCGTCACTCATAGAACAACATATGAAAATAATCTACAGATGGTACCTGGTACCTGCAAGGTTACATAAATTCTTCCCATCCAGCTCATCAGAGTGCTGGAGATGCACCACACAGGTGGGCACCGTCCTGCATGTTTGGTGGCACTGCCCACTGGTCAAACCCTTTTGGAGGGTCATACAACAGGTGATTCAGGAGCTCATGCACGCCGAACTAACCCACCGCCCACACACATATCTACTTCTTTCACTCCCCCCCAGGACACTTCCTCATATAAGGAAAATTGCATACCACATTCTACTCACGGCCCAACGCATAATTGCAAGGACATGGCAATCCCACAATACCCCGTCCGTAGAGACAGTTCTTGCGGAGGTGGATAACCAACAAATCTATGAGAAGCACTATCATAAAATCTGCCCTCCTAACGAAACAACACTGGCTACCTGGGAAACTTGGGAAGCATGGAGACGAGGGCACCCCACATATGGTACCCTGCCATGCCCCGTAATAGAGCTTAAGACACCTAATGGAAATATAATAGGCAGGGACAGGTTGAGACATGTTGAATGAGAAAAATTTCAAAAGTTAAAGCATTTCCCTGCTGTACTTACGAACAGATGAACTAATGTTTTGTATATACCACTCGTGGCTTATAAGTACTTGGATGAAGCTGACCCCTCCCCCTATTCTCCCCCCCCTTTTTCTTCCTTTCTTTTTTTTAACGAAGATAGTGTTTTACAGTTACATATGTGCATTATGTTTTGTGTAACAGAAAGAATACAAGAAAACTCTAGAACTGGAAATTAAAGGTAGAGGCCTGTCAACCTTGGTAATGGAAACACCAGATTTCATGAGAGCAAAGAATGCTACCGACATAGCAAGTCAGGTAAGAACTGCTCAATAATAAGGCCACAGCGCTTATTTCACCAAGACGCTGCTATAGTGACTGATGTTTCCAATAGAAGAGTAGCGTGGCTTAGATAAAGCCATGCCGGTTTTGGTGTGTGTTTGTGGTGGCTGAGTGTTCTGTGTATGTGTGGAGGAGGCTGAGTTGTGTGTGTTGGGGAAGGTGCAGCATTGGTTATGGTGTATACAAGTAATGTAAAAACCAAAACCACTCAGGTTGAGTTCTTTAATAAACAACAACCCTTGATGTTTTCAGCTTTATGGCAAAAACTCTACTGAGACAGTATGTATTCTTATATTACCATACAGACTAATTAACCTTAATTAGAGCATATATGGGAGCAGATATAAGGACCCGTAGTATACAAACAGATAAAACATGTATGTTAATGCTGAGTTCAAAATTATATCACTCTCGCACAGCAGTATTGGCGGTGGTATTTAACCACAATGCATATATTAAACAAAATCAAAAGAGTGGTTTTGAGAACCGAAGGGTGATGGAAAGCTGTGGTTTACTTAATATAATCTGGCAGTTGGCATTAAATTGCATCCAATGTTTTGGCAGGTGAAATACAAACATTCTGCGGAAATGGAAAAGGCCAACTACACAAGTGTTGTGGATACTCCAGAAATTATCCATGCTCAACAAGTCAAAAATCTTTCAAGCAAGGTACAAAGTCAACAAAAACAAAACAAAAACAACAACAATCGTAACATAAAAGTGTTTCAAATAAAAGCTCATAAAATTATGATATCATTTAGATTTGGGAAAAACAAACAAAAAAAAAACATCTCAAAACTTGGGTTAAGCTTAAAAAAAAAAAATGCATCCCTTGTCAAATAGGCTGTACTTCTTTGATGTATGTTGTGTATATTGTAATGTCCAGAGCAATGACAGTTCCCTTTTAACTCCTATAATACCTCCGATTAAACTTTTATATCCTAAAAGCAAGAGACTTATGTCCATTGTAAAACGTATGTAGTTTTGAAGAAGCTCCATAAATAATGTCACCGATAGTATAGCTACAAAATGTTTTCTCTTCCTCAAAAACAAACTATCAGAATTGAAAAGTTCAATAAACAGAACATTTATTTTGATCATTAAATGACTGTATATATCAATCATTGCAGAAAAAATACAAAGAGGAAGCAGAAAGGAATATGTCTTATTACGTACCTGTTTACGACACACCGGAAATGCAGAGAGTCCGTGAAAACCAGAAGAACTTCAGCACTGTAAGTTATTTATTTCATGAATTTATTACTTCCTTCCTAGGTCAAACTATTATTTTCTATTCTATATTGGGCATGACAATCTTGTGGTTCCTACGGTCAGCACAACTGGTAAGGCTAGTAATGCAATCCAATATATGGCTTAGAATTAACAGTACATGTCCGTGTCTTATGTGTTTTGGATTACTACTGAATGGACCATTTCTTATGACTATCAGGGTTATTTTCTAAAGTTTAAATTCTGGATTTCAAATTCTAGGGCTAAAGTGTCTGAAACACACACGCTTTGGTGATTTCTTCCAGTTCAGATATTATGGACCAAAATGTTCAATCTAATGTGAATTCACCTTGGATATTCCTTGTAGGCTAATTCTAAAAGTTTGATATGGAACCTTGGGCTTTAGTAGACAATCCACTGTCTCATCTTTTAACAGAAGGGATTACAGGCCATGTGTTGTGCCCATGTAGATTTATGTCTTTCTTTTAATTGTTCTGACCTAAATGTTGTCATTATCTTCCTATAAAGTATTTTCCTCCCATGGGAATACTTTAATGATTTGTCTTGTAGTCGGTCTGTATATTTAAGTGTTTCTTCGATTTTGATCCTGAGCATCAACCAAGAAATGAAAGAATAGTAAATATATAAAATAATAACATGGTTACTAGACAATAATTATATTGATTCATAGCTATTTAACTCACAGTCTTAGAAAGTGAAAACTGTGTTTGTTCCATATGAATCTTAATGCCGTTTTCAAATCTTCTCTTCTTATAGCTTCAGTACCAGGGTGACCATATGCAAAGTAAAGGAAAAGTCACAGTGGTAAAAGACACACCAGAAATACTGCGTGTTAAGGAAAATCAAAAGAATTTCAGCTCGGTATATAATTTACATTTATTTTAAATCCTAACAAAATAATCTCATTAAAAGAGAAACATTCTAACGTAGCCCTCTTTTTAGCAAGCTAACATTAACTGCCACTTATCCCGATGGCTGTCGCTTTTTTATCTTTATGCTCATTCTGTAGTGTTTCCTGATACCAGGGTTAGTAAGTTGCAAGCCCACCTCTTCCCCCAGCACCCTAGGAGGGCTGATCATATTCTGTAAATCACTTTTTTTTGTGATGTCCGATCAAAATTGTGAGTCTTCCTATTTGTCTGTTTTCAGTTCGTAGATTTTGTGTAGATGTAGATGCTGATGTTGTGTCTTTGTACCACCCTTGTATTGTCGTATTTATGTGTCACATGTGTCACACTTTAGCTCTCAGTAGATTAGGTTCTCAACGTATCTTAACTTTGTATTGCGCTACAACTAAACAAAAAAACAAAACTCCCTAGTCTTTTTCTAACTCAAGCAAAACCGTTTTTATATTTACTGATTTGTCACCTTCATTCCGAATGTTAAGATATTGTACAAAGAAGAAATTGGAAAAGGAACAGCTATTGGGCACACCCCTGAGATGGAGAGAATTAAAAGAACTCAGGATGCCATTAGCACGGTACAGAAAAGCTAGTTTAAGCTTCTCAGTTGGTCTAATCATCACTAGTGTCTTACACCTAACAATGGCTGCAAGAAAATAATAACCATTATCAAAAAATAACAGCTAATATAAAAAAAAGAAAAGAAAAGTTTCCTTCCCCTAAGTATTAATCTTTGTCTAAACATTCTGCTGAATAACATTTTTATTAAAATTGTCCAGGGAAAACTATTGCTTTTTGAGTGTTTTACACACTAATATGAAAATGGCATTGTATCTGTACTTAATTAAGTATATTAATGAACGTATAACCTGCTAAAAAAGTGTCACAAAAAAAATTAAAGGAAGGAGGAACTAATAAAGAATTAATAATGAGAAAAGTTCTACGAGTGGAACTATCAGCAAGACCAGTCCATTGGGGCCAATAGTTTCCATGATGGTTGCTCCACTTGTAGACATTTGCACTATAATTACTCTGTTATAGAACTCACAGAATAATTAAAATCATAACTTTAAGCCTGTATTTACTGATGATGTGAATTAATTCTAATAACCAAAATGGTCTTTTAAGAGCAAACGATATATGAATATGCTAGAATTGCTTTGGAAATTTGTAAGTTGCCTGCTGCAGAATTAAGTTGTTTAAACACTCGTATTAAATAGTGGCTTATGTTTTATTTTAATTGAACCCTAATTTAAATAAAAAAAATACATCTTACAAGCCTAGAGACTCCCAAATCAGTTCTAGAATGGTTTCTATCAAAAGTGAGTTTAGACAGTTATCCCAAAGGTTCTTGAATCATTCAATTGTACTAGAGGGTACAACCCCTTCTGAACATAGGAAATAAAAATTTTCGAACTCCACCAAAATAAATGAATAATTCTCCAAAAATCATTAGAAAAGATGTGCACAACATCAACATCATAACTGATTGACCCAAACCTCTTTCCATCTAAAGTAAAGATGGCTAGCAGAGTATTGTGGGTAATGTAGTAAACAATAACTGGAGTTCTAAAGTTTAATTCTCTCTGCCATAATATATATAGATTGAGAATATATCTGTCCATTACAATCATGATCATGAGCTGCCAGTTGTGTGTGAACATACATGCAGTCATGTATGAAGATGTCCAATGTGCTTAATGTGCCTCGTTCTCTGTTTTCCATTGTATGTGATTTTATAGATTAAGTACAAGGAAATTATTGGACAAGGGACACCAATTTCTGACCTTCCTGAAGTGAAACGAGTAAAGGAGACACAGAAGAACATCAGCTCGGTAGTGGCTGATATTTTTTGGTTTACTGTGTTTGAGTGTGTTCTCACCTCCCTCTACTAAATAGCCCTCTTCGTTCTAATGTCTGTCTACTGTTCACTTTGAAAAATGTCTGAGAGATAAGGGTGAACAACGCATTGCAGTGATATGCGTTACCCACCCTTCTGGCACAAGTTGTCCAACACATCACGGTGCAGGTTTATTTTATTTTCCCTTTTCTCTTAACCTATTTAATTGCTTGCAATGTGTTTAAAATAAGATGTTTTTTTGTTCATGTTTTTACAAAAACCTAATTAACACTGTTTAGGATTTGCCTGCACTGCAAACATCATAGAGTTGTGAAACTCAGCAATTTTGTATTTTAATCTGTAAACTTTGTAGAGCAAAGGGAAAAAATGGCCCAAGGTATCAGGATCGTCTGTACACTGGCTTTAGATCAGCCTAATTTAAAGCATAGTATGACAACACCCTTTGCATAGATCAGGGGTAGTCAACCTAGTCCCTATCGCCCACTAGTGGGCGGTTTGGGATTTCAGGTGGGTGATGATGGGTTCTGCAGAAAACGCCCGATGGACCTTCATGGCTGTGGACCAAGGCTGGCAGGGGAGATCCTTTCATCTCTCCTGCCAGCCTAAGCAGAGCCAGCCTGGCAGTATACCCTCTCAGGCTGGTGAGAAGATCAAAGATGTCTTTATCTTAATGACTCCCCCTCCCTTCTTCTTACCTTTCACCAGGGAGGGGGGACATAATGTCAGTGAGAGACATCTTTGATCTTCTCATCAGCCTGAGAGGGTTAATGAAAGGCTGGCTCTGCATAGGCCTTGCACTATAAAATTAGTTACTGTGGCACTGGTGAGCGGTAGGAAGTTTTACCATCAAAAAAGATACAAAAGAGGGCGGTATATATTAAAAGGTTGACTACCCAGACAAAGATAATAGGTAATTAAGACTTTTGATTTGATTTCATGTGTATTTACATGTGACACCTGCTAGCAAATCAGATCATTTTCCTCATTTATCATTGACCATAAATTTGGAGAATTTGTATTAAAAAAACAAAGCTTAATTAAATTGTCTTGTCTCAAATTGCAGCTATACGGGACTTTTACCAATATATTAATACTGACAGTAACTGGGTGAATTCTGAAACTGTCCCCTTCCCTTTCTGTCCTTATTATCCTGCGTGATTAAATAAGATTTGCTAATTGCATTTTTTCTAATATTTACAACTAGACATTCGTTGTTTCAAATAATGTATTTAACTTTTACTTAATATGAAGTTTATGAATGAAAGAGAAAATGGATGAATGAATGGATAAGAGTATTTTTTACTGGTAAATGTATTTATCTTCAATGTGCATTAAGCCTATAGCAGAGAAAGCCTTTTTTCATTAAACTGGAGAACGTAGCTTCTATAGGACAACATAACGAGATTGGCAAGATCAAGCTAAATTGGGATAATCAGATAAATGGGGGTTTATATACACTGGAAGGTATAATATATGTAAGATTCAAATACTGGAGGGGGTAGCAAATCCTATAGCTAATCAGTAAGTCTTATCAACAAACTTGGTATTTTAATTCTATCAGTATAAATGGCATGCCAGTTCATTTACCAGTGTTCACAACATTTTTAAACCCTCTCTAGATTATTATTATTATTGCCATTTATATAGCGCCAATGTATTCTGCAACATTGTAAAATTAATCATTTTACAGGATTTTTGTTTTTCCTTGAACTATAAAAAGTAGAGATTATAGATTATGCCAATTTAATAATAGATCTGATCTGATTTAAAATGTTGGTTTGCATATATATCTCTATAGCTGCTCTCATTGGAACCAATCAGATATTTGCAAGCCGAAATATTTTAAACCTCGTGTTCCTATCCAATGATAACTTAAAATAGATGGTGATTCTTCGCTTACAGAGACAAATGTAGTGTCTTACAAATTCCATTGGTTAAGATTGGGAGAAATCTTGACTTGCAGCTGGTAATGTAAGGACTTCTGTAAAGTTAAATTCAATATAAAAGATGAACTACTACAAAAGCATAAGGTAAACATTATATTTCAAATTATCAATATAATTATCTGTGAACCCCTGCCAGGATTTCATTCACTTCATCCTTCCCTTGTATTAATTGTCTGATAATATTCTATCAGTAATGCTGAAATCAAAATTAACAACATATTAGTAATCAATCAGGGATCTCTATTTGCGATAAAACATTTCAAAATACACTGCATAAAAGAAACATCGATTGAATAAATCACAATAAAAAAAAAAAAAAAAATTGTAATCAGTTTTCCAGTGACATGAATGTGCATTTGCAGAAAAGTAAATTTGACATGTGTTGGAAGAAACAAATGCCGGTTAAGGTTTTTGGTGCTATGTTAGATGCTATTTTGTATCTCTAGGTTATGTACAAAGAGAACACAGGGCAAGGAACATCCACACCTGTAACTCCAGAGATGGAGCGGGTCAAACGCAACCAAGAGAACATTAGCATGGTATTTTTATATCGGAGAATGGGTTTTACAAACAGCTAACAATAAGTGCTTTAAGAACATCGGCAATATAACAGTTCTAGACGCCATTTTCACCCATGCTTAGTTAATGAAACTACAGATGTCGTAACACTTCGGTTTTCAACATTGGTCCTCTGCTGGGACAACAATTCTGTTCACCTGTTGATGAACCCATAATTCTCTGCCTGCTAATGGTTGGAGGTAGACACACAGAGTTATTCACTAAGGTGAGAAATTCAAGTGAATTTAATACTTAATACCAAATTTGCCAAACTGAAAGCATAGCTGACTTATAGAATTTTTCCAGTTTGCATATTTTGACCTTAAATGTTAAATTCACATGAATTCTCACTTTAGTAGATAGCTCTCTCATCAAGCAGGTTATACTGAGAATGTCAGTGGCTCCATTAAAACAACGCAGTCACTGAGTAATCCCAGTGTGAATTGAATGTCCCAAGGACTGGCTTTGAGAAACAATGCTTAATTACAGTTATTTGCCTACTTATAAGAAATATCGTAGAATAATACAATTAACTGGTTTCATTTTTCCCTTTAAATTAAACAGTTATTATTTTACTAAACAGTTTGACCTACAATCCTATTTGTGCTTTTCTTACAGTTTATTCTTCGTTTTAACATTTCATTAACCAAGTGCCCTCTGTTGAGCACAGACTTACTATTTTTCATTATTTTTGGTCTCTTAAACACTGACTTACAGAGTGAGGCCTCTAATTTTGCAGTTTTCTACTAAACAAAAATTTATGGAATGTTGATCAGTCTCTTACTGACCAAGGTATTTATCCTTGTTTGAATTCCCTCCAGAGAAATATATTTTATTGTCACCTGAAAATCTTCCATTCTCTATATTGTTTTCTTTTATCGTGCTCCTGGCTACTTCCTTGTACCTTCAGGTAATGTACAAAGAGAATATGGGGATGGCAACACCAATACCCGTGACTCCAGAAATGGAAAGAGTTAAACGCAATCAAGAAAACATTAGCTCGGTATTTATAAATCAGAAAAAAAAAGATCCCGCTAACATTGAATTAAAATATACAATATACCAAACCTATTTAATAATCTAAACATGAATACTAAATCCCCTACTGATTCTAGAGGGAGGGGAAATGAATTTACTAAAATTAATTTAACCTTAGATTATCTATTTAAGTTTCATCTGTAATCCATGTTTTGTTTTTAACAAATAGTAAATATCTAATTGTTTTAACAGTTTTATGTAAGTAAACATTTAATTTACAAGATTAATGTACTGAATGCAATGTTATAAGTGAAGGCTATTTGTAATCTGATTAAGAACTGTATTTAATCAAAATGGCTTTAATCTAGTTTTGTATTTTAGAATATATTTTTTTGTATTTCCTAAATTTGATAAAATGCTAATTTGTTCTTGAGTAGAATGCAGATTGCTGTTACAGATACTGTAGTCTTTTTACATTTAAAGAGTTACGGTCTCCTTGAATTTAGCACAACCTAATGGTTAACTGAAAGTTGTCAACTGGTTGTACTATTTTTCTTTTTATATAATTTTTTTTTATTTTAATGTACATGTTAGTACGTGCAAAGTATGTAAATTTATCAACTCACACAAAGTTTTGCTGCATCATATGAAGGCGCATTTATGCACACAGCATTTTAACTTTAGATGCCCAAATGTGCAGGTACGCACCTGAGGCATTGAAAAGGCAGCAACGTTTTAAACCAACATCCTCTGCATTATGCATTCCAGTAAAATTTGAATAGCATTTACTGGGGTGGAAGAATGGTCCCTTCTCTGTTTAATCTATTGACACTCAGATATTGACTTTTCTAAGATATTTTTCTTGTCATGAAAGTTATCTAATTTATGGCTGGATATATATGTACCATAGGTTTATTAAAGGGACACTATAGGCACCCAGACCACTTCAGCTCATTAAAGTGGTCTGGTTACAGTGACCCTGTCTTCTTAACCCTGCAATGTTAAATATTGCAGTTTTTGAGAAATGGCAATAATTACCTTGCAGGGTTAAGACTGCCTCTAGCGGGTGTCAATCAGACAGCCACTAGAGGCACTTCCTGCTAGCAGGGCAACTTTTGGTTGCCTAACTGACGCTGAACGTGCCCACGCTCTGCATGAGAACATCCACCGTCAATCAAATCCCCATACGAAAGCATTACAAAAATGCTTTCCTATGGGAAGGGCCTAATACACTCACAGTGCTCCCTGCGCTTGCACATTAGACCCCGTCAAGAGATGGCGGAGGCGGCGGAGAACCGACCAAGCGCAGAGGGAGATCGGCGCTGTAATCAGGTGAGTACTGTAAGGGTTTTTTTTTAGCCGTAACAGCTTTAAAAACTGATAGAGAAACATTGTGGACATAGTGAGAAAATTTAGAAGCAATACAAGCATACATGAAAATAAACATTTAAAAAAGATATATTTAAATGTAGTTGAACATAATTATATTATTAAATACTGAGAATTTTCTAATTTAGCTGAATAAAATAAAATACTTACATTGTACTGGAATTGATCCCAAAATGTGCTTTAATAACGCAGACAAGTCTTCAGGCTTGGAACTTGGAAGATTTATTGTTTTGCTCTGTGAATTTAGGGTTTCTGCTTTATTTATCAAACTATATAATCTCACACAGGAGGCTGCTTTGCAGTAAGAGGCAATTTAGATTAAAAATATTTAGAATAACATGAAACATTTTACAATTAACACTTATTTTCAATAAGTGTGTGGGGAGATTGTGTGAGCCTCAGCCAGATTGTATGCACCAAAACAACTTCATTCAACTTAAATGGTGTTGTTGCTTAGGCTGACCCTTTACATTGAGCAAGTTACACTTTGGGTTTTATTCACTGAACGCAGAATCCTAGTGAACTAAAAACCGAACTACAAGAGTTAGGGAAAAAAAAGTGCTGATTTGCAAAAATTGAGAAATCATTAAAGCTTGCCTGTACATCGAAATTTGGTTTCAATTCTGTACAATTCTGGGTTTAGTGAATGAACCGATTAATAATGATTGACTAGAAAAAATCAGGAGATATTAAGACCATTGTTTGTGTCACTTTGGATCCTTAGGTGCAATACAAAGATCATGTTACAGTGGGGACCCCCACACCAGTAACTCCTGAGATGGAGCGAGTTAAACGCAACCAAGAGAACATTAGCTTGGTATTTAATATTTCCTAAAAAGTAACTTTTTTCCCCATTACATTTCACAGCTTAACAATATTTTTGCTTCTATCCATAAAGTTGTAAACTGGTTTCGGTTTGGAGATGATTTACTTTTATGGCTAACTTTTATTTGTGTTTTTTATTTATTTTGTTTTTCAACGTTCATGCTTCCCCAATATTTTTTATAATATTAATCTCTACCAGTATTTTGGGATGGTGCATACATAAGGTTAGAAATATACAGGATTCACTTTCGTAATCGGGAATTCAAAGTGAAGTTAGAGGGAATCTAATATTTAAGACCAAGATAGATTATTTGTAAATGCTTTCTATGTCACATATTCCCTTCCAGTTCAGGTATTTTGGGCTAAAATTGGATAATCACTTTGATTTCTATTTTAATTCTAACGTTAGTTAATCACTCTTGTAGTTTAACCAGGTAAGTTAAATGCCGGCTTAGTTTATGTGAGAAGAGAAACAAATAAAACAACAGACGGGAAAAATGTATCTCAGATGAGGTGGAGATTTCTTTGAATTTGTCTATCCTGACCTAAATTTTGCACGACACTACGACTTAGTATAATTCACTGTTTAGTGAATAGGAGCCATTTTGGAAGATTCGTTTTCTTTTTGTTTTAAATAAGAATAAGGGTAGAACAAACAAATTAAAACCGGAAATAAACAACTGTTTCAAAAATAAGAAAATAATATTTTAAATAATAATTTAATAATACATAAATAGTGTGAGTTATGACTTTTTGGTTAAAAATAAATAAATAATTACATTTAATGTTTTTTTTTTCTTATCCTTTTTTATATCAAAACGGCATACTAGTTAAAAAAATAATAATTTCCACTTTATGTATCGAGCAAAGTGAAGTGTAGTGTAGTGTAGTGTAGGACCCAGGATTGTTTTTCGTTGTTATTTAACACTTATATTTAAAAACTAATCAGTATTTTTCCGCCATCATTATTCTGAAAAATCTATTTCATGTGCATATTGATTACTGCCTTTGTAACCTGTAGGTTTCATACAAAGAACATATGGGGCACGGAACTCCCACCCCTGTCACTCCAGAGATGGAGCGAGCCAAACGAAATCAGGAAAACATTAGCATGGTATCATCTAAAAAGAAGGCTACCTCCATATAACACTCTCTCTTAAACCACCCTCCTATTTCTATCATAAATACTTTTGTTACCCTTCTTCATCGACCGTAAACCCCTCATTTCACTTGTTGGATCAAGTTTAGTCAATTGCTGTGATTATCTGGATTTTTAAAATCACATTAACATAATTTCATAAAAATATAATTTGTGTATTAATCCCTAAGTCAATTCCTTGCAGATTTACCAGCATACATAAAATATTCTGACTTATAATCTTTTATTATTCCTGAAGTATATAAAAGGATAACCAACAATACTTATAACATTTAGCATTTTTACTTTGTATTATCCCCATGCAGTGGTGAGTGACATTAACCCATCTTGGTATTTTTAAGAAATATTTAAGTGACACCTGGATGCTTTTTTTTATACACTGTAGGTTTTGTACAAAGAAAATTTGGGAAAAGCTACGCCAGCACCCGTTACTCCAGAGATGGAGCGAGTAAAACGCAATCAAGAAAACATTAGCTCGGTATTTTCATACCAAAAACTCGAGAAAAATCCCTTCTTACAATATTTAATACATTAATAAATGCAGTGTTTTACCCCTTAAACTAAATCTTATTTATATATTTAACATTCTCTCAAAATTTACAACCCTGACTATATACTAAATTATAACATTTTTCTACAAAGGGTTTTTCCACCTAATAATTCAACATTTATCTGCAATAATAATAATAATTATAATAATTATAATCATAACAACAAGAATCCTTTAGAACATTTTGATCTAATCAAGTATTACCAATTTCTAACTTCTATTTAATTTTTGTATTCCTTGCGGGCAAATAAAAAATACATTATATTGAATCAAAGATATTACGAGTTAAATTACAAAATAGGTTTTTGAATGGCTCCTGTTGGGACCTTACTGGAACAATATTTCTTCGGAAAAAAAGTTTAGATTTTAAAGGGACACGTTAGACTCTATATAACTATTTAATCTCATTAAATTTGTTAAAGTGCCGAGTACCCCGGGCACTTCTCCTCCATTCAGTGGTAAGCCCTTTTGAACAGTTTAACACAGAATGAGGGTCCATCGCCACCCTCAACCCAGCACCTTCTGGAGATATGGCAAAGACAGAGGTTACTCTTTCCTAGCCACATCAACTAATATTCATACCAGCAATGATAATGTGATAGGCTGAAAATGGTCAGCTGACACTCAGACAACTACTACCAACTATTGCTGCTCAGGCTAATGAGGAAGAAGCACATAGGCAATGGGAAGCCGGGACTCTCAATTAGCATTTAACCATTACAAAATGTATAACACTGAAAAGAAGGATGGAGCCAGGGGACTGCAGACACTATAACCACTTTAATGAGATAAAGCATTACAGTGCCTAGAGTGTCCCATCAACCTTTTAGATCTCTGTACAGATTGCTGCTTATCCGTCCAATGGAAGCAGCTGCGCGTATATATACAGAACTCTTAAATGGTGCATCTCTTTTTGGCAAGTTCCCAAATGGAGCCCACCAAGAAGGAGGGGATCCCCAATGCTCCCAATAACAAAACTCTGTATAACTTGATTTCTGTGTTTCTTACATATGAAAGGTGTAGACATTTTTTTGAGGTGTTTTAATGTTAGGCAGAACAGCTTTAAGATGATCAAACTCAACGCAATACAAAAAAAATTGATTGCCATATCTGTGTTTCAGTGCCACGTAAATATATACATATCTTAACCTGAATAATTATCACTAAATACCTACTTCTTTGAAAAAGTTGATCTTACTACTCGGAACCTTTCTAACAAAACAAAAATGTACCTGAAATGGTCAGATGGGCTCTGTATATGTGTGGTACATCACCAGTTACATAACCAGTTTCCATAACCAAAAACGTAACCTATTCCTACCGCATGGAGAACAGAAGCGCAGAGCAGCACAGTCGCACTAACAATATCTTCTTTGAATTTACCAGGTCTTGTATTCCGACAGTTTCCGCAAGCAGATACAGGGCAGAGCAGCCTTCGTGCTCGATACACCTGAAATGAGAAGGGTTCGGGAATCACAGCGCCATATTTCTTCGGTAATATCCACTTTTTTTCTTTATTATTTACTTATTGTATGACAATATTAACCACAGCTGGGTTGTATTCACCAAACATAGAATTGTACTGAACTGTGCCGATTTGGAAAAGTTCTCCAGCTCGGCTATACTCAGTCCTTGGATTTGGTGTTCATCTGTGGTGGTGGTGGTAAGAGGTTTGAAATTATAGCATCACAAGGTTGAAACTTGATTTATATTTATCAGCTTTGCAATATACTTGGAGATTAATTTTGTTCAGAATGGTAAGTCGTCTAATTTGGGCTGATCGGATGATCATCCACATTCTCAAATTTCAAGCCAAAATCTAGAAGAATCATGAATCATACGCAATGCCATGGACAAGCATGTCTGTTTTGATTTGTAATTCGGTATTCTGCCCATTGTTCCCCCCGTCCCCCCCACCCCCACCCCAAAAGGAGAGTGAGAGATTGATCGGAAGAGGTCAGCCATTAAATTAATTTATTCACAGACCAAGTGAGTAGGGACCAAGAGAGAGGAAAAAAAAAAAACTATATATTGAATAAATATATAATATATGAATATTTTTTTTTACAACGCATTTTTCCCTCCATTGGTCTCTTCTCCCTTTTCCCTCTATTGTTTACTTTTTTCTCACTTGATCTGTAAAAGAAAATTGTGGGAAAATGCTCCTATCAGTCTACTGCAAAATTTTTACATATTGTATTATGTATCAATTTTGCAGTACACTAATTGACCCATTTTACACTATTTTTGTTTCATGTGATTTTTTTTTTCCAAACCTTTTTCCATTAATGAAAAAAAAATCGTATGAGCCAAACTGACAAATGATTTGTCAATCCTAAAAATATGGTTTGGCCAAAACAATTGGTTCTGCCATGTGCAATTCTACTTTGCAACATCCTTTATAGCTATAATCAAAAGTCATTCTAAGAATTGTCAATGATTATAAGGATACATCTAGATATTAAATGAATATAAATAAAAAGTGAGGGACTGTATTTGGTCAAACCTTCATGTATCTGTGTTGTAAATAACTTAATATATGGTTTTAGGTGAAATACCATGAAGACTTTGAGAAACAGAAGGGCAGTTTCACACCAGTTGTGACTGATCCAATAACGGAACGTGTTAAGAAGAATATGATTGATTTCAGTGACATTAACTACCGTGGAATTCAGAGGAAGGTGGTAGAAATGGAAAGAAAACGTAGTGAACAGGATCAAGATGTCACAGGTAATATTGAGAGCCTCTTTACTGTCCGGTGATCAACATAACAGATTTATCAACGTGTTGTGCTCTAGTGGTAAAATACGTCAAAGGAGGAGAGTCACCATCTGAACGTGCCTACTGGTTCCCCTGGCTTCTGTTGTTATTGCACTATTTTAGTTCCATTTTACAGATGATACTATTTTAGAAACAAAAAAGATTAACCTATTATCCAGTGCATTTCTGGTCAAACCATGGCAGTTGCTCCGCCTGCTAGGAGTTCATCAGTGATGATACTGACCTTGGACCAATACAATCTCTCAAGGAGATGCATTGAGGCCCTATGGAGCATTAACAGCAATTGCCACACTGCACCAATTAGATATATTGGTATCACTTTGTGCCGATACATGACGATATTAATCAATATTTGTGGAGATAGATGGAATCTCATTTGTTATTTACTCTCCTGTTTAGATCTGAGAGTGTGGCGTACTAATCCTGGCTCAGTTTTCGACTATGACCCAGCAGAAGACAACATTCAATCAAGAAGCTTGCACATGCTTTCAGGTACCACGTTCTTTACTCATAACGTGTGTCACAATATATTTTTTTGTAAAGGAGAAGGTTTTAGTTTTTTTTTTTACTAGAACATGGACACCTATTTTAATTAAAACATAATGTTTATTTGTATAGCCGTTATAAAAAGAAAAAATGTTTCAATATTAATACAAAGTGAGTGAAAGTCTTTCTAGGGCAGCGATAAAATGCAGGTTAACCATAAATGATCAAATTGTTGCTATCAAAATGAATGCAATGTATACAATATATAGCATATCCGCAACAATGTCACAATATAAGTATGAAATGTCAGGGACTACGGAGAGGGTAAATTTGGTGCGCACAAAATCCCCACGGCTAGAGCAGCATAATTGTGACTGATGTGAGTCTGATAGCTTTCAAGTTACATCCTTGACAGCAATATGACCGTTTTCCTCTTTACACACTTCGATTTAGCAGCTGCTCAAGCATCGCTTTTGAGCCATACTCAGATATATGGTCTGCCAAATCCTCTTTACACAACATGAGTCCTTAGTATTAATATTGTTTTTCAAGACCATTGTCATTAAATTTTTGGGAAACTGAAATTCACCAGTGCTTACATGATAGTTCATTCTTTTTGTTAAAATTATTTTTCACCAGAACACCAGCTACCTTCACTACAGCGAATGTTTGCAAATTCTCATAACTGAGAATTTGCAAACATTCCTTGTAGTGAAGGTAACTGGTGTTCTGATTAGTGAAGGTAACTGGTGTTAATGATTGGCCCTTATATCCCAGTGGCACCTCATATAACTGGGCCATAGGAGATTGGCGAATGGAAAAATTCACAGTTTTGGGGGACTCGTCCATTTTCATTGTCAGTCTACCCAACTGTGTCTCCTTCCTTGCACAACAAGATATACAACCCACTGAACTGCCTATTTTCTCTTGTTACAATTATCACCATTAATTCCACTTTCCATGTAACAGTTGCTATTTTTGCAAGAGCAGTTCGGAATATCTACTGTATTTATACACACTATAGAAATAAAATGTTCATTTTGTGTATTGAACTTTCTAATTCCTTACAGTGCAAGCCCGTCGTAGCCGTGAGCATTCTCGCTCAGCTAGTGCATTGAGTCTGAGCGCTGGGGATGAAAAATCTGAATCTGAAGTAGCTGATCACCATCATTCCTATTACAGCAATGGAGGCATCTTCACTACAACTACTGTAACAGGTATAAAGGGAAGGGCTGGGTAGAGTTATCTCCATAAGTGTAACAATGTGCAATACTCATTATTGTTGTACCACACATACTTGTAGGCCACAAGGAAAGTGCACAAGTCCTGTTTTACCAGGGTAAGTGCTATTGCTAAGCTATACAAAGTAGCCTAGAAGCTTTACATGCTCACTGGCAGCGAGTGACTAATAACCAACGAATAATTGTTTTGTTTCTTTGATCTTAGTAAAAAAAGCCTTATTTGTATTTGTTTATGTAGCAGGATACAAACAAGCAAAAACCACTGAGCTTCCTCAGCAGAGGTCATCTTCTGTTGCCACTCAACAAACAACTGCATCATCTGTGCCATCTCATCCATCCACTACTGGGGTAAGTGATACAAGAAATGGGTTTGCGGATTCTCACACTGCCACTAGGACCACAAACAGTCCAAGAATTGACAATCTGTCCTCTCCGCTTAATTTGTCCTACTTACTATCAATCTACCAGTTCTATTGTAAATATTATTTGGTTACTGGGAAACTATCAACTTGGCCAATTTCACACCTCAGTTTCCCTGAATGTACATTCTTAGATCTGATTGTAATGTTTAATTTGGTGGGTATGGTCTCATTAACTATGAAGGATCTAAAAAAGTTTCTTCCTTCCACAGAAAACCTTCCGAGCAATGTATGACTACAGAGCAGCAGACAATGACGAAGTGTCGTTCCGAGATGGTGATAATATAGTCAATGTTCAGACCATTGACGAAGGTTGGATGTATGGAACAGTCCAGAGAACCGGCAAGACTGGCATGCTTCCTGCCAACTACGTGGAAGCCATCTAAGCAACACCATCTAAGACACTACAGAAGGAACGAATGACACTACATTTACACAACATTAGAACTGTATTAGTGGCTAGTTTGTTTTTTCTGTTACATGTATGGCTAAATTAAAGAAATAAAAAAAATATTAAAAAGTCAATCTATAACAATGTTAACACCCGCAGCTATTTCATAGCATAATAGATAAAATTATTCCATCATCATCATCTTCATCATTTCAATGTTCGTTTGCATAATATATCAGTACTCACGAATGATGTGATTCACAATAGAGTATGTAGCAAATGGATAGCTGCAATATTTATGTTCAACTTATTTCCTACAGAGACTTAGCATTTTTATTGTCGGTGATATGAGGAAAAAAAAAGAATCACCTAAAAATATTACCAGTAAGCACCCTAGAATTTTACAGATCGGAAAAGCCTCTCCCCTCCTCCGCTTGATGAACGCTGCGTGCATGTGATTGTATTCTAGGGTCAACGGCAATGAATTACTCCCTGTAAATTAACAAATAAAGCTGGAGTTTCTGCACTATTTTATTTCCTCAGTCAAAAAAGGTATTTGGTGTAAAAAAAATATATATACAGTGATATATATCGTTCATATATAAGCAAAGTAATGGCATAAGATAGGTAAAATATACAAAATGGGTTTAATTTACACGCGGGGGGCACTTTCACTGAAAGGTGATGATGGACACAGAGAATTGCCGCTCAGAAGAAAATAAATTGCTAATGCACCCAAAGTCCCAATACCTGCAGCAAATTCATCTCAAATTGATGTAAGTAAAGTTCCCACTGAAGTTCCGGCACACACAGCTAGTAATCTCAGAGTGCCAGAACTCCAGTGGGAAACTTGTCATAACCCTGATCAGCCTTCCTCTCCAGACTCCTATGATTTTTCTTTTAGTTTTGAACGGCCTTCCAGCCCTCTCCGGCGGACGAGCTGATCGTTGAAGACTGGGCTTTCCATGCAAAATACATACAGATACGCACATTGGCACACATATGTACAGATACACACACTGACACACAGATACACAAACACACTGACACACACAAAGATACAGACATACATACACACAGACATACGGATACCTAGACTGACACACAAACATACAGATTCGCACACTGACAAACTCTCAGATTCACAGACTTACAGATACGCACACTGACACTCAGATACGCACATTGACAGACAAATGCACAGACATACTGATACAGTGACACACATTTTATATATATATATATATATACACACACATACACATAGATACACTGACACACACACACACACACACACACACTGCACAAACACTACATACATACTGACACCCAAAACACACATACACATACCTTTTGGGTGGCTTCTGTGGCTGAGGCTGTTGAGAGTTGAGGTCCCATCCTCTCCATCCTGCCCCCTTCTCGGCCTCCTCCCGCGCAGCTTGGTAACAGCTGGGAGGAAGTGTGCATCTTCCAATCACTCCCTCCCAGCTCTCCGGTCAGGTTAGAAGGGGGCAGGTTGTGCTATTAAAGCGCTGCAGCGCATGACCAGGCCCCTCATAGCACATATCCACCCAATGTACCCGCTCACCTTGTGGCCCCCAGCCTGCCATTACCGGGTTTTTTTTACGCGTACCCCCTGGGGCACTGAATTGTACCCCTAGGGGTACGCGTACCAGGGGTCGGGAACCGCTGCTCTGTATCATAAAGATACATAGTGTATTCAGTGCAAAAATATAAAGATTTACTCACCTTTTCTCTCTGTGTAACACTCACCTCCTGGCTGTCCTTCACTCTGCCTCTGTTCTACTTTGATTAGACCTGCTATGGGCTAAACCCCAAGCAGGACACATCTTATCAATGATGTCTGCATACTGACTTTGTTATCAGGGTGGCGGTGTCCGGCGTGGACGCTGAAGGATTGACTGACAGCTGCACTCGGCCACTGTCCTATCAGTTCAGTTAATGACAAACATCGGGGCCACATTTACTAGACATGTGCAATTCGTTTCGGTCCGAATGTGAATTTGGACGAATTTCCGGCAATTCGGACATTCGGGTACTAACGAATGTCTGAATAGATGAATGGTCGAAGTCCCTAAATTACCGAAGTGTCAAAGTTCCAAAGCACAGTATTGCCTAAGAACTAATATACTTACCCAGTGGAAGAATGAAGAATGTTACACTGTATACAATTTTAAATAAAAAGTATACAAACATAGCCAGGATTCAGCTGTAAGCATTTGCAACACTTACAACAATCAAGTAACATACATTCATATAAAATGTAAGTTACTTGGCCAGTCAATGTAATGACAGGAATGAATAAGTAGATAACTCCCTAATGCCCACGGTATTAGGGAGCTATCTACTAAAAGGCTGAAAGACCTAAATTGGTCTTTCAGACAAATTTACTAATACTAAGTAAAAGATTACTTAGTATTAGTAAATTATGCCCCTACTTGCTATACTACGAGTAGGGGCATGTCTATTAAACAGTGAGCAGCCTATCCAATCAGAGTGCTCTGACAGGTAAATTGAGAGACTGACAGGTAACCTGTCACAGCACTCTGATTGGTGGGCTTGAAATCCACCAGAGTGCTCTGTGTCATTTTTCACAGCGTTGGAAAGTTCTTTGGAATTTGACTCATAACTTTAATTGGTTACTTAATCCACCAAAGTGTTATGAGTCAAATTACACAGCGTGGGAAAATTCCAAAGAACTTCCCAACGCTGTGTAAAATGACACAGCACTCTGATTGGTGGATTTCATGAACCATGAGAACATAACAGTCAATAAAAGCACAGACATCACTTTTTGCGTTAGTGCATAATTTAACATTACAGATTGGTCAAGTTAAAACTCAGACATCTGACTAGGTTTTCACAAGTTGCAATAAGTAGGCAAAAGAACCTCCAAGAAAGATGGTCAAACAAAGCTTTCCCTCTGTTCTGCATTTTTGGTTATGACCATTTCCCCATAGACAGTTGATTGAGGCACTAACAAAAAGCATGCTATACAAGTGATCATGTAACATTTCTAAATCTATGAAATATTTGGGACTGCTGTACAATTATTTTAATATTTATATAGTGCCAGCAAATTCCGTAGCGCTGTAAAATGGGTAGGGAAGCATGTATATCAGACTATATAAAATCTCAGTTTTGTGGTTTACATTGGGCCACAAGCCAAGAACAAGCAAACTCCACAATGTACCAGGGTTCATGTGTAAAGGTTTGATATTGAATCCAAATGCAGAAAGGACTGAACAAGAACACTTCCCGAGGCACATGCCCTTAATGAGGTTTCTATCGAGAATTTCAGTGACACTTTAAGAACTTTTTATTTCAAATAATTAAATAAAGCTCTTTTCCACTGGATTATATAATTTGATCTGTCACCAGGAGTGGCATCATTAGCAAATAGACACATGGATACGTAGATAGAACCTCAGATAGGGCTCCATGACACGAGTGAAACCAGTTACGGGTTTTAGTCCAAATTGTTTCATCATAAACTATCATGTTCTTTTTGGTCTCTGAGAATAAGAAGTCAATTGAGGTAGGGAAGGAATCCCCTATGCATGGCTCCAAAGTGGTTAATTAGAACATTTTGGGAAGTTGGCATTTTGGAAAGTTATGACACAGAGTTTACATATTATATATTACATCATCTGCATCATTGTGCATTTTAGATATTTTTTTTTTTTTTTTTTTTTTTTAATCCATTCCGTTGGAGATCTATACATACTGATATCAGACTGCCATTCAGGGGTCAAGAAGGATCTTGGTCTAAATATTATTTATGGAAAAAGTCATCTTCACCAGCTTTTCTTAATTAATAACTTACTTTAGGAGTAATTCAACTGCAATTTTAACACATTTGGTCAAATTTATGATGTTTGTCCCCCCCCCCCCCCCCCCCCCCCCCAGGACACGACTACTACTGAGATCTTTTCCACAAATAAATCAATAACTGCTATTATTACTGTTCTTATTCACGAATAACCAGATACTGCTATTACGGTTCTTATCTACTAATATTCTATATCTGCCCAGAATTCAGATACTGATGGTATTCGATAGTAATATTCTAAAGCTTTCCAGATATTATAGATGTTTTGCGGTTTACAGATAAGATTTTGAGAGTGTTTCTCTGTAGCCGAGCCTACCAATTACTAGGAATTATCTACAACAAGCCGCGGTTAAGTGACAGCATCACTTTGATTACCTGTAATGGGGCCACACAAGAAATTTCCGCATGTGCACTGTACATGATCTCTTCACTGTGGTGTGCATTAAAAAAAAAAAACAGAAGGGAAATGTAGTGGCTAGTAAGTACCCCTTCAGGCGTATCCATGCATGTACAATGCGGTTGGACCTCATTCTTGCAACACACCTGGACTGTTTGGCCCACACTCTGTTGCCCCACCTGGTTCAGAAAGCACAGCTTTACAGAGAATACTTGTAATGTTTATAAAAAAAAAAAACGATCCGTTTTCCTGGCACTAGAGGGTCCCTCTCCCTCCCACCCCCCACTCACTGAAGGGGTAAAAACCCCTTCAGTCACTTACCGGGGACAGCGGCGATGTCCCTCGCCGCTGTCTCCGCCTCCGCGACGCTCCTCCTAGTGATTACGTTGGCCGGTGGGCGAGACTGATCTCGCCCACCGGCCGAGGAGACCTAATGCGCATGCGCGGCAATGCCGCGCATGTGCATTACGTCACCCCACAGGAAAGCATTGAAAAATCATTTCAATGCTTCCCTAAGGGGTTTAGAGCGACGCTGGAGGTCCTCACACAGCGTGAGGACGTCCAGCGACGCTCTAGCACAGGTTTCCTGTGCTAGAACCCAGGAAGTTCCCTCTAGTGGCTGTCTAACAGACAGCCACTAGGGGAGGAGTTAACCCTGCAATGTAATTATTGCAGTTTATAAAAAACTGCAATAATTACAGTTGCAGGGTTAGGAGTAGTGGGAGTTGGCACCCAGACCACTCCAATGAGCAGAAGTGGTCTGGGTGCCTAGAGGTGCCCCTTTAAGATGATGTCCCTTCCGAAGGTACTATACCTCATGCAGGCACTTCCCATCCAATTTGCCCACACATTCTTTGCCACCCTCGCATATCCTACCAGGTGTTGACAGGAACACGGGGAGATGGGGGGACACGACAAGGCCGCCCACATATCTTCCACTACAATCTCACTGCATTTTCCCTAGGATACAGGAGTGGACCAGCCCTGACATACAGAAGTCATGGCATACAATAGAACAATTGTTTGCTAAAGTTCCCCTCCACACCCTCCTGTGGCAGGTCTGCCCAACACATGACCTGATTGTACCTTTCCACCCCCTCCTCGGGCATATCCATCATACATGGAAACGCCTCAGAAACACCCTCAAACTAGCTTTGGGGATTTCCCCACTAACTGATAACCAGAGTTTCCAACGGGGCCTCGAAACTTCCACTCTTCACCGACTGATCGCTACTGGATACCTTGCGTTAGCACCAATTAGTACACTACCATAAAAAACTGGGGCGATACAGACCAAGAGATATGAATCTCTTTGAGACCAATCTCGCAGATCTATCAGTTGATACAACAAAACACCTCAGAACCTAAACCCAGACAATTTCAACAACAGTGGGCAACTGGGTTTAGAGTCCAGCGTTCAGAGAAAGACTGGGCCTTTATTTTTGGAAAGTTATGATGCTTCAGTTAACCTATCCAGGAGAGAGGCCTTTTTCAAACGTGCCACTAGATGTTATAGAACTCCATCCCGCCTACACACTTATGGTTAACAAGGAATGCTGGAGTCAGGTGGATGAAGGGACAATAGAACACATTTGGTGGCACTGCCCAAATATACAGCCCATTTGGAGCCAGGTTCCATCACTCATCAAAACGATTTTACCAGAGATCCGCTCTCTCACGCCCTCCCAAGCTTTGTTAGGGTGGCCGAAATCCCTTCAAACACTCAAGAATTATGGATACTACTTAAAGGAGCAAACTCCTTAATCCCTGCCTACTGGAAACAGACCGCAATACCTTTCTTTAACTCAGTGGGGTACATAGAGTGGAAGACACTCGAACCATGTCGGCAAAGGGTCCGCAGCTAAAGTATATAAAAGTCAGGACCCCCCCACCGTTGACATTAGTCCTCCATTAATAGCCTAAACTCCCAAACCCATCCTAATGAGTAGGCTATAGCCCGCTGGGATGGGCCAACATCTCTACCCAATGAGACCATTAAGACCACACTCCCCACTTGCGCTTTCCTAATGCTTACTTTTTGCAATACAATGTGTGTCCCACATCCTCCTCCTTTGCTTTCCTTAATTCAAGTTATTTTGTTAAAGTTCCTCCCCATATTTATATATGTATCGAGTACCACACGCATTTATGTATTGTGTCGACTCCGCACATGATACAATTTAATACCAATGTAGATTACCCACCTGCTGGGTAAACACTGATATGCCTTTTCTATATATTGCCAGATGCTAGCATTCCGATGTCAATGTCATTCGTTAATGATGCATTGTATGATATGGGTATGGTTTTCTTCTTATACAAAAAAAAAAAAAATATCAAAGCCCCTGCCCCCACCCTAAGTTGCACCTTCATGTACTGTCCAGCAGCATGGAGACATGACAATCTAGCTCTAGCATTCTACTTACAAGACTTATTTGGCAAGTATTAGCCTCAGGAAAGGTGTCCCGCAGAATGAGAGATATACATCAATATCTCGGTATAGCTTTATCATTTTTAATTTTTTAATTTTTTTTTAACAATGAGAATCAAATTGAGGAAAAAAATAAAAAAGCCAACTCGCAAGCTCTTTAATACTTTTATTTTATATGTAAATCTAAAAACCATCTGCAGGAAAGAACATTAAGAATCTTGCTGTAGACTTAAATTATATATATACACAATGTGGATTACCAACTAAATAAAACCACATAACTCACCTGCTGTCAGCTATTTACATAATGTACATTGTTAACATTTGCAAGGATCTAAGAAAGAGCAAAAATCTGTAAAAATTGAAAAATGCAGGTAAAACATGCAATGTCTGGAGAAACATTGCTTTGGAATCCCAACCTAAAGCAAAGTATGTGAAGGTTAAAAACAAAACAAAAAGAAGTGTGTATGGTGTGAATGTAAACAGTTTGACATCAGGAAGTTTTGGACTTGACCAAACTCACAAAAAAAGCAGCACTTTTTGCTGATGTAAGACAGCTATTTCAAATTGTTAGAATACATACACATGTTTGACACAAAAATATTGTTAGTGCCAATATTAAGTAGCCTAAACACAAAAGCATTAATGAAAGATTAACATAATTTATACATATTGCCTTCTAAGATAAAGGACTCTGGTTAAAGTAACCAAAACAGCTGTATAATGTAAAGTGGCTTGTGAAGTCAGAGATATTAGATAATTCATGAAAAGTTGATCTGTACTATAAAGTTGAACAAGCCAAGATCAACAGGTTGTTGAAATACAGAGTTGGATTGTTCAGGGTAAAAATGTGTGCAAGACAGCTGACCCTAGGATGCTATGTATATGTATCAATTGTCCAGTCTGAGGGACTGGGAGTATTCACAACAGTACTTCTTACCATGGGGATAATATCAAGCACACTACGGTACAGAAGATTTTTTGTTTAAAGTTTTAAAAACAGCTATAATTGCAGGTATTGTCCAATCCTGCACTAAGCCTTCATTTAAAAAGAAACTGCAATAAACTCAATATGTATACACTCACTCCATGAAACGGATTGCAAGAACACTAGAAGTCAATGAGAAAGTTGTGCAACACATGCTGCATCTTTAAAGACCCAGGTGTAAACCTGCAGGGAAAATACACAAAAAATAAAAACAACAAAAACAAATACATTTAAGGAAAAGTCATCCCGGTCCAATCCCAAAATTAGACCGAGCCTGAATGAGGAGGAGACCTCCATTGGGATTGCAGATGTTTTAGGATGCAGCCAGACATGCCTGCTAGTTTATCTTGCATTTCAAAGAGTTGGCTTCCTGAATATTTGCCGAGATCCTCGGTAGAAAGCTGGAGGGAAAGTGCAGCAATTTGAGATAATATGTCTGGAGTCGGAGGTGTGTCTATAGCAGTGGCCGACTGTTCAATCAAGTCTGAAAAACAAAAACAGAATTTTCAATATGACCGCACAGCCAAAAACATACCTTCAACAGCTATGGCTGAGCTGCAAGGGAGGGCAATTAATTACCTGTTGCAAGTTTCTCTTCATCGGCAGAAGAGGTTTTCTCATCAATACCATTCAAAGGCTTTTCAGTCTCTCCAAGGACAGCAAATAAATCAAACCCTTTAGACTTGGTCTATGGTTTAAAGAAAAACTAAGTTTTAGAATGTGATTTAAAAAAAAAAAAAAAAAAAGGCTGGTTGCAGCAAGAATTTAAGTATTTACCATACTTGTAATTGCACTTTATTTTTTAAGTATGTGTAATTTATATAAAAGTGAAACTTTCCAAGGAACAAAAATATTCACAAAATAATTTTGAAAACAAACTTTTGCTACGTGTTTTTATATCTCATATTGCTTCTAATAATGCAATTGAGATATTAACTAAACTGGGGACTGTGGAATTAATAAAGGGATACCAAAATTATAGGCCAAGGGATGAGCAGAAGTAACCAATTTGGAGCTTTCTTCAGTTTTAAAATGGGTTTGAATGTACAATTGCCATATCAGCTTTATATAGCGTTAGTTTAGTGATTTGACCATAACAATCTGCATTCAAAATAATGAATATCATTTATGTTCTGCTCGAAGATGGAAGGGAAAGGTGCCAGATTGATATGGTTTAAAAAATAAAAATAAAAGTTACAAATATAAATATGGAGTGTTCGATCGAGTGGCCTTTCATGATAGGATTTGGTCTAACTGGAGGACAAGTAGACTAGACTCCAATGCAGTATTTGAAGGTTAATATGACCTCTGGCATATTCTTTCATGCAACTTCACACTTTCCCTGCTCATTTACTCCATTTAGGTTCTTGTGAATAAATAGGTTACTTTTTTTTTTTTTTTTTAAGTGAAATGATCTAGTAACATGCCATCTCAATTTGGATGGTGTGTTCTACAACTAAATTGCTGCGCCCCCCCCCCTCCCCCCCAAAAAAAAAATCCCAAGAGAAAGAAGAGAAACAAAGTGAAATACAAAGAGGTGAAACATGACCCATTAACCACAACGTATTTTTGAAATTTATAAATTACTTCATTGTTACTTATTTAATGTATACATAAGCGTGTGTGCACGTGCACTGAACAAAATATAAAAAGCAACACTTGTTTTTGCCCCCATTTTTCATGAGCTGAACTCAAAGATCTAAGATTTTTTTCTATGTACACAAAATGCCTATTTCTATCAAATATTGTTCACAAATCTGTCTAAATCTGTGTTAGTGAGCACTTCTCCTTTGCCGAGATAATCCATCCACCTCACAGGTGTGACATATCAAGATGCTGATTCGACAGCATGATTATTGCAAAGGTGTGCCACTCTAAAATGTTCAGTTTTACTGTATAGGGGATGCAGTGCAACACTGTGAGTCGATCAGGTTGTTGATTGTGGCCTGTGGAATGTTGTTCCACTCCTCTTCAAGTGGCAGAATATTAGTAGGACCTGGAACACGCTGTCGTATACGCCGATCCAGGGCATCCCAAACATGCTCAATGGGTGGCATGTCCAGTGAGTATGCTGGCCATGCAAGAACTGGAATGTTTTCAGCTTCCAGGAATTGTGTACAGATCCTTGCAACATGGGGCCGTGCATTATCATGCTGCAACATGAGGTTATGGTCGTGAATGAATGGCACAACAATGGGACTCAGGATCTCGTCACTGTATCTGTGCATTCAAAATGCCATCAAAAAAATGCACCTGTCCATACTATAACCCCACTGCCACCATGGGCCACTCGATCCACAACACTGACATTAACAAACCGCTCACCCACACAACACCATACACGCAGTCTGCCATCTTCTTTGTACAGTGAAAAACGGGATTCACCTTTTTTAAAGTGCCATACGCCAGCGAATGTGAGCGTTTGCACACTCAAGTTGGTTACGATGACAAACTGCAGTTAGGTCGAGACTCCGATAAGGACAACGAGCATGCAGATGAGCTTCCCTGAGACTGTTACTGACAGTTAGTGCAGAAATTATTTGGTTATGCAAACCAATTGTTGCAGCAGCTGTCCAGGTGGCTGGTCTCAGACGATCTTGGAGGTGAAGGTCATGGGCTGGTGTGGTTACACGTGGTCTGCGGTTTTGAGGCCAGTTGGATGTACTACCAAATTTTCTGAAATGGCTTTGGAGACTGCATATGGTGGAGAAATTAACTTTCAATTCACGGGGAACAGCTCTGATGGACATTCCTGCAGTCAGCATGCCAATTGCACACTCCCTCAAAACGACATCTGTGGCATTGCGCGGTGTGATAAAACTGCACATTTTAGAGTGGCCTTTGATTGAGGCCAGCTTAAGGTTCACCTGTGCAATAGTCATGCTGTCTAATCAGCATCTTGATATGCCACACCTGTGAGGTGGATGGATTATCTCAGCAAAGGAGGAGAAGTGCTCACTAACATATTCAGACAGATTTGTGAATATTTGAGAGAAATAGGCTTTTTGTGTACAAAAAAAGTCTTAGATCTTTGGGTTCAGCTCATGGAAAATGGGGTCAAAAACCAAAGTGTTGCGTTTATAATTTTGTTCAGTGTATAAATAAAATTAAGCCATGTTTATTATATTGAAACAACTTACTCCTTTGCAATAAAAAAAAATTGCACATTGCACTTTAAACGTACCAGTCAGGAAATTAACATTAATCTTAAAAAGGAACACTCCAGTCACAAAAAACAATTTAATCTAAATGAAGTTATGGTGGCAGGAGGCCCCTGGGAGTTTTTTTTTTTTTTTTTACCTTAAATGGGTAAACATGCTCAGTGCGTTTTTTTTTTTTTTTTTTTTTTTTTTTTTTTTAACAGGGAGCTACGGATTGACTTAGAGGATCAGCGGTGCCCCTTCCCGGTGGCACACCACACTTCCTGTAAAGGAGTTTCAGTTACTTGAGATTGCTCTGGAGCACGATTTAAACCTTATAAGGTAAAAGTGACCAGAGCCTCCTGGCACCATAAAAATTCATTTAAATGTGGATTTTATGGTGACATCTTGGTGATGGGGAATCAACTTTTATCTATACTTTTGTTTGTGCACAAGCAACATATTTTATGTACAAACCATAAAGGCAGCATGAAAGGTCGTTGGCTTTTGACCTGTCTGTGCTACGCAAACAGGGTTTAGCAGGAGAGGCGTGTCTTAACCCCTTAAGACCGCAGGACGTACTATGCCGTCCTTATTTGGGCGGCTCTAAACGCCGCAGGACGGCATAGTACGTCCTGGGCGGTCTTACCCCCCACGTGGCCGGCGGCACATGGCCGCTGCAGATCGCGGTCGGGGGGCATGCCTGGCCCCCCAGGCAGCCCCCCTGTACCTGGGGACCGCAGTCTGCAGCTTCCGATCGCAGTGACAGGCTGTCACTGCGATCGGTATTTACCATGTGTCAGCCGATTTTAAAATCGGCTGATACATGGAGCCGCGGCATTTTCACTGTGCAGATCGCGGTCGGGGGACATGCCTGGCCCCCCAGGCAGTCCCCCTGCGGTCAGTGACCGCGATCTGCAGAGTCTGATCGCAGGGAGAGGCTGTCTCTGCGATCTGAATGCAGAGACAGCCTCTCCCTGCGATCTGATCGCAGTGACAGCCTGTCACTGCGATCAGAGTTACTATGTGTCAGCCTATTGGCTGACCCATAGTAACTGCAGGCAGGATCCCCCTGCAGATCACGGTGGGGGGCATGCCTGGCCACCCAGGCACTCCCCCTGTGGCCAATAACCGTGATCTGCAGGAGGTGATCACAGTGACAGCCTGTCACGGTGATCACTGATCCTGTGTGTCAGCCAGTGATGTAAAATCACTGGCTGACACTGTCTCTGCCCCCCTCTTAACCCCTTAATGTTACAAAATAAAATAAAATACAGTTACACATCAAATAAATATATATATATACACACACACACACACACACACATTTACACATACACTAAGTGTATTTTAATATTTATATATATATATATATATATATATAATTATATATATATTAATATCACAATACACGTAGAAGGATATTGATTAAATATATACATAATTATAATTATATATATATTTTATAATAAAAAAATATAAATACGTTAAAAAAATAAATTTAAAAATTTAAAAAAAATAATTAAAAATATATATGTGTGTAATTTCGTTCTAACTGTATTTTGATATTAATATATATATATTGATATAAAAATACACGTAGAACGAAATAATATATATATGTATATACCTAAGTATATACGTATACATCACTATATGTATACCTATATATAAATAAAAATAATTGTAAAAAAAAATTATATACATATATATATACATATATATCCACACACGTGTATATATAATAATTTTACATAATTAGGTATCCTAATTAATTACAATTAGCGGGACCTGCCTAACAACCCAGGCCGAAAGTATAGGGAAATTTAATTTGCTAGCACTATATTTAACCCTAGCACTATATTTAACCCTATTTCCAAGACACTATAAAACCTGTACATGGGGGGTACTGTTTTACTCGGGAGACATCGCTGAACACAAATATTTGTGTTTCAAAACCTTAAAATGTATTACAACAATGATATCGTCAGGGAAAGTGAAATTTATTGCATTTTTCGCACACAAACGGCACTTACACTGACAATATTTTTGCTGTAATACTTTACTGTTTTGAAACACAAATATTTGTGTTCAGCAAAGTCTCCTGAGTATAACAGTACCCCTCATGTACAGGTTTTAGGGTGTTTTCAAAAGTTACAGAGTCAAACATAAGGCTTGTGTTTCAGTTTTTTCACAATGAAATTTGCCAGTTTGGTTACGTTGGCTTTGAGACCGTATAGTAGCCCAGAAATAAGAATTACCTCCATAATGGCATACCATTTGCAAAAGTAGACAACCCAAGGTATTGCAAATGGGGTATGTTCAGTCTTTTTTAGTAGCCACTTAGTCACAAACACTGGCCAAAATTGGCTTTCAAATTAGTTTTTTGCATTTTTCACAGACAAACAAATATTAACGTTAACTTTGGCTAGTGTTTGTGACCAAGTGGCTACTAAAAAAGACTGGACATACCCCATTTGCAATACCTTGGGTTGTCTACTTTTGCAAATGGTATGCCATCATAGGGGTAATTCTCATTCCTGGGCTACCATACAGTCTCAAAGGCAACGTAACCAAACTGGCAAATTTCAATGTGAAAAAACTGAAAAGTGTAACATGCTTTATTTGACCCTGCAACTTCCCAAAACACCATAAAACCTGTACATAGGGGGTACTGTTTTACAAGTGAGACATCGCTGAATACAAATATGTGTATTTTATTGCAGTAAAAGCAAACAGTATTATGACATTCACAGTTAGAATGTCACATAGAACTAAGAAAATTTTAAAAAAAATCTTATTTTCTCTCATTTTTTTATATTGTTTTCATATTACGTTATGTTCCATACCTAAATATTTGATGTTAAATGAAAGCCCTGTTTCCCCTGAATAAAATGATATATAATAAGTGTGGGTGCATTTAATATGAAAGAGGTGAATTACGGTTGGACAGACATATAGCGCAAATGCCAGGTTTTGTTTACGTTTTTTTTGGATCACAACTTGTACATTTGGCTGCGGTCTTAAGGGGTTAAAGAAAGTGTAATCCGTTGATAACAAGATTGACGCTCTTAGCAAGTATACAGGGGTAATAAATGTTAAATATCACCTTTTAATCATATTAAAGTAAACACTATTATATAGCATGAGCAAACCCAGTTGGTTGGAAGACTGCAAACCATGCATGACAGGTTTACTTTAAATGTAGGTTTTCTAAGATTTTCTCATTTACACATTACACTTAATAGATCAATGAACACTACTCGCCTGCTGCTCGTGATACACCCTCAGAGCTTTCTTCACTGTAGAAATTTTGGGAGACCGGATCGGAAGAGTTTTGATTTCTGAAGGAGTCAATGTGCTGAGGTCACCGACAGTCTTAATATTCTTTGCTCGTATGAGTTGGCCCAGTCCTCTAGCCCTTAAAGAGTAATAGGAGAACCATTATTGTTACAGTTCTAATTAACCAATCCGTTGTGTTCAACTTCATTAAAACTATTACAAGCAATTGGACAAGTCTCATTACAACATGAAATGCCTCGTCTGTTAATGCTATTCGTGTAATTATAACTGGTCAAAACTATAGCCACTTACCACATATTAGATGTAATCTGAGGTAAGATGACATCTATTGGTGTTGTGCAGTTCATTAGAGCAGGATACACACTTTCCTTAGGAGAAGGCATAGATTCTTTGGTCATTTCTGAAATCTAAGAAACAATACCAATAGGTACAAATGAGTAGAGTACAATCCTAAGCAAGCCAGCAACCACATGTAAGCAATTCTAAGTGCACATAAAGGGCAGTAATGATAATGAAATCAATAAACACATTTCATTTCATTGTAACCACAAAACAGTGATTTGGCAATAATATTTGTTTATGTAAACCACTGGACAGAACTGAGACCTATAGTACTCTCCTTTAAATTATATTAAACCCCTTTTATACAATATCTAGCATTTGCAAAGAGAAAAAAAAAAAGTTAAACCTACCAAATTTTTCTTTGAGCTTTTAATTCCAAGTGTGCGTGATCCCGGAGAAAGAAATCCTTTGGTGGGAGTTGTATTAAGCTACGAAAGAAACATTACATTACGAAAGAAACATTAATAGGCCAAGTTAAACTGCAAACCATCTTTAATGAGGCCAGTGCACTCCTTGGGGGTTCCTTTAAGAAACCCTGGAATTCTCCCTTTTTAAAAAAAAAACAAAAAAAAAAACCTGCTCTTGGGAAGTAATTCATGATTTCAAAGCAATTCCACTCCACTTGGAAATATTATAGAGGGAAACAAAGACAATGTATGTGACTTAAGAATTAAGCTTGTATTTGTATAGCATGTAAAGCAAAACCGATAGGACATGTTATCAATTTTTTTTTACCTTCGGCTGACAGGCTGTTAACATTTTGAGACTTCTAGAGGATGGAGAGCTGTTTTGACTCCTTATAACAGGACTTCTCCTGTCAATGTCATCTGCCAATCCTTCCTGATATATTGGATCTGCAAACGAGACTCTTCGTATCTAGAATAGAGCAAGAACAAAAAAGGTAAACAGGCTAAATAGTCACACACACACAAAAAAAAAAGCCTACTCAGCCACGCCCACTGATAAAAGAGTTACTAATCACATGTATGTAGCAACAACAGCATTGAGTGAGCTGCTTTTAATTCACAACCTGGCCGCAGACAGAGAAACATAGGTAGTTATATCCCGACTATAGCTTTTCCTTAGTGTCCTCCCTTCTAATGCAGATCTGCTTTGTAATTCAGTACTGCCTACTGGCAGAGGTGGAGACATTATTAAAAAAAAAAAAAAAATAGATTTGAGTCTTTCCGTTAAAAACCTCTCCCCAGATGGTCTTAATGCAGAATTTGATCTTTTTAACTTTTGTTTCTAACAATATCTGCTTTTTATAATTGGTTTTTTTAAATATATTTTGTAATGTCTGTATTTTAACATTTTCTCCACAGCTCATCATTGATATACTAATTTTCATATGTAAATGTTCTTACACTTATCTTATGTTCATACAACACTCATTTTTCCATTTTATATTTATTTTCATTATTTGTTATTTTTAATAGTTATTGTTACTGCTATACTTATTTTTACTCTCTAATTTGTATATCTTTCTTTACACTTAATTTTTTATTTCTCCAAAAGATTTGTCAGTAATGGGTCTTCTTGACTTTGGGTTGTTGTTATTTCTTTCCTCTACCAAGAGGTTTTCCTTTTGCCGTCCACCTCTACTGTTCCCTATCCATGATGGCATGAGGATCTGCCTTATTGATCACAATGAGGTAGGCTACGCCCCCAGTCCTAATATATACGGAGCTATATACATACATTTGAGGAGTGAGGGGCGTGACTAAAGAGGCAAGTTTATGGTGCAGCATTCTGCAAAACATTCATTTTTTAAATGCAAAAATTATAAAGATTTGAGCACGAAAATAAACATATTAAAGGGACACTCCAGGCACCCAGACCACTTCTGCTCATTGGTGTGGTCTGGGTGCCAACTCCCACTACTCCTAACCCTGCAAGTGTAATTATTGCAGTTTTTAATAAACTGCAATAATTACCTTGCAGGGTTAACTCCACAGCCACTAGAGGGAACTTCCTGCTCTATAGCACAGGAAACCTGTGCTAGAGCGTTGCTGGACGTCCTCATGCTGTGTGAGGACCTCCAGCGTCGCTCAAATCCCCATAGGAAAGCATTGAAATTCGTTTTTCAATGCTTTCCTATGGGGAGCGCTAATGCGCATGCGTGGCATTGCCGCGCATGCGCATTAGGTCTCATCGGCCGGTGGGCGGGATCAGTCTCGCCCACCGGCCGACAGAAGCACAGGGAGGAGCGGCGCAGAGGAGGAGGCAGCGACGAGGGACATCGCCGCTGCCTCAGGTAAGTGACTGAAGAGGTTTTCGCCCCTTCCGTAACTGGGGATTGGTGGGTGGGAGGGAGAGGGACCCTCCAGTGCCAGGAAAACTGATCGTTTTCCTAGCACTGGAGTTTCCCTTTAATGAGGCCAGAACCCATAAAATGCATTAAAGCTGTATTGGTGCCTGGAGTGTCCCTTTAAGGTAGCATTTATAACAAATTCTTTAGAGGGCAAATACAGATCCATTAGTTCATCCCAATTTTTTTTATGGAACCTGGAGTACACTGGCATCATCTTACTCTTACAGTGTTAAACATTTCCTCAGCCTCCCATCAAGTTCCATATCCTTAGCCATATGGCTAATGAGGAAGCATTACTTGGCTTCCAGTGACAGGCTGAGAGAGTGTCAGATGACAATTTTTAACACTAAAAACCACAGGTCCCGCAGCTTCATTGAGACGGAGATTTGTGGAAGAGTGTTCCTTTAAGCATGCTTCAGTTGTTTACACAATCGGTTATTAGGTTGCGCCACAAAAATAATTAGAATTATGTATTCTAAAGAGTATAAGAAATTGTACTTACAGTAACAGGCCAAACAGAATAGTTACAGTGCAAAATTGTAAAATACAGGAAATAAGTCCAGTATATGAGGTACTTATGTAGCTCTGTATCGTGAAGGTCTTGGGATAGTGGTGTATCTTGATCCAATTAGGACATAAAAAGGAAAATAACTGAACCACACAATCCTCATCGCCACTTTCCTACTAGACACTACCCCCATAATCAAAACTATAAGACACCAAAACAAACACCCAATAGATACGAATCACCACAAAAAGATGGTAATCAATTCTGCCATCACCAGACTATCCCAATCGCACAACTACATCATATAACCAACCGACACATAGACTCACAAAGAACATCACAACATTTCCCGAAAATCATAGTCGTGGGAGTGTTATGGACAAAATACTTAAATGGATAACATGTCTATTTACTAATGTCTATTCTGTGTTCACTGTGTAAATCTGGCTGCTAGAGTAAAAGCTGCAATGTGTCCGGTGTGATTTACTTCTAGAAGACATGCGCACAATTTGAAAAGGAGTAGATAGACAAATAATCAAACGCTTGATTTGATCCAAAACAGGAAGTCCACGTATGCACGCACGTCCCATCACCCGCCCCTTTCCTTCTCTATCACAAAGCCAGCACTTTAACTATGCCTGGCATTTAATCCCCATAAGGTACTGCGGCCGACCATGTGACGCAATACGTCCCTATCCATGCGCATCATGTAGTCGGACGGAAATGAGGAAACAAAAGTTCTAAATAATATACACACACAAATCTAACCCTCGTTTCTAACTCATAATTACAATTTTTAATACTATATCCAATGTTATATTAATCTTTTAATACGGTTTGCATTGTATAAACCAACTTTAAGTCCCATGTCGATGACGTCATTATGGCGCAAAAATTTACATACATACCCTTATGCACCAGGTTAATGTTTTTAATTATACCACCTACGCCTATATAAGTGAGCAGTACTTCCTGCTCACTTAAATGTGAGTATGAGACATTTTAAATAGTTTTTATACAGAAAGCACTATTTTTGCCTCATCTCTCTCCCTTACCGGTACAACTCTACCCTGAGGAAAAGACGGAAATATACCATCACCTATATCCTACCAGTGTGGGATCAACGCCTCTGAACACACCTGAGTTTGTACTAGCTCTATAATAAGGGAGTACGATCACAACGTATTCTACACTTCCTAACGTGCCTGTGACATACACCATTTTAGTTCTTTTCCTTTTTATGTCCTAATTGGATCAAGATACACCACTATCCCAAGACCTTCACGATACAGAGCTACATAAGTACCTCATATACTGGTCTTATTTCCTGTATTTTACAATTTTGGACTGAAACTATTCTGTTTGGCCTGTTACTGCAAGTACAATTTTTTATACTTTTTAGAATACATCATTTTAATTCTTTTTGTGGCGCAACCTAATAACCATCCGATTGTATACCACTCTTTTCTTTGATGGTTTTTGAGGGAACCTCATACTCCCAGGTTTTTGCTGCCGATCTCTTATATATCTTCTAGTTCGCCACTATGCGCCGATCCATCCATTGTTTCTTTTTTTTTTTTTTACAGTTACTTACACAGATATGACCTACATGATCATGGACATCCACTTTCATAAGGCTCATGAACATGCAGGTCGAAGAAAAGGGACATATGAGCGCATTTAGTTTTGTTACAAAAAGATAGCTTAGTATTCTAGTAGCCATGACCACACGATTTGTGGGTTCATTACAAGTAAATTAGTTAAATAAAATACAGTATTCTAGCTAAGTTTGCTGCTGTCCTAGCTATGTATTAATCACTGAAAGAAAGGGGTTTGTGTTACCTTGTTAATTGGTGACGGAGAGTCATTATCCTGTTGTCTCTTTATGCCTTTCTTTAATATGCTAGTCGATGGAGATGCCGACGGTGACCAGCTGCAGTATCCACTAGGACTATCATTAGCAGACGTTAAAGCTACTAATCCTTTAATCTTAGGAGGAGAATCTGTGGCAAACCTTCCATCGAGGACACCTTCAATGTCATTTTTTTTTATTTCAGTAGGAGCTGCACATTCTTCTGTTTGAACAGCAGGCAGGTCTTCAAGTTGTTCTTGGACTCTGACAAGCGAACTGTCCGGTTCCAAAGCACTAACAGACTCTTCCATTGGCTTAGTCTTTGAGGAATCATTTTCCACAACTACAACTTCAGATTTGTCCATTTCAGTTTCCATCTCTTCATTGACTTCATTCATCGTAGACACAGTTGTTACTACCTCAAAAGTCTTACAGCTGATTGGAACCAAGTTTACATGCCATGCAGGAGGTTCTTCATTATCTGAACATTTAGCTTGTGCATTATTGATTTCCAAATTAGTTCTCTCAGGTTGAGATTCTGACTGTTCAGAAATTACAGACTCATCACCTATAGGTTCAGACAATACAGGATGATCCACAACAGTTTTTGTAAGGACACATACTTGAGTTATTTCTGCTTGGCTGACTTCACTTAATGGAACCAATGTGTGCTCCTGTTCTGATTCTGTATCATATTTGACATCACTAACACTGGGTTTGAAAAAGCAAGGATCATTATTTTCCATAACTAGAGGTGTGCTAACCGCACATGGTCCAGAAAAGAGCGTATCATCAAACGGCAAATCAGCAGAGGACACATTTGAAACACAAATGTTGGGAGGCACTCTCGCTTTAATAGTTTCTTCTGTAACAGACTTGTGCTGTTTAAGCGATATTTCAGAACAACAATCGCAACTCTTTGACCGTCTAACACGTCTTCTCCTTTTATGGGGACAATCAGGTGACTCCTCTAACTTACTTTCCGACTGCGGGAAAACATCAGAAACTGCAGTTGAGAAGTCGCCAGTTGCAGGCTCTGTCAACAAACTTTGTATTGTGCTACAGACAGATGGGGCGTTTTCTGTAATGCTATAAGTTTTGTTTTCTACTTTGGTGTGAAAGGAAGGGTCAGGGTCATTCTTTGTAATGTCAAAGGTTTTATAATCCTCCTTCTTAGATGAGGGTTCAGGGTCATACTTTGTAATGTCAAAGGTTTTATAATCCTCCTTTTTAGATGAGGGTTCAGGGTCATTCTTTGTAATGTCAAAGGTTTTATAATCCTCCTTTTTAGATGAGGGTTCAGGGTCATTATTTGTGATATTGTAAGTTTTATTTTCCTCCTTTGTAGATAAGGAGGGTTCAGGGTCATTCTTTGTGATATCATAGGTTTTGTTTTCCTCAGGGCATAATGAATGCTCAGGTTCCACGCTAGCTTTATCTAGGATAATTGAATTTGCACCAACATTTTCCATAACAATTGCGCAAGTTTTATTGTCCAAGCTTGTAGTTTGAGAACCATCTACTTCAAGGTCCTTTCCTGAAACAGGCTCTATATTTTTAAGAGAAGAAAGTGTTTCTGCTTTAGGATTGTTTTCCATCTCAGAAAGCAGAGTACTTTCAGAATGATCATCCTTGCCAGAGAGATCAGCACTTTTTGGTTTACTTTTTGAGGTCCGCCGCCGTTTACCGTTTTCTTCTCTGGTCTCTGAATTGTCAGACTCTGAATTTTCAACACCAGTCTTCAGCGCTTGCAAAGATCTCCTTGTCTGATATCTAGGCCTACTTCTAGTTACCTCCTCGCTTTCTCTGCTTACATTAGAATCGGTTACCTCTTCGCTTTGGTTTACATCAGCAGTCTTTGCTTTTTCATCAATTTTTGATTCTGACAGAGAACTCCGTGTTAGAGTATGGTCCAATATATTATCCTCTTCACTTTGCCGCTTTTCAACCTTTTCTTGTTGCTGTTGGCGTAAGTTCTCTTTAGATTGTGCCCCTTTCTTCTGGACGGATGATTTTTCCTCATTTTTTGTCTGCTCTCTCCTTTGGCTCACATTTTCACTTCTAACTACTTCTATTATTTCTGATTGTCTTCTTGATGACCTTCTCAAAGAAATTTTATTTGTAGAAGGTGCCTGATAATTTTCATTTTGAGAGTTGCTCCCAGTCTCAGGAGGGGTGTTTTCCTTTGACTCCACATTCTTTAAAGCACAGTTTCCTACTAGTGTATTCTCAGAATTTTCTACAGGCTTTGGACCTTGCTCCTGGGTTTCAGAGTCTGCTATAGAATCTTTAAGTTCTTCACATTTGGCATCTAACTTTGTTAAGGATTCATTGGTGCCTTCAGGATTAAGTTCTTCAGAAGCAGAACGTTTGTCTTCAGGGTTCTCACTCATTTGAGAAGTTTTGGGCTTTCTTCTTTTGGAAACCGATTTTGGCAGCTTAGTATTTAAAGATTCTTTATTGTCTTTCAGAGACACATCTTTATTTTCATCACTTTCCATAGCCACAGTTTCTTGGCTGTCTGGAACTAAAGTAACTACAGCGGCTTTTGGAAACTTGGCAATTGGAACGGGGCTAAAAGTTCTATTTGGTGAATGATCAAACTTTTCTAATGTAATAAAGGATTGCCTTCGACTTGTAGGCTGTGGTGGAGTACCCAAGACCATATCTGAAGAGACAGAGCTGTTGCTGACATTTGAAGAGTTCGGAGATTCCTTTTCGGTCTCTTTGATTATAGATTCATTTAATACTTCTGGAGGTTGTTCTTTATTGTCCAACATTTCGACATCTGCATTCAAATGTGTTACTTTATTTGGCTCTTGCTCTGTTGACAATGTTTCCGGCATGTTTTCCTAAACAAAAAAAGAATTTTAAAAATATTAAGTTAGTTTCAAATTTATAGAAGACTTTTAAAAGAAAAACCACACATTTCACACCACTCTACCTCTAGCTACCATAATAAAATAAAATATTTCAGTACGACATATTGTGATCAGTCCTTATATTCTACTTTAACATGCACTTACAAATTCAGTGGTACGATTCAAGCATATACAAAAGGTAGATCTCATAAATTGACACACAAATAAAATAGAATGTTACCTTTGACTCCCTGCGATCTTTTAATTCTTCAGATCCAGCTGTTTTTTCCCTAGGCATAAAAAAATATAAATTGAAATGATTGTACAGTGCATGCCAATAAAAACAAGACTAGCAATACATTGATACACTTACAAATAATTTTCTTGGCTCTGAGAATATTGACTGAACAAGTTAGTGTCTTGAGAAGCATCCAAATTGTTATACATGGTAGGTATATCCACCCTAGAGAGGAGAGGGAAAAAATATATATATAAAAACCACACACCCACGTGAAAATTCAATGTTCACACACTTTATGGTGTAAGACAAGGAGCCCACATGGTGCTCTGTTAGTTTTTAGGGTGTATGTTACAATCAATAGCATGTAAATGTCACAGCTGAAGGTATTTCTCCAGTTACAGTCTACCATCTTAATTTCTGAAGCTAACCACAAGAAGGAGAGAAAGAAAAGTGAAAAACATTTTTTTACTGGCGATTGGGCTGTGTTATGGTATCTTCTTTTGCAAATTCCCCCCCACACCAGTGTCCAACCATCACCAATATCTGTGTAACCTCCACCACCTCAACCAACCTTTTTGTTCTGAGAACTTCTTTCTGGTGTTCGGTTAAAACACGCTCTTTTGTTTCTGGCGGTATAAACACAAAGTCAACGGACTGCTCCTCTTCTAAGAGCTTCAGTTTACGTTTGGGTGAAGAGAAATCCAATTTTACCTGTATAAAAACAGCAAATTGTATTAAACCCAAGAGAGGAATAAGAAAAAAAAATAAAAAAAATGTATGCAGGTTGCACCAAGAGAGCGAGTTTGCCACAGACCAACTTCATACCTTGACCTGTGATGGTCGGATTGGAGTTTCTTTCTCTTTAAGCTCCTCAGCTCTGGACAATAAAGAGTCACGTTTGCCAGCCGACTTAACCTCAATCCCACTTATCTTTGTTTCTAATTGTGAATTATCAGTCTATAAAACCAGAAGTTAAAAAAAAAAAAAAAAAAAGCGAAGTCAAGGATATGTTTAAACACTTACACACAATCTTGCACAAAATAAAGAGCTTTTGTATATTCTGTAAGTTTCCTATTTTGTACACTAACTTACGTTGTCAGAATAGGGACCACTTAATTCCTCTGTGGAATTCGAATATGTGAATCCAGGCAACAGAAGAGGTGTTTTGGATTTCACTTGGCTTAACACTGGTCTGGGAAAAAAAAAAAAAAAAATTACAAAAAATTGCACGTTAACATTTTCAGATTTAAAAGGGAATATGAAAATCAATTTGTTATCTGGCAAACTACATGTGTGAAAATAAAAGATTTGCAGATCAATTTTATGAATACTCAGAGCATTCATAATTCTGTCACTCCAAAATGTCACAAAATCCAACATTCAAATGAGTTTTCAACCGATTGCATAAGATTGGCTGAACGAGGAGGTGGCAAGCCTTCCAAGAAATCGTTATCCCTGGACTACAGACATAAGTTTGCAAGGTCTTTGTCGCATTTATGGCAGCTCAATTTAAGGCAAAAGATCTTGTAAAGGACTATGGAAAGCTAATGTTAATCCATTATTAGCAATTATTTAATCCTGACTGATAAAAGCACACAATGAATGCTTTACAAGGTTTAAAGAAAATTTAGGCAAATTTGTGGAGTCACTGATGCACTGCTGAATGTAGTTAATTGCAGCATTTGCTGCCAAACTGGACATTTCTCACTATTGAAGAAGTATTAAATGTCAATAACTGCTCATCTAATGTTAATCCAAGTCATTTTATCTGTGCCTGTTTGTGATCAGGAATACATGGTTACAGCACTAAGAGTATTTGCCCAACCCAAAATTACAATAATTAGGGTTTTGGTTTTTTAACTTCAGTGTTAACGGAAAACATTTTCAGCACATTATAATTCATACTTTAGTTCCTCTGGATACAGTAGCCCTGTAGCTTTCCCAAATGATCCATTCCAGAACTGAGCCACTTGATTCCGGATCTGCTTGTTTTTATGCAGAAATATAGCACAGAGCAAGGGAGACAGAGCTTCAAGCAACTCGCTGTCATAAGATCCAGTGTAACGTGACCCAAGGCTAAGGAAGCCATCTGCAATAAACCTATCCAACTGCAAAAAAAAGAAAGAGCCTAGATGTCAAAATTGTGATACATGCAATCATTGAACCCTTCCAAATATGTGAGACATGTAGGTAAAGTGGGAATGCCTTCCTCTGTAATTAGGAAAAAAACCAAAGAACGCCTCTTTATACTAAAAAATGAAAACGCAAATTTTTACGTAGACACCTTCCTCGCCACCCAACCACTAACAAAAGAAAACTAAAGTTTTATTTCTTACCTTACTGCCAAGACTACTGTAGACTTTAGAAGATTCAGACCTAAGGGAAAGGGCAGAAGTATTTAGGACACAGTTTAGCTTAAACATTTCAATAGAATAAATCTTCCTCCTAAAACACAAAGCAGATTGCAACTGCATATCAGCACCAATATAGATAGGGTTTTAAGTTCCTAAACATAAAATTCTACAGAACAGACTAAGATGTACGTGTGTGGGGATATCAATGCGCTGCCACTTTAGCCACAATTAAACAGGACCCTTACAATGATCTAAAATTCAAGGCAGGTTTAAAATTTCCAGTTGTGTGTAGACATTAAAAAATGTAAAAGGACTTACTTTGTTTTGTCAAAGAAAAGGGAGATAGGCTTAGTAAGCATCACAAACCCCATTCTAAGTAGGGAAGGCAACGTTATATGGCTGATGCATGTAGACAAAGCTCCAATGACTGAACCACCAACAGATACTAGCGTCTGAGAACTTGTTTCTAACACAGATTCATCAGCGCTCAGAGTATGGAAACAGTCCATTATTTGAATAAATAATTTCAACAAAGAATTCAGATTTCCTAGTGGTTCCTTCTTCCTCTTAGACCATTCAGTTGGAGTGTGTGGAGCTTAAAAAAAAAAAAAAAAAATTATAAAAACAAAATTATAAAAACTGAAAAGGATATTCTAAATACACACGCATCAGCAAAAACAGACCATAACACTATATAGTTTAACCCCAACCCGCTTTAAGCGGGCTTTAAAGCCGTTGCAGCGGCATGGAACGCCGTAACTGCTTTGAGCCCTGGAGCACCCGGTATACTTACCTTACCGGCGCTCCGCTTCGGGAGGACTGCCTCACAGCCCAGGCAGCCGCCCCACAGCAAAAGAAGCCCCCGGGGGCCATGTGATCGCTCTCAAAGAGCAATCACATGGCCCCCTATAGCTGGCCGTGGATCTGCCAGCAGGGGGACTGTCTGAAAAAAAAAAAAATCAGACAGTCCCCCTGCTGGTGGGATCTGTAAAGATTGGTTATGTTGCCTTTGAGACCGTATGGTAGCCCAGGAATGAGAATTACCCCCATGATGGCATACCATTTGCAAAAGTAGACAACCCAAGGTATTGCAAGTGGGGTATGTCCAGTCTTTCTTAGTAGCCACTTAGTCACAAACACTGGCCAAATATTAGTTTTTTTCACACAAAACCAAATATGAACGCCAGTGTTTGTGACCAAATGGCTACTAAAAAAGACTAAACATACCCCACTTTCAATACCTTTGGTTGTCTACTTTTTCAAATGGTATGCCATTATGGGGGTAATTCTCATTCCTGGGCTACCACACCGTCTCAAAGGCAACATTACCAATCTGGCAAATTTCAATTTGAAAATGGAACGTTCTATATTTGACCCTGTAACTTTCCAAAACACCATAAAACCTGTTAATGGGGGGTACTGTTGTACTCGTGAGACATCGCGGATTACAAACCTTTTTTTTGTTGCAGTGAAACCTAACAGTATTATGACATTCACAGCTAAAATGTCAGACGGAAATACAAATTTAAAAATAAAAATCTTATTTTCTCACATTTTTTTTATTCATAATGAATTATGTTCCATATGTGAATAGTTAATGATAAATTAAAGCCCTGTTTCTTCTAAAACAAAATTATATATAAGTGTGGGTGCATATAATATGAAAGAGGGGAACTACGGGTGAACAGACATATAGCGCAAATTCCAGTTTTTGTTTACGTTTTGTTCAGAACGTGCACTATTGACTCCATCCTGAAGGGGTTAAAGTGCAACCCTTGTTAAAAATTTGGAACACTATTCCTTTTTTGTATTAGATAATACTTTTCCCTGGATTTGCTCTAGTAGGAGGTTATCTTAACTGTCCCATGCTGATCTGTATTAAAGTCACACACTTTTTTTTTTTTTTAAACACAATAGGCAAGCTTAACATAAACATACAAATTGCTTACCTTTTGTTTTTGGCTGACATTTGGTGGTATATGGGGAAAAGTTGAAACATTCCACTATTATTGTGACAACTTGAACAATCCTTTCTAAAAACTGCAACCCCTGAAGAAGAATTGTTTTTATTAAAAAATTAGTATTCTACAAAAATGTTTCAAAACATGTAAATACAAAAAGAACTGGCAAAACAAAAAAAGTGCTATGAATTGGACATATATACAAGTGACAGAATACTCACTGAGGGACACTCGCAAAAAACAGAAAGAATTCTTGAACACAGTTCTTCACAGCACACGTTTTCGTCAGTGGTTGTAACCAGCGCTGCACAGCGTGCAAAAGCTTTGTATAGTTCTGACCAGGTTCGCATCAAAGTCTTCATTGTGGGCTATAGGAAAATACAAGAGAGGAAATTACCATTACTGGATTTACCAAATCAACGCAACAAATATGATGCAAGTTACAATGTGATAATCTTAACACAATATAATTTTTAATAATTAAAAAACAAAAATAAAAACACAGGTTTTAAAGATTTATTCAAACTAGGGATGCACTGAAATTTCAGCTGAAAATGGGCCTATCCCATTACAGCCGAAAAAGGGTCAAATCTGCCCAAAATATGGCAGAGTGACTTGTCAGGTCCTTGGTCCATGACCGAGGACCCGACATTGGGAGGGGGCCCTAGTGGCTTGCCCTGTGTGCCGCCTGGTGTGAGGCCCCTCCTGTCTGCCCGGGGAGAGACCCAGGACAGTTTGCAGCTCCGTCCGGTGTAAGCTGCAGACTGTGCTTATCTCGCGATCTTTTGCCAATCAGAGCGTTGCCATGTGTTACTACGGCAAACGCTGACTTCTGGGTATCGCTAGATACAGCACAGTCTGCAGCTCACACTGGGCGGTGCTGCAGACTGGAGAGAGACAGCACAAAAAAAAATAAAAACCCGCTCCCTCCGCCATTAGTCACCCCCTCAAGCTGCCACCCCTATCCCAGCCTACACCATGTGCCCTACACCCCTACCAGACCCCCCACCATGTGCCACACACACACACACACACACACTACATCCCTAGTCCACTCCACACTATGTGCCTTACACTCTACACTGCACCACACACACACACACACACACACACACACACAATTCCATACACACAACACAATCTTAAAAAAAAAAAACACTAACATTTTGGGTTTTTGGCCAAGGGCATCCTGAATTTTCTGTTTTGTCCCAGAATTTTCATGTCACTGCATCCCTAATGTAAACAAGTGATCATGTACATAGTATATAACCATAATTTTATAGAAAATGAAAACGTCACCTACCTGAGAAAAGCCAGTGATTGGGAATATATGGCTAATGGGTAGCATTAACGAACTATGCATTGCACTGAAGTTATGTTCGAGAGCATCTCCCTGATTCACTTCATTGGTCTGAAACAAAATAAGAAACTTAAGTGTTCAACTAAATGAGAAAAATCAAAACTTGCTCCAAATACGGATTCAATGAATAAGATTTAAGAAGAAAGAACTCTAAAAGATTCAAATCAGTCCTCAAAATTCTTGAACAGATTCCAATGTTGTGTTGTTTAGAATAGACAAGATATAATATCCTGACTTGTTGGAAGGTCTCAAGGACTAGTTTAATATTGCTACCCAGTTTTTGACCCATCCTTTACTGTATACCACTTCCTAAAAATATCTGCCAGCCTTTGTGTATTTAAATAAAGGAAAAACAAACCCCACACACCACTACTATCCTAGAGCAAATACAACTTACCTGATTAATGCGTTCAGTCAGTGGATTTATTAGAATACTCCACATACGCCACAGAGTTTCTTTCTCAAGGACCTTTGCACACTGGTTCAACTCAACAAGGACAGATTCACTAAATGCCAGAGGAGATGTTTGACCTGACAGTACATAGTTCACAAGTGTCTCAAAGTTTATAAAGTACCTGAAAAAGTTAATACAGATGTCAGCTAAAAAAAAACCCCCCCCAAAAAAAATTAAAATGACAGTCAAAAAAAAAGGTTTAACATGGTACAGATCAACTTTTTTTTTGGTGGGGGTGGAGGGAGGGGCAGCGCACTGGATTTGAATATTAACAGACAAATCTCAGGTTAAAAAAAAAAAAAAAAACCACAAGTTTAGATAAAGTGCTTTTGGACATGAAACGGAACTGCTGGCACCCAGACTGGGTACCTTCGGTTGACTGATGTTCCTAATGCTTCCCAAGGGCTCCAAGCACTCAACTAGACACCATAACCAACGCAGATCCCACTAACCGCCACAACTTGGTTGGGGTCTCGCCGTCTCCTACCCACCCTGGACCCAAGACCAGGCTCCAGCTTCCAGTGGGTGAACCTCTCCTTAGTCCAGAGAGCAGGAACAAGCTCTTTCCAGTGCTTAGTGATTATACCTTGGGGAGTATAGTGATTATAGCAATCCCCAGAGTGTAGTTCTCCAATCCCCCAAACATGAGCCGAAACTTCATGAAGGTGAAAGATTATCTGTTAAATGAGCACAGACGCATTTCTTTTATACACATTTCCAGGCCAGAGGCACGCCCCCTGGACCTGGTGTTAAACTGGGACAAACCAATGGGAACAATAATTAACACATTAACATTCCCACATACACCGTAAAATCCCTCCCTCTATCCTGGAGATGGCTTAAGTTGCTGTAGTAAACTCAATTATCTCCAGGTACAGAAAAATATTCCTAAGTTAAAACTAACAAAAACACAATACATAACTTATGTTTCACAGAACTGAACCCCCACATGTGACAGGTCCACAGATCGCTTTGATCTGAGCTCCCAATATATCCGAACAGCGCTCAGATCCCACAAACCTAGTCAAAAATCGCCATGGGGTTCAATTGTCTAGGGAGGTCTCTTCTGAACGACCGCAGCATGGCTTTCCTGCCCAAAACAGTTCCATAGAATTTGACGGTGCGACCAGTCTATTTCCCATGTTAAAGTAAGCTCAAATAGACGAACGGCGACCGTTGGTGCAAATGTCAATGGTAAAGCAGCATTCGAATGTCAATGTTAAAGCAGCATTCAAACACTGTTTCGACTCACGAAGTTCAGAGAAGGTAAAGTTCAGCGGTGTTGGTGCCATTGCGTGTCTGATTTGAGTTCCATGAACTCTACAACCAAACACAGCTGAACGCGTTCGACCAAACAAGATGGCCGTTGCCACGTGTTCGACTAAACGAACGGCGACTTCCCAGCTAACCGCAGCTCCTGAGAGGTAAATGAGTGCCACACTCCACTTGTGTGTGGTCCGGCTGTTCGTTCGTAAACACCATGGGCACAATCCATTCGGCTGTCCCATAGACTGAACTGGGGAAAAAAGAAAAAAAAAAAAAAAAAAGACACAAACAAAAGCCCTTTCTCCAGTCTGTATCCCAGACTAATACATGGGCCATAGTCCTGGGGCAAGACACTGGCCAGCAGGCCCCTCCAAACACCAGTGACGATTGTGCTTTCGTCACAGGACACATTTTGAACACAAAATTTTGAACCTACATTAATTTATGTTAGCAGCAATAGGATTACATTTTTCAAGAAAAAATAAATAAAATGTAATATGAAAGTACACAAACTAATAAACAGAAACCTACCTTTCTGAGGAGATCCCATGTTCTAGAATAGGACCATGAAAATGCAGCTGTATCAAAAACAGAGCTGGGGTACCCTAGAAGGAGGGGAGGGAGTAGAAGTTAAAAAAGGTGGCAATTTGTAAAATATAAACACACGTCATATTTAAGTACTATCATACTGCTTTCGAGGGTTAAATAGTTAATAAAAAGCCACAATCAAGGTAAGTGCGCACCATGTCAGCATCATGTGCTAGCTTTGCACAAAAGCCAAAGATAACAGCACATTTGTGGCAACAACCCAAGACATTTCTTACATTAAGAAGATCCATATTTGCCACCTGATATGCTGCAGATCCAAGAATTTTTTGAGGTAGTCCCTTTACGGTGCACCCCAGCATGTTCTAAATAAAAATAAAAAATTAAATTACTTAAAATGCCATCACTTTAAAAAAAAAGTCGCAACAGCCACATATGTCACTGTGTGTAAAATACTCACCATTGACTTTTCCACCTGAAGAACATCAGAAGTGATGATATTTTTCAATGCTTGTAATAAGTGGGTTAGCACTTCTGAACCTTGTCGGTCCTTTTTGTTACCTGATGAGACAAAGATTAACAAGAAGGCCATTTATAATCCTTCAAGTGTGGGAACCCATAAGCAGAGGTTTACAAGTTCTCATCCTGTTTTAGAGTTCGAAAATATTTGATACAAAAAACAGATAGAAAGAGATATAATCACCATGGAAACCAACAGATTTGCCAGGAACATTCAAGTGGCAACATTTTCTTTTTGTCCCCCCAACATGCTTTAAGACTGTTTCAACTGGATAAACATTAAATGCACTGCCTAAAACCACTACACACAAATTACCTGTATCCATGGCTGCCTTCACAAAAGCGATCATATCTTTCCATATAGCATTTACCACTACCCCTAGAAGCAATTCAGAGGACAAAATTAGGTTTAGTTTGCCAAAGAAAAATTTTACACTTCAAATAAAAAAAATAAAAAAAACACAAAAAAAACCCAACTACATTAAACAAATTAAGCTGCAAAGCGTGATCACAGATCAATATGAAGTTGGCAAATGTAACCATCTAAAACTTGGCCAGATCAGGCAGTTACTGAAACCCAAGTGGACGAGTTACCCACTAAACAGTGAGTTGTCATGAATAGTAACATTTAGGCCAAACAGAAGATTTGTAGGATTTTTTTTTTTTTGATTATTACTAGTGGCTTAAGTCAAATTCCTGTTTAGCATAATAAATAAAAGTCTTACATTTAACAGGAAATTGCAAAATGTGGAAGCTCAAGCAAAAAAAATTAGGCACTACATGAAAAATTTATATCATTTATATATTCTTGCTGCATTGACATTGTATTGAAATTCTAAAGCCAACATGAGTTTTTAATTTAAAATATTTAACAGAGCTGCTTTCTTGGAAGCATTTGTTAAGAAGAAAGTTTCAAACCATCCTAACATTTTGTAATGACAAATCTATATTCACGCAGCATCAATAGTTGCCATAACATTGTCAAGTGTCTTACCAGAAGCATCTTTTCCTATGACAATAAATCCATCTTGCACGGAGGCCAGCAGGACAGCAGCATGCTTACAGAAGAACGAAGAACTACTGATTAAGGGATGCTGAAGAGGTTCTGCAAGAATAAAAGCGAGGGCTATTAACGCAACAGCCAGAAATGTTCAAGCATGAAAATGGTATGCAGAATAGCACACAACCAACCACATCTTACTGAGACAAAAAGTGAAGGATTATGCTGTTCCTTTGCATCACAGGTTATCATACCTAAGCTAAGCACAAGCTTGTGCTGGTTGGCAAATTTTACAACTTCCGGACCAAGTAGAAAATGAAGCATCATTTCGATTCCCAAAAGGTGAACAGATGGAAAAGCCACTGAAGTCAAAAGGCTGGAGTTCAAGCTAATTTTTGGAGTTGTAGGACTTGAGAATGAGTAAGTGCCTAAAGAAAAAGAAAACATAACAGATTAAAGCCACTCTCGCCAGCAGCAGTGTACTACTCTCAAAACAACATATCCCAAATGAGTTAAGGCACCCACTGCAACTCTCCACTGTTAACATTTAGTAAGGAGACAAATAAGTTGCATTCAAAAGGTCTAGGGTGGTAACTTTGGATACATACATACACACACAAAAAGAAAAGTTGACATTCAACATAAACAATGTGAGGTCATTGTGGTTAGTATGAGAAAGCACATGCATAAAATAGGAAACAAAAGCATACCTAATTTCACCCGAATAAATAAATACCAGGTACCTTTCTGAAGTGGTGTAGATGCAGTTATACTGTGATTAGATGACCTTAAGGGGGTAGATTGTACTGTGGATGACTCAACACTTAAAGCACTTTGTATCAATGGTAAGCACACCTGAAAGTAGAATATAAGCTGATTATACAGACTTCAACCCTAAATAAACACACACAAAAAAAAAAATGTTAAATGCACGTGAATAAACTAAAGAGAGGATAGAAAGGGAGTAAGAATTGTTTATGCAAAACAAACAGGAAAAAATTACAAAATTAGTGCCGACTCACAAGTTTGTTTGCATTCAAAGAGAAAATTCACAGTATGACAACAAATACGAAAAAAAAAAAAATTAACTGAGGCCAGTAACCCAAGCTTTATTTTACAAGGAAAATACCCACAAAACCTTTAGAAGACATTTGCTTCTATCCAAAATGTTATATTCACTAAAGTCAGTGCATCCAATCTTCCAGAATTGTGAGATTTATGTTCACAAATAAATCAGCTCCAGAGCACAAAGTTCAGTAAACCTAATTTTTCATAAAAAATAAACAAAAAGTTTCCTGCACTCTTCCCAAATCCCTATGCATAAACAAATGGAGGTTAGTTACTCCAATTGCCATGAGAGGGATGCCCACCTGCCATGTTAACGCAGCCCTCTTAGGTGGGTCCTATACTGACTTCACTTTGCTTCCTTGAGCTTATTAACCCTTAATAGGGAACACATGGGGTGAGCACAAGACTTGTTTTTGTGTCTTTGTATTCACTTTTTATTTTTTTTAAATTAAAGAAAAGTGTTTGAGTCATGCTTGTAAAGCTATAACAATATTAGTACATCTCCCTCCAGTAGTGTTGGATCTGTGGGAATGTCCATCAGATGTGGAACAGTGTGCCCAGTTTCCTGCCGCATCGCCAACATTCTGGTGGACAGTAATGGTTTATGGAGAAAATTCTCCCTAGTGTTATACCAGTGAGATATAATTTTGTATCCGGACTCCTGGTATTCTGTACTAATGGAGGATTCATGTGTCAATATGAAGGTTTTGGTCCATCGTTATTGAGTCAAATGAGAGCCTAGGTTTCTCTCCCAGTGTCGAACAAAATAAGGGTGTGTGGTTATATTGCAGTGTAATCAGAAGGCGATATAGCAGTGAGATGGCATGGGGTGGGGGTGAGTGTTGAGTGCATTGCATCCCAAATATGGTGAGAGTTCTTGTGGCTGAAGTTAGGTTCGGTACTTGATTGAGCATGTGGGCTAGTTGGTGATATCTAAAGCTGGTCATCAGGTCTGGGGTCCTCCTGCCCACGTGTTGTAGCCTGCAGAGTAGTGGTAATCCGAAGCTAGTCATGATCCGAGTGGAGTAGATTATGCGGAACGACTGGCTGCCCGTGATGGAGTACGGGGAGAAGGTAGGTGGTGAGAAGTCCGTTCTTGGAGATCGTCTCTCCCAGATATTTAGGGTGTAAGCTATTGTGGGGTGCCCCCCCCCCCATCTTGTCTGGTCGCCAGACTTGGGGGTTGCCATAGGAGTGTATGCAGAAGCAGCGCTGAGAAGCTAGCTTCTATGGCGATCCAAAGTTTGTCCAGTGGCGCTAATAACTATTCGATGACGCGCTGGAGGTGGATGGTCTTGTGATACTTAACTAGATCGGGGAGGCCTAAGCGGCCCTGCAATTTGGGTTTGATTAGAATTTCTTATTTGATCCTGGCTGTCCGGTTTTTCCATATGCAGGTCGTGAAAGCTCTGCGTAGCCGAGCAAAAAAAGATTGGCAGCGTCTGTAGCAGGTATAAGAAGCATGGGAGCACATTCATTTTAAGAATGCTCACCCTTCCGAGTCAGGTGATTTGCAGCATGGACCAATCCTTCAGCTCTTTAGGCACCCGGTCTAACAGAAGTGGAAAGTTGATCTGGAATAGATGAGAAGCATCTGCAGCAATCAAGACTTTAAGATACTTTGCTTCTTTACACCAGTGGAACGGGTTTTTGCGTTTTAAGAGAGGGGATTAAGGTGCGATCACATCCGAGGTGTAGTATCGATTTTGTATAATTAATTTGGAGATTCAATAACTGCAAGACAGCCGGGACTACCGATACTGGGTTTCGGACTGTGAATAGTAGGTCATCGGCATGGGCAAGATTTTGCATTCTCCCCACTTGCCACATATGCCGATGATGGCTGCCCTTTCGCACACTGCATTTAAAAAGGGCTCCAGGCTTAGTAGAAACAGCAGGGGTGAGAGAGGACATCCCTGCCGGGTGCCATTGCGTATTGAGAACGGACGTGATAGCGTACTATTCACATAGATCCTTGCCGATGGGTTATTGTATAGGGCTTCGATCCATGCCCGCATGTTCGGACCAGGTTCCAGATGCTGCAGCGTTGCAAACAATAAGGGCCAATCTACACGGTCGGATGCCTTCTCTGCATCCGTGGATATCAGGAGCAAGGATGTTGAGGTTGTCCAGGCAGCGTATATCTAATTGATGACTTTGGTGGTGTTATCCCAGGCTTCCCTATTCTTGACGAATCACACGTGATCCGGGGTGGATCACTTTTGGTAGGATCAGTTGGATGGTGAGGGCTAGGATCTTCACGAATAGTTTCAGATCGGTGTTCAACAGGGAGATTGGCCTATAGCTGGGGCGTCTTTCCCCTCCTTCGGCAACACTACCATGTGCGTCAGTAACGTGTTGGGGGTCAATTGTATTCACTTTTGTATCACACAGCTATGTTACAATGCTACCGCCCACCCCATGTGTTCCCTATTAATGGTTAATAAAAGCATTTAGGGGTTTAGATATATTTGCCAGAAGCTCAAAGAAGGAAGGTTAAGTCAGTTTAGGACCCATCTAAGACGTTTGCCTTGACATAGCAGATGGGCATCCCTCTAATGGCCATTGTAGTAACTAAATAACCTCCATTTGTGTAAATATGCATAGAAATTTGGAAAGAGCACAGGTAACTTTTCTTTGTTTTTTTACTGTACATATTGGGGCTGGTGTGTAATACAGTCGTTGCTGCCCCCACTCCCCACCCTAGAGTATTGGGGCTTTGAGCACAGGACTTATTTTTGTGTATTTGTATAAAACTTAATTTCGCAAAAATAATGCAACTCTACTTGGCAGACTGAAGGGCACAAATTATTACTGACAACTGAATTATAACCGTGAACAAAAAATTAATATCACCTACCTGCTCAAAATGTAGATGAAGCTGAGATCCAAGTCTCATCAAAAGATACCACCATACTTCGATCTTGGTCAGTGCCAGGGCCTCTGTCCTGACATGAATAGAACTTAGAGGCTGCATAAGCAGTTTCAGTCTCTTTGTACTGCAAAGGATATCTATAAAAAGCAAGTATAAAAACAAGCAAAGGGTAAAACCGACTTTCTAGGCTCCCTACATCACAACTTACAATTCAATTGTACAGTGCCACTAAATATGTATGTTGAAGCTTTCATTATTATGTTTTTAAAGGACCACTCTAGTGCCAGGAAAACGAGTCACTAGAGTGCCCTGAGGGTGCCCCCACCCTCAGGGTCCCCCTCCCGCCCGGCTCTGGAAGGGGGAAAAGGGGGAAAACTTACCTTTTTCCAGCGCTGGGCGGGGAGCTCTCCTAGTCAGCTGCGCGCGCATTCAGCCGGTCGCATAGGAAAGCATTTACAATGCTTTCCTATGGACGCTTGCGTGCTCTCACTGTGATTTTCACAGTGAGAATCACGCAAGCGCCTCTAGCGGCTGTCAATGAGACAGCCACTAGAGGATTAGGGGGAAGGCTTAACCAATTTATAAACATAAAAAAATGGGTTAACCCTAGCTGGACCTGGCACCCAGACCACTTCATTAAGCTGAAGTGGTCCTTTAACTCTCAACCTTTTGTTGAAGGTACAAATAGATTCACAAAAAAAAAAAATTCAATATTTAACATTTAAAATGCACTCTCCAAAATACAATTCACAATCCAGACAATACAAGCTTCTTAACGAGAGTGTCTGAATAGAAAAATAAATGGCATTATTTGGTAGACATAACCCCAAAAATATGCATGCATTTAAAGCAGACTTCTCCAAACTCCAAGTGTTGCTGAACTACAACTCCAGAGATTCTATGAATGAAATAGATAGGCTGAGAATCATGGGAGTTGTAGTTCAGCAACATCTGGAGGGCTTGAGTTTGGGGAAGCCCGATTTGAAGTAACTCTAATGTCAGGAACACAAGCATGTATTTCTGACAGTGTAGTATTAAATTATTTAGGTGCCCACCCCCCTCTGTAATAGAAAGGGGAGTTTACTCTCCTTTCCTCCTTCCCCCCACCCCCCCTGCCAGTGTCACAGTGGCATGCCCCGCTCTTTGAATCCTATATGCAGTCGCAATGCCTACAACTTTATGCACTTGGGTAGGATGAAATTATCCTGCTATAAAAAAAAAAAAAAAAAAAAGTCAGGAATTTACCTGGATTTAATGCAAAATTATCAATAAGGCTCTTCCAAGCAATGAATGCAATTTTCTTCACTGCAGGCGATCCACTTCGAAAACCCAATTCTTCAAGCTGCAGTAGAGAATTAATGAATGTCCCACTGCGATGTAATGTCTGGGTTGTGAGAAAAGAAAAACCCAATTGGTAAATAAACAACTAAAAAATATATATTTTTTTTAATAAAAAGTATTGTGGATTAAGGTTTACTTACCTTTCCAAGTAATTTAACAAATAATGGCCACAATTTCAACACATACGTCTCATTTTTACTTGCAAAGAGTTTCTGCATTTCAGCAAGGATTTTCTGCAATATGTGGGGGGGGGGGGGGGGGAGGGAGGAGGAGAGAAATAGGTTATTCTCACACAGAAAGTACACTGAATACAAAGGTTTCATGAAAATACTTCAAATTGAAGTTTTAGTAATTAGTTACACTGATGTACAGCAACACTTTAAACCACTCAGAAATCAATAGACACTTACAGACGACATCAGCTGTTCTGTTACAACTGCCACTTCCTGCTGTTTCTTAAGCAAAACCGGCATTCCAATTTCTAAAGCAGTTGCACTCCTTAACCTAACTTTGGGAGCAGAATGAACTACCAAAGGGATAATGAGCTTAGCCCATCTCACAGCTTCATCTGTCATCTGTGTAGGAGCCTGGTCCAAGAGTCTGAAATAAAGCAAGCCAGATTATAATGAAACAAGCAAACATGGTTATTTTGACACAGGATGGCATAACGCAACATTGCCAAATGACTGAACTACCATACAAATAGAACATTTAAAAAAAAATTCTGAAGGCTTGCTTGATCCCCTTAGTCACAAGACAGCATGAAAACTTAATTTTGGATGGTTTGTCTTGAAATCATGTTACATAGTGAAATGGAAGTTTATTCAGCCATCAACAAACAGGCAGGAACCAGCCTACACCTACATATTGCCGTGTGCTGATTATTATTATTTTTTTTTTTAAATTGCTAATTTGGAGGGGGTGTTTCAACCAAAAAGCTAGCCTGGGACACAGGCACTTGAATACAGGATTCATTTGCAACTATTTTTGTTGCTATAGTGTACTAGTCACCGTGGACTCCGTGGTTAAAGGTACTTCAATTACCTTTTCTCCAACACCATCCTGCTCCCTGTGCAGTAATCAAGCCTCCTTGGCTGAGATTATTAAGCTTCATAATCTAAGCCAATCCAAAACATCACTCTGCACCAAATGGTCTCGATGACAAAGGCTTGTTTTAGGGCCAAAACATTGATGTACATTGTTCCTTAATAAAACTCCCTCCCTTACTTGACGTGTGCATCATTCATTCTGTACACTAGGTCTCTAGAGACCATATGATTGAAATAGAGCTTCACCTGTCTATTTCTGCAGAAGCACATCTAGTGACTATCATACTGACTGTCACTGGAGTAATTTAAACATTACAGTAACAGACGATAAGACTTTATAAACAAAAACATGCATGCAAAGTAAAAACGTGTAACATTGCTTACCGGATAATAACATTTAGTGCTTCATACTCAATAACAAGTGACTGAACATCTTTGTTAAGAACACTTTCTAATGTAGAAAGTATAGAGGGTACCTGGAAGGCAATAACGAGGTTGTTAAAATATAGCTAGAAACATACAATAGCTACAAATAAATGAAATAATGGACAAATTCTGTACTATCTACATTGCTTGCTAGTAACACATGTCCAGGATTTCTCTGCCGCCCCTCCATGCAACTGAACGAGGACATTTTTCAGTCAGTCACTCTGTATCACCTAGTTTTCTTCTGGTTGGTGTACAGCATGACAACTATTTACACACAATCTATGAATGCAGCTCCCTTACAATACATTCAGTTTAGGATGTGCATGGCAGCACCATAATAAAATAAAGATAGACTAGGGAGCAACTGTTAACTACTGCTTTTACAGAAGAAAACCAGGTATCTTCATAGAGAATCAGTTTTATTACTTAAATGAATAAACAAACTACCAAATCACCTCAAATGTACAATGTGCATTTTTCTTGCACTTGACAAATTGTGGAGTTTATGACAAGTTCCACATTTTTAGTGTAACAAAGGAGCCTGCCTTGAGGCACACCCATTGTCAAGTGTGGCAAAAATACATAGATCAGAAAGCAAAGAAGTACAGATTCTAAGAGGAAAAATAGTAGAAATAAGTTGGAAGTGACAGAGCAACTTTAAGGCTCTGCTTCTTTAAACCAAAACCTTAAAAAAAAAAAAAAGCACACAAAAGCCCAAACTACTTACTGCTTTTCCAACTTCTTCAGAGGAGAAGCTTTGTTTTGAAATCACCCAAAGTGCTCGTGTGCATCTATTTTTATCTGTCCCCTTAGCAGCAATACTGTTCAAAGTTAAAATCAATTCTTCAATCTCAGGAGCTGGGGGAAAAAAAAAATATATAAAAAAAAATACCAAGACGTTTCTACTGGGTATATGACTAAAGTAATTAAGCTAGACACCACACTCCGTTTATTTTGGGGAAAACAAAAAAAATGCAGTTAAATTAGGAAATATATAATCAAATTGCCATCTAACATACAAAGGGTCAACGAATCTGAAGTGGTTTGAAGCAGGATTTTTCATAACTCTTCAGAGGGATTACTTGATGTTATGTAATATCTGAAAAGCAATGAGTGTGCATCCTTTATGCTATAACATTTATAGAGGTAAAATAAAATGCTTGGGGAATATTATTTACAGAGCAATGGATGTAATCACAAGGTTTCTGCATCACATTCCAAGTCACTTTATTACCTGATAAACCGGATGCAATTTTGCTGTTAAATACACAAAATCCCAATGCCTGTAGTGCAGCATTCCCAAGATCAGAGTTCGCATGAGAAATGTGTGCCTGAAATATAAAATTAGTTTTAGCGTGAAAGATTTTGTGGAGAGGGCAGCTCGGAGACTATTCCAGACCAGTAAATCCTATAACTAATCCCTCTAGGGCTCAAGCATATCCAGTCACAAAGCTAAAAAGGAGTTTGCAGGTCTGCCTTAAAGAATGGTTAAAGTAGAGAATTTCCTTCTGTCACACCAGGAAATGCACCCAAAAAAAATCAGAAATCCATTTACTATTTAGAGTGCAGACATGCGCTTATTTGTATAATGATATTGAGTACGCCAGATTTTATTTGATATATCGATTTAATTTTTTTTTTATTACTTTTCACGTTTGGGTCTCTCACTTTTTTTTTATACAGCACATCGGGTTATTGCCAGTGACAATTTTTATACTCTTATAACAATTAAACATTTTTTATTTTTGACCTTGTGTCTTTTATATATGATAGATTTCTCTTTATCTGGAGTTATCCCGTACACAATTTGCTACGCATCCCAGTGCCCCCTTTGGTACACTACTTCTACTCTACACATTTATTACATCTGGGGTTACCCCCCTTAATTCAGTGTACCATTTATAGGCTTGTTTCAGTTCATTTTCCATTTGATAAAGCACAGTGCAAACTTAATAGCCAGATTTTCAAATAAACAGTGCAAAATGTGAAGAAAAAAAACAAAAAAAAAAAAAACACACCAACTGTCTCCCAACAAGAAACCTTCACATAGCAACCATAGAGCATATGAGAAGTGTTCACACCAAACACAAGTTGAACTCTAAACTCCATACCTTAAATACTTTGCAGAGTCGTTGAAATTGCCCTTCAACAAGCACCATAAACTCCTTGCTGTCTTCTCCACTTATACGGCTAAAGAGGAAAAAAAAATTAAAAAACTTTTACTATACAACTAACAATGTAGCAATTTGGTTTTTAATTCACTGTTTAGTGAACCAACACTAAATAGGAGTTTTCTTGGTGCCTTGATGAGACAGTACAGAAGCAAACAATCTTTCTGCACAAGCAAATAGGTTAGGTTTACAGGGTCAGGTCAAAGTATACCCTGATTTAACAGAACAATTTCTGAAGTGTATTACTAACTTCTGTTTAATGTCATGGCTAAAAGGAGATTATGTGGCGAGACTATGGTTTCTATAGGTTCCTTTTTATAATACAGTACTTCAGTATATTTGCTCTTATGAAATTCTGAAATGTTGCTGCTCCTATCCTAAGCACTCCTCTTGGATGTAGATAAAACCATGGCCTACCTGGTCTTTAGCAGCTCAAAGAATTACCTCTGCGGCACATACAGCATCTGTTGTAATCAGTCTTAGATGTGGTACAATTTGCTGATATAGCAATGTACCAGTAAGTATCAGTGACTCTGAGACGGGCCTCCAACAGTTCGCTGCAGCCCCATTGGGGACAAAATTGGCACAAATTTTATTTTTTTAGATTGTCGGTTATGCTTACCTAACAAGGGAAAGATATGCATCTGTTTGTTCTGTATGTGAACAAGAAGAGTCCTCCAAAGTTTCTAATAAAGGTAGCAGACGCGATTCCTCTGAACAAACAGCCATTTTTTCAGCACACTAGATGGAAGCAGAAATAAAGACACTTAAAGATAGGTACACATGTTCATAAAGATTCCCGCTTAATTGGCACTAACAAACGTATAATATACAGATTAAAAAGAACACTCCAAACGCAACAACCAATATAGTGTGCTTTAGTGGTTATGGTGCCAGAAGAGCCCTGGTGTTCCCTACTGTAAATAGACAACCCGTGACTTCTTACATGACTTCTGCTGGGTGCTGCTCCCCACCGCTCCTAAGCTATTAGGAGCTCCCATCAAAACTCCAGAGTAAAGGCCTGCACCTTCAGGCTTCACTCAGTGCTTCCAGCAGGCCTGTAACTTTAGTTGAGGCAGTGATTGGCAAACAGCAAAACCAAAGTGAGAAGTCAAATCTGTTCTCAAATAATTTGACTACTTATAATTGTGGGGTGGCTTGAGGATGATGGTGCCAGTACACTCCTGGGACTATAACCACTACATTGGTCTATATGGTGTTTGTGGTGCTTTGAGTGTTACCGTATTTTATTGTTGCACGTGTCAAACACTAGGACATTACTCACACCGCTTATATTAGGATTCACACTTCCATGTTGTATTATTTTTAAATTGTAAGAAGGAATGAGGCTAATACAGCGATAGGGGGAGGTGGAACTAAACTTTTGTTTGCAGTTTTTAATGCAGCAGAAACAATGTTTTCCCCTAAAGTGTCAATAGTTTAAAACAATGAGGAACTGGAGCAACAGTCAGAAATATATGAACCTCACTCCGAAAACCTTATTTGTTTTATGTCAGTCCTAACATTTAGCCATATAATGTTTGACAGGCAGAGTATGTTAATCATAAAAGGATGCAGACAAGTTTAATGTAGTGCCCATTAACAACAAAGGATTTGAGATCTCAAGTCATTAATAAACTGCTTATTTTTAGAAAAATGTATTGGGCGCAAAATATATGGTGAAATTACATTTGAACTGAGCAGTGTATACAATAGATGATTGCCATTTGAATATGTTTCAAGTGGATTTGAGTTTGCAGGCTCATCACGGATCTACAGCATGGTTCAGTTACTCCCTGGGTTCAGATCACAACTGCCATGAAGCTAATAAGTAGGTATTAAACAACTGACACACTGTCTTATTTCATTATTTTATACTTATTTTTGTAAAAAGGAGATGGTTGACAAAGCATGACAGGAGCCCTAATCCCCAGGTGTTGGATTGTCAAACAGTGTGCCACCACATATATTGTGAAACCAACAACTATTATAACTATTTACAAATTATTATAAATGTGAGTAATAATCCTGCTGGTAACAGGATCTTAGTTTCTTACAGAACTCGAAGAAATAATGACCCTCTTACACGGTCATACACCTCAGGCTATACCAAGGGTGTCCAAAAGGCTGATCTCCAACTGTTGCAAAACTTTGTTTCCCATGATGCTCTCAGTCACCCTTCAGGCAAATCCTCATGGGAGTCCTGCAACAGCTGGGTGACCCACCTTCACCTACCTCGGGCCACAGCTGGGTGACCCACCTTCACCTACCTCGGGCCACAGCTGGGTGACCCACCTTCACCTTCCTCTGCTCACAGATGGGTGACCTACCTTCACCTTCCTCTGCTCACAGCTGGGTGACTGACTTACCTTTACCTACCTCTGGCCACAGCTGGGTGACCTACCTTCACCTACCTCTTGGTGTGGTACTTACTGGTCACACCTGAACTAAAAACAGAGGGGGGAGGGGTCCCTTCATAACTCTAATAAAGTATATTGTACCCACTCTAGGCGTTGGCAGAATACACTAAGGTCAATAAAGGGGGCAGCAGACTATATTAGCCGGGCTGTTTCCATGGTGATAGCGCCACAGCGCTCAGTTTGCTCCAGATCTGCCCCATGGCCGCAGCAGCTGCTGCAGAACATCTTAGAAAGCCAAGTAAGGGGCTTGGATAGGGGAGCTGAGGGCATCCCCGGCCTCTATTTCTGAATAACGTGGGCCCCCAGCACGAGCCCAACCAGGGGCCCCCCAGCACGAGCCCAACCAGGGGCCCCCCAGCACGAGCCCAACCAGGGGCCCCCCAGCACGAGCCCAACCAGGGGCCCCCCAGCACGAGCCCAACCAGGGGCCACAGCCCCCCTTCCCCGCAGAGAGCCTCACCGTCTCAAGTCATCTATAAGAGTCGGTCTGCGTTCAGAGGGGCCCAGGCTCCGTCTCTCCCGGGTCGCCGCACCTGATTTCCCCGCGCTCTGCAGACACCTGCCCCTTCAACTCCCGCTTCTAAAATGGCGCCAGATCGGGTCAAACGCAGCAGGACCGCTAAGCGATCCCAGCACTGGTCGGCGGCGGCCAATCGGATCGCGGAGGGCTTTTTCCCGCTGTGAGATGTTCATCACGCAGATGTCTAAATCGATTGCCGAGCGGATCGGTTTAAAGTCAGTAGCCCAGTCCAGCAGGGCTGCTATCTGCACATGTTATTCAGTAACTAGTGAATTTCTGGGTTATAAATCAAGCTGCAGCTATAGCTGGGCAGGAGACTTTGTATGATAGTTTGCATTCTTTGAAATGATATAGTTTAGTACAATTCACCATTTAGTGAATACAACCCCTGGATTCTCAGTATTACTATGGGTTTATTTATTAAACAGGTATTTGTAGAGGATTAACAAGGACTTTAGACATTTTAAGGCCAAACAGCTAAATTGCAATGATTTTTCACCTCTGCTAGTGTTACATTGATGTTTAATGGAACAATCGGGGCACCATAACAACTTCATTTGAATTAAGGTTCCTGGCGCCGGCTTAATGTCATTGGTTGAACTGTTAATGAACTGGTTAACCCCTGTCCAGCGCTGGTCAGCTCTGTCCTCTCTTGAGTCCGCTTGAGTGTGACGCTTATTATTACTGCCAATTATATGGCTCCAAAAGATTCTTTACAATATTATAAGAGGATGAGATTTAACTATAAATAGGACAATTACAAAAACTTACAGGAACAATAGGTTAACGAGGACCCTGCTCAAACGAACTTAGTCTATAGGAGGTGGAGTGTAAAACACAATAGGTTAAATCAAATAAGGTGGGAGTGAAGTAGTGCTGGAGGAGAGTAGAGTGCTGCCCTTTAGGAGAGAGCAAGAGACAGGTAAGTGAGGTAGAGGTTACTCTGGGAGGCCATAAGCTTTCCTAAAGAGATGGGCTTTAAGGCACTTCTTAAACGATTGAGGACTAGGGGAGAGTCTGATGGAGGTAGGCAGGCTATTCCATAGGAAGGGAGCCGCCCGCGAGAAGTCCTGCAAGCATGAGTTGGCCGTACGGGTGCGAGCAGCGGACAGGAGAAGGTCTGACAGAGGGGTGAGGTGTGAGAGGACCGACTAGAGAGGAAAATCAGTCTGGCGGCAGAATTCATTACAGACTGTAGAGGGGCAATACGGCTTTTGAGAAGACCAATTAGGAGAGGGTCATAATCCATGCAAGAAATTACTAGAGCATGGACAAGCTCCTTAGTAGCATCTTGTGTAAGAAAGGGGCAGATGCGGGCTATGTTTTTAAGGTGGAATTTACAGGATTTAGTAACAGACTGGATGTGAGGCTCAAAGGTGAGGCCAAAATCAAGTATAATGCCAAGATAGCGCACTTGCAATGATGGACTGATGTGGATACCACTAACTTAAAGGGAGAGCGAAAGAGGAGGATCGGTATTAGGAGAAGGAAAGACAAGGAGCTCAGTTTTAGAAAGATTGAGTTTCACAAAGCGGGAGGTAATCCAGTCAGAGATGGAAGAAAGGCAAGCAGTGACACGTTGAAGGACGGCAGGGGAGAGGTCTGGGGAGGAGAGATATATCTGTGTGTCATCAGCGTACAGAATCCAAATCAGGTAATACGTTTGCCAAGAGAGGCAGTATATAGAGAAAATAAAGGGGACCAAGGACAGAGCCTTGCGGGACTCCAACTGAGACAGGACGAAGGGAGTAGGTATCATTAGAAAAGGAGACACTGAATAAGCGTTGGGAGAGATAGGAGGAAAACCACGAGAGGACAGAGACTGAGTGATTGAAGAGTTTGAAAAAGGAGAACATGATCAACAGTGTCAAAGGTAGCAGAGAGGTCAAGAAGAACTATTATGGAGTAGTGGCCTTTGGATTCAGCTGCGATTAGGTCGTTAGTAACTTTGATAAGAGCAGTCTCAGTAGAGTGGAGGGGGAGAGAGCCAGATGGAAGAGGGTCAAGGAGAGAGTTGGAATTGAGGAAGTGAGACATATGTGTAAAGACAATTCTTTCTAGAAGCTTTGAGGAAAAAGGGAGCAAGGATATGGGACGATAGTTAGAAGGGGAGCATGGGTCAAGAGATGTTTTTTTCAGGATGGGTACTACAGTGGCATGTTTAAGGTCAGCAGAGACAATTACAAAGAGAGAGCAGTTGAAGATGTGTGTTAAGGAAGGCACAAGACAGGGGAAGAGAGATCTGAAAAGGTGAGATAGGACAGGATCAAGCGGGCAAGTGGTGGGGCGAGAGGAAAGGAGAAGAACAACCACCTCTTGTTCTGTAGCCGGGGAGAAAGTCTGAAGGGTAGGAAAGGCATGATCTACGTGTAGTTGGGAAAGAGAACGGCAAGGTGGGGAGAATTCTTTCCTTTGGTGTTCAATCTTGTCAGTAAAGTAGCATGCAAAGCTAGTTTGGGGGTTGGCCACAGCAAGGCGAAGAAGAGAGTTAAAGGTATCAAAGCTACGCCTAGGATTAGCATCAACTACTGAAATAGGAAAATTATGACTGTTTTGTGAGGGTTGTGCTGTATGAACACAATAAGAGTCTATAATGGAGAAAGTCTGCCTGGGTGCAAGACTTCCTCCAGCAGCGTTCAGCACAACGGGAGCATCTTTGCAGGTAGCATGATGATTTTATTAAAGACACGGAGGCTCCTATTATGCATTCTCTTTCTTTATTATACTCCCAGCAGCAAGAAAAGGGAAGTATGAGAGAATCATAGAAAAAAAGAAACCATAACAATAGCCTGGTAACAGTAGCACCAATCAGCATACAGTATAATCCATATAGGTGTAGTGTTCCTTGACTCCTCCTCTTTCTTGCTGCTCCCTCAGACAAGTTAAGTACCTCATCTTGCTACTCCTGAAATTTTATACATTTACTTGTATTTAATTTTTACACATTAATTGTTTATTCACTAAATTGTGTGTAATACTTATATTGTGATATCATTATTGTTTGCTCCTGTGGTGTATCCCCTTCTGGTGTCAGGAGAGTGCTTCTTGCTTGCTTCAGAGAGTGATTCCTCCCTGCCCTCACCTATTGTTTCCCTGTTAGGTGTCTGGGGCTTTTTATTCTACCTTCTGGTGCTTGGCTTGCACCTCCGGTTTATGTCCGCGGTCTTTCCGCGGTTTTGCGGGCGGCCGCGCATGCGCGGTCCCTGAAATTAATTTTCCGCTTTCAGCCCGGTCGCGCATGCGCAGTTGGTAGCGCGGCGGCCATCTTTTTGGTTTTATGTCGCCGGGAATGTAACTTACACTCGCGGCGGCCATTTTACCGCGATTTCGGCGGGAATCTGCTGGGTTTTAGCTCCTACCGGCTTCTCCTACCCGCCAAGCACTCTCCTAAGACCCAGACTGGGATATTATTACAGGTTATTGGCTGTCATATCTCTACCAAACTGTAAGTGTGGTGTGGAGGATTAATCTATCCTGACACCCTTCTTTTGTGCTGTTTTTTCCTCAAGCTAGTTCCTTTACAAGCTATATATATTGGCTAGGTACCAAGTGTATAGAGGATTTTACTGGGCCCAATATTTTCCACTATTTGAACTAGGGTATATATATTCCCTGTAAGGATTTATCTGCTATGCAGGATCAGAGTGACAGACCCTCAGGGTCTATGTGCCCCACATCAGGCGTTTCCCCCTCTAACAAGGGAGGTTTAAGTGACGCCAGCCTCATGGCATCCGAGGAGTTTCAATCCCTCCTGGACGCTACCATGGCACAATCCATTAACAGAGCTTTAACCTCTGCGATGGGGGTAATGTCGTCCTCTATCACTCAGTCTATAACAGAGGCACTGATACAGACACAGACTAGTGGAATGCAGAACACACGCATCCCGATACCCAATAACGTGGCACAACCGGGACGTAAGGCGTTGGCAAAGAGCAGACATGTGACCTCGAGAAGAGAACGGAATCTGTCCTAATTGTTATGGGGATATTCCCCATATGTCAAAAGAAAACAGTTAAAAAGTTAATCTTTATTCGGTAACATAAACTGATTTATGTACACGGGGGGAGGGGGGAGGAGAAGGGAGACGATGAGGTGCTCAGCACCTTAATCAATCAATTTAAGTTAAAAATAACAATAACACTACCTAACCATAAGGTGGTTGTAGTGAGATACTCAGTACTGGCCAGCGTTAGTGCTGGTTTTTGATGGTAATAAATCAATGGTCGTGATTTAAATGAAAAGTAAAAAAACCCACCCGGTCTTAGGTAACCTGACCTGTCGCAGACACTTCACCTGGGCAGACACTTGCACCCACTCTCAATCTCTTTCTTTTCTTTTCCTGATTTCCACAACGATATTGTTTAAACCTCATTCCGGAATTTCTGAATGAGTACCGGCAATCCATTTTGAGCCTTTTCGGCCACCGTCCCCTAACCCCTCCCCCTCAGGCCTCGCGCAACCAATGAGGTCTCGGAGAGGGCTATTTAAGACTCCTCAATCTGGGGAGTCTTTTTCCCCTGACGAGCCTGTGACACTCAGGCGAAACGCGCGTCGGGCTAAGACAACCGGGAGATCATATCCACTCTGCCGACACTCACACCGACCTAGGCTTTACCTCGGGTGAGACCCTCACCCGCCCCACTGGACCATACAGCTGGGCTTCTCATTACCTAGAACCTACACTGATGCCCTTCGGGCGACTATTACAAAGTTATTCAATTAACTCAGTGTTTTGACCACCTAGACGGGTTACGTGTGCACTCAGCACTGTACCCTCTCCGTTATTATTATTATTTTTTTCTTACCTCTCTCTTTCCTATCACCGGTACCCACGAAGGCACCATTCCTTTTTACTCTCTATTTTGCATATCTAGGATACTCAATCCTTACAGGCACAGATTAGGGGTTACAGTACACTGCATTGTACTTACCACATGCAGACTGGCAGGCGAGTTCTGTTACATTATCTCAACCTAAGGCTCTCACTAAGGAGATATTTCTCTCCACGAGCACCGTTAATTTGTATACTGAGTTCTGGTTATATATTCTAATAGTGTCCATTACCCTGATCCTATTAGCAACTTCCCCGGACATATACACTTTAACCCTGAGATAATCGCAGTACTCCCTAAATAGCCCTATCGCATTGTGAGTCAGTATTTGCTAAATTGGCTAATTTATGTACTGGGATTTGTTTGCATATGTGAAGGGTGTTCATCTTATCGATCCTTTCAGCATCACCCCCGTACACGTACATCTTAGCCCTTAAACAATTACAGTACTCCTTAAACCCCGCTCTGCTATAATCGACTCTGACCAAAGCGGCACAGCACTCTGGTTACGGTGGGCTCTAATTAGGGGCATATATCCCTCGACGAGTATCACCAACCTGTACACGAGATGCTGTTAGCACCCTTTGGACAGTAATTGACACACACACTGATCCTATGAGTAAAACCCTGGACAGTCCAGCCTACAGCTGACAGTGGGCTGTACGAGCTTGCGGTATCTATTGCTAACCCCGACAGGTCAGGTTACCTAAGACCGGGTGGGTTTTTTACTTTTCATTTAAATCACGACCATTGATTTATTACCATCAAAAACCAGCACTAACGCTGGCCAGTACTGAGTATCTCACTACAACCACCTTATGGTTAGGTAGTGTTATTGTTATTTTTAACTTAAATTGATTGATTAAGGTGCTGAGCACCTCATCGTCTCCCTTCTCCTCCCCCCTCCCCCCGTGTACATAAATCAGTTTATGTTACCGAATAAAGATTAACTTTTTAACTGTTTTCTTTTGACATATGGGGAATATCCCCATAACAATTAGGACAGATTCCGTTCTCTTCTCGTTTTCATTCCAATTACGTAGGGTTACCCCCTGTTCTGTCCTTTGGGACCCACTATCCGGCCACCCCTCTTTATATGGACATGTGACCTCCCCTCCAGAACTGCAGGCTCAGCCTGCATTGAATGACACGCCTCAGGCTGTCAAAGATGGCGCGATACCACCGCGCACTAGAGCCCCTGGCCGGGCAAAATCGGCCAGAACTTGGAAACGGGCAGGTGCCCATGGGGATTCGTCCGATTCGGACCGGAGTGTGGAGGAGGAGTATGAAGACTCCTATATGGATCACTACAGCGCGGAACTTTCAGATTCCGGGTCTGACATCCAAACAGGCGTTGCTACCCAAAAGAGTACGGCTCAGGGCACTGCGCCTCCTGACTCTGGCGAGGGCGACCATTTGCGGGACCCACTGGGTAACCTGTTATTTGACCCAGATGATCTCCGTCACCCTCGCTCGGCAGCATGGGAGCCGCCTACTCACATTGCGAAGTATCTCGCACTTCGGGTGCGAAAACCTTTATCCAAAGAGGGGCGTAATAAGCTACGGGCAGAATGCCCACGTCCCATCCTCCCAGACTCGGTGGAAAAGACACCAGACGTGGACCCTCAGCTGGTCCAATTCTTGAACAAGTCTGGTTGGAAACCAAGGAAGGGATTAGATTTTTCCCTCAGAAATTGTCAAGACAAATTCCTTGATACTTTGGGACCCATAACTAAACTATACGAGCTAGTGGAGTCCGCCCAATCGGGCGAAAGCGAATTTGATTTTGAAGTAGCGATAGGCTGGTTGCAGAGATTAGTCTGCATGGTGGGTAACGCCAATGCGGCTATGGCTACCGAACGCCGAAAGGCGATTCTCCTAAAAATTGAGCCCAAACTGACCAGCATGGCAACCAACGAGCCGGGCCCAGCGGCTAAAGGCTTATTATTTGGCGAATCCTTTATTAAGGATCTGGGGCTGTACGTTAAGACGTTCACGGCAATTGATAAGGCTCAGACATCTCTTAAGAGAGTTTTTGCACCACGGGTTTTTGGAGGGGCCGGCAGAGGAAGGAGCCGTCTACCCGGCCGTGGATTTCGAAGCTCAACCAGAGCCGGCAGAGGCTCCTTTAATAATCAGAGACCAGTACCAGAGAGGCACTATACCCCTTTCTTCCCTTCTCGGGGTCGGCCCTGGAGTTCCCGTGGACCACGGGGGTCTGTTTCAAGCAGACGACCTTATGGTGAGTACCGAATATCTCCGTTTTTCCCATGTAAAAGTGGGGGGCAGACTGGCATTGTTTCAGCATGCTTGGAAGATTTTAACCGCAGATGTTTGGGTTTTAAATACGATACAAGGGTACATGCTGGAGTTAACCTCCCACCCGGTTCAGACACAGTTCCCTCGAGAACTAAATATGGCCAGCCAACACCAGATGATGATCTCTACAGAGATCGCAGAATTAGCGTCCAAGAACGCTATTCAACAAATCCCATGGGACACAGAAGGTTTCGTGAGCAACTTGTTTCTGGTCCCCAAGAAAGGAGGCGGGGTACGTCCAGTAATAAATCTCCGGCCCCTAAATGCGTATGTCCAGTACCACCATTTCAAAATGGAGGGTATTCATTGCCTTCGGGACCTCCTCATACCATCGGATTGGATGGTCAAAATAGACTTACGGGACGCTTATCTGACAATCCCGATCGCAGAAGCGCACCGAAACTTACTACAGTTTCAATGGCAGGGAACGAAGTGGAGGTTTGTATGTCTGCCGTTCGGCCTATCCTCCGCTCCATGGTGCTTCACAAAAGTGCTAAAACCAGTGATTGCTTTCCTGCGCACACGAGGGGTCAGATTAATAATTTATCTGGACGACATCCTTCTTCTGTCCCAATCTCAATCCCAACTTCGCATTCACCTATCCTGGACGATCCACCTTATCCAAAACTTAGGATTCTTGGTGAATTGGGAAAAATCAATTCTACAACCCTCCAGGCAGATGGAATTTCTGGGTTTCCAAGTCGACTCTGTTCAACAGAGGTTGTGTCTACCCAAAGACAAAATGATTTCGATCAAGAAGGAGATCAGACGGCTTATGCACCGTACAACTATTTCCCTCCGACAACTTGCGAGGATCATAGGACTCTTGGCATCGTCCATACAGGCGATCTTTCCAGGACCGCTACACTATCGTGCCCTACAACGACTCAAAGCCTCATATCTACGCTCTGGTCACTCATACGAAACCTGCGTCACACTAGACGAAGACTCCAGGGAGGAACTAGACTGGTGGCTAGCACACATGGAGGCATGGAACGGACGGGCGATATTTGGATCGACGCCGGACCCGGTCATAGAGTCGGACGCCAGCTTACACGGCTGGGGCGCGCATTGCGGGTCAGTTTCCACCGGTGGCAGATGGTCGAACAAAGAGTCTCTGTTACACATCAACTGCCTAGAACTACTAGCAGCGTCCTTTGCCATTCGCAGTATGACCCCCACAGGCATTTCATGCTCAATCTTAATCAAGATGGACAACGTCTCAGCGGTACGTTATATCAACCATCTAGGGGGTACAAAATCGAAGGTTCTCGCTTTGATGGCTCGAGATTTTTGGCACTATTGCCTGAAACACAGCATTTCGGTAGTAGCAGAATACATTCCGGGGCAAGACAATACAATGGCGGACTGGAACTCCCGATACCTTCGAGACGCAGGGGACTGGCATCTCCATCCAATGATTTTCCAGCGCCTCTCGCGGCTCTGGGGACCTTTCAGTATAGACCTCTTCGCGTCTCGACTGAACACCCAGCTTCCTCGGTTCTTCAGTTGGAGACCGGATCCAGATGCTCTGGCAACAGATGCATTCCTGCAGGACTGGACCAAGGACAGGAACTACGCGTTCCCCCCGTTCAACCTCATTTCTCGGACCCTGGCGGTCCTTCGATATTCCAAGGGGACGCTAGCACTGATAACCCCGTTATGGAGGTCACAACCTTGGTTTCCTCAATTATTGGAAATGTCGATAGATTTCTCACAACTGTTGCCGGACATTCCCTACCACTTAACCAACCCAGAGGGAATGAGTCACGAACTGGCCAACCAAGGCCTACTGCAACTGATGGCATGGCTCATTTCAGGAGATCATGGAATCTCGAGGAGGTTTCGCAGACGACACTCAGTCTCTTGGCAGAGTCATGGGCACCAGGTACCAGACGTGCCTACGGATCGGCTTGGAGAAAATGGTCTGATTGGTGCATGGGACAGTCAATGGATCCCATATCAGCTTCTACAGAAGCAGTCCTACAATTTCTGACTCTACTCTTTGAGGCAGGGAAAGCCTTTCGTACTATAAATCTGTACAGATCAGCTATATCGGCGGGACATATGGGGTTGGATGGCACCCCAATAGGTAAGCATGCCCTTATCTGTCGTTTACTCAAAGGCATCCGTCTTACTCGTCCTCCTCAAACTCGATATTCTTCCTTTTGGGATGTCAATGTGATGTTGCGATTGATCGAATCGTGGCCAATGAACCAGGAACTTTCACTGAAACAATTGTCGGCCAAACTGTTGATGCTGTTTTGTTTACTTTCATGTAAACGAGTCGCTGATGTCAGGGCGCTAGACTGGCATGCACGTGTTTTTACCCCAAACGGAGTATCCTTCAATATTTCACGTAGAACGAAATCCTCGACTAAGGAAGTTTCCTACCCAGCATTGCCGGACAACCCAAATTTGTGCCCGGTGTTATGTCTGAAGGAATATGAGCATCGCACGGCTTCACTCTGTCCAGGACAAATCCATCCACTGTTCATCTCATTCAAAAGACCTCACCTACCAGTATCTACTGCTACTTTAGCTCGTTGGATCAAGTGGCTGCTGTCAATGGCAGGCATAGACACCTCGATTTTTTCCGCACATTCCGTTCGCGGAGCTATGGCCTCTAAAGCGTCCATGTTGGGTTGTAAATTGGAAGATATACTACGGGCAGCCGACTGGTCGAATGAGTCTACATTTCGTAATTTCTATTTACGCCCAGTGCAACACATTTCGAATACAGTGGTTGCTCAGCTTTGAAATAGCATAATAGGAGCCTCCGTGTCTTTAATAAAATTAACAGATTTTACTATTAACATGACGTAAAGTCATGATTTTATTAATGACACGGAGGCGAGTATTATTCCCACCCGCCCTACCCAGGGTGGTGAGTGGATTACAACCCAGAACATGAAGCATTTAGGATGCCTTAATACGGTAGGTACAAGATCATTCATGACACAGGTGAGTGAGTAGTCTATGAACATACAGACAAAAGAAATTAGCTTACTATATGATACACTAGAAAGACACACCCCCAAAAAGTGTACCTCACACACACTATATAAAATATGCACAAAAGCGTGTATAAAACCCCAAGGGTGATATACACAGGTAGAGGGTGGTACAAAACAATACAACCTGTTTATGGCTGATCGTGAACGTGGAATCTATTGAATAGCAAAAATACAAAATATGGTGAAGTAAATAAGGCAAAGATAAATTTTGCACGTGGTAGAGAACTTACAAAAGAGAGATGGTAATCACGCCTGTCACCCTGTCAGGGGTATTGTCCAAATGAAGGATCAGATGTATATGATATGCTAATGCTATCCAGTCTCTATCATATACATCTGATCCTTCATTTGGACAATACCCCTGACAGGGTGACAGGCGTGATTACCATCTCTCTTTTGTAAGTTCTCTACCACGTGCAAAATTTATCTTTGCCTTATTTACTTCACCATATTTTGTATTTTTGCTATTCAATAGATTCCACGTTCACGATCAGTCTATGAACATGACTTATGTGATACATTTTTGATCTAGCAATATGGCTGAAAATTTTCTTTTTATATAGTTACATCGTTTGATTAACATGGTTTACGAGTTGTTGATTGCGGAATGACAGTCACGAGATTTCGATATTACCATATTTCTCCTCTCTTTTAGCTTGAATACAACTGGAGAGTTCACGGTTGAAACGGTTCTAGATTGAAGTTCCAGTTATGGTTTTTTGTTCGTGGATTCGTATTTATGGTTGGAATACTTGAATTTGCACTAATGGTCTTCAGGATCTACGCAGAAAGAGGAGGAGTCAAGGAACACTACACCTATATGGATTATACTGTATGCTGATTGGTGCTACTGTTACCAGGCTATTGTTATGGTTTCTTTTTTTCTATGATTCTCTCATACTTCCCTTTTCTTGCTGCTGGGAGTATAATAAAGAAAGAGAATGCATAATACTCGCCTCCGTGTCATTAATAAAATCATGACTTTACGTCATGTTAATAGTAAAATCTGTTAATTTAGTGTGCCATAGTTGAGGGCGTGTCTTCCTCGAGGTGCATGTTTGAAGCAGGGCTGCAGCGTTCACGGCAGAGGTGAGGGTAGTGTTATATTTGGAGAGGGCCAGTGAGGTACATGAGAGGAAAGGGATGGAAAGGAGAAGTGAATCAATATCAGCTGACAGCTGCTGGAGGTCAATAGAATTAAGATTCCTTCTGAGTTGAGGAGGATTAGGCCGAGGTTGTTGGGTGAGGGGGTTCTCGAGAGCAAATGATAAGAGATGGTGATCAGAGAGAGGAAATGGAGTGTTGGAGAATTAGACACTGTACATGCATAAGAGAAAATAAGGTTGAGGGTATTGCCAGCCACATGGGTGGGAGAATAAGCCCATTGTGATAGCCCAAGGGAGGAAGTGATTAAAAGTAGTTTATACGCTGCTGAGGTCAAAGGTCGGTTAATGGGAATATGGAATTCTGGTGGCCAAGCAGCAAAGTGATTTTTAAACATGTATCATTGGACGGGGCGCTGTTGATAGGTTGAATGTCAGCTGACACTCTCAGTCAGAGGCTTCCCTTTCACAAAACAGCTTGAGCAATGTACATACATATGGAACCACTATTTCCTTTTTGTTTTGTTTTTTACATTTGCTATAGTTTTTTTTTTACTTTACATAAGCATACTTCTCAACAATTGGGAGGTGTAAACTGGCAGGGGAGGGGGGGCTGGGCTATGAGCTGACGTCACCTGTAATGTGACCTATGTCACTAGCTATGCCCATAATGGGGTGCGCCCACCCTTAAATGGGCGTGTTAGCCCACTGACAGGCTTCTTAACCAGTCCCAAGCCTTCAGAACCATCCACAGTGTGATGCTGCGCTCCATACCTAGTCCTAGGGCCTGCTTCACAACGCAAGTGCGTATAATGAAGCTTTCTTACTGTGCTGCCCGGGGACAGTTCTCTGTTGTCCCCAGATGCAGGACATAGGGATACTGAAGCGGGACAGGGCCCCCAAATCAGGACTGTCCTGGCATGCAAAAACTAATTTCAGGGAGGTTGCTTTACCCACCCCCTTCCCTTGTTATTCAATACTGTGCATGCTGCATGCTCCACTATGAATAACTAGGAAAAGACAACTAATTCTGGTGCAGGTTCAAGTAAATGTTGGCTTGCAATTGCTTTCCTTTTAAATTACACTACTGGAAATGCAGTATATATGCTGATATACTGATTACACTAACAGCTTCCATTCCCCTTGAAAAAACAAACAAACTATATTTACTGACATGATTTTGGTATTTACCGTATGTGTTCATAAAATATTAAAATAATGCTTACACCTTTCCACATTTGCCAAGTGCATACTGTATTTTATCGTAGCTGTAATTCTATCTTCTTGGGTGCCTTGTTAAAGGGACACTATAGTCACCCAGACCACTTCAGCTCAATTAAGTGGTCTGGGTGCCAGGTCCCTCTGGTTTTAACCCTTCAGATGTAAAAATAGCAGTTTCAGAGAAACTGCTATGTTTACATAGCAGGGTTAATCCAACCTGTAGTGGCTGTCTTCCTGACAGCCGCTAGAGGCGCATCTGCGATGCTGGATGCAAAATTCACATCCAGCGTGCAGAACGTCCATAGGAAAGCATTGAGAAATGCTTTCCTATGGACTGTTTCAATGCGCGCGCGGCACTTGCTGCAAATGCGCATTCTGCTCCACTCGGGAGCAGACGTCCGCGGGGTAGGAGAGGTAGGAGCCCGGCACTGGCTTTAGATAAGTGGCTGAAGGGGTTTTAGCCCCTTCAGTGCCAAGGGAGGGGGACCCTGAGGGTGGGGGCACCCTTAGAGCACTATAGTGTCAGGACAATGGGTTTGTTTTCCTGACACTATAGTGATCCTTTAATTTAGATCAGGCGTGTCCAACCTGCGGCCCTGAACCGCTTATAATCCGGCCCAGTTACCGCCCGCGCTGCCTAATACTTACTGTGTCCTTTATGCACAGCCCCTTTGCGCGCCCTGCAGTGAGCCAGTAGCTGGGATATGATGATATACCAGCATCGGCATCACTACTGGGCGCATGAGGGACCTGTGCAGGAAGAGCACAGTGATCCCATCACAGCAGCAACCACTGGCTACCAGGGAGGGGATCCACTTCAGCCTTCCCAGTGCACAATAGGGAGGTTGGGTGGACCTCTTAATTACTAAATATGTGTATGAATGTTATTTCTCTCTGTGTGTGTGTATGCCAGTAATTATGTGTGTATGTGATTGTGGGTCTGTGATTATGTGTATGTCTGTATGTGTATATATCTGATTATGTGTGTGTATGTATGTGATTGAGTGTATAGGTCTGGGACTGTATGTGTGTATAGGTCCGTGATAGTATGTGTATGTGGGTTTGTGTTATTTCTTCCAGTATGTCTTAAATCCCTGAAGAAGCAGACAATTTATCTCCCCAGTACACCCTCACAGGAGAGAAGAGCTGGACCTCTACTTGCATAAGCTGGTGAACTTAGGTAACAAATACGGTGGTACTTCATTCTATGATTACCACCGGTCTTTTTCAGCGAAGGCTCAGTTTAAAATCAAAACTGATTGGAGTCAGATGGACACTGAGCTCTTTTGCAGGTACTTCGCTGCTCTGTGGACACCAAATCTGTGCATCCACTTCACATGCCACGGATTACTGTCCGATAGTACCCGATACCTCTCCTTCTATGACTTTCCCGGGAGCCAGAACCAGGTCTGACAAATCAGTTAAGGGTAAACTGGGTCACGCCATAGTGTATTTAGGGAAATCACAGGTGTGTAATAATTTCAATGAGCGGTTATAGTGCCTGCCGCTTGTTGCATGTATGCTCTCACTGCTTTAGGGCACATGCAAAGTCTATGTGCCCAAATAAAATGCATTCTAAACCATATCTTACGTAGGTGAATGTTGACTCTCTGGCTGGCTCTTTAGCTTCTCACCCTTCCACACACTTGGTTGATTTTTTGATTAAGGGTTTCACACAGGGTTTCCATACCGGTCTTATTCACATTCCAGCAGGCATTGTGGAATGCAATAACCTCCAATCAGCTTTGGCTGATACTGATACGGTTGATACCCTGCTGCAACAGGAACTGGGGGAAGGTTTTTTATTAGGCCCTTTTAAAGGGACACTCCAGCCACCCAGACCACTTCTGCCCATTGGAGTGGTCTGGGTGCCAACTTCCACTACCCTTAACCCTGCAACTGTAAATATTGCAGTTTTCATAAACTGCAATATTTACATTGCAGGGCTAACTCCTCCTCTAGTGGCTGTCTACTAGACTCAACTCGGCCTTATTCGAGGTATATCCCATCATTGCGGCAGCTGTAGCATGAGGCCAACTAGCTTGGCCCTTTCGACAAATACTCGCCAATCCTACACTAGGGCTTTTTAATACAAACATTTCCTGTTAGAACACACACTGGGTAAGATGTTTGGCATAACATCTTTGGTAGCATTTGATACTTTTTGCCACCTCAGGTTAAAGCTATCTCACAATACCATCAAGCTATACTTAACCGGCATTCAACATGTATTTATTATTCCTAGACAACCCCAATTTTCTTTCCTCGTATCCAGTTAAGACTATACTAAAAGGCATATACAAAGCCAGCAGTCCTACCCCACATCAAAGATTACCCATTCATAAACAGTTATTTAAAGATATGTCAGATTTGCTAGACGAAGCCCCTTTCAAACTTATCACTAATGCCGTTATTAAAACGGCAATTTACCTGGCTTATTATGGGTTCCTTAGACCCTGAGAGTTCACTATCCATAATAGACATAACTCCCAAGAATGCCTAAAACGCTCCTACCTGGTTAAACACCAAGATCACTATGTCCTATCATTACCAATTACTAAAACAAGCAAACTGGGTTAGCCAGTGCAGATCGCCTATTACCCTGCGCAAAATAAATGGTGCCCGATGAAGGTCCTAGATGCCTATCTCTGCACAGTACCAACACAACCAGCCACACCTGTTCTGTCCCTCCACGGGGCCATCCTGACCACGTCAAAATTCATGATGTATGTACGAGTATTACTAACTAGACTGGGGGTGAATTCTAGTAGATACTCAGGACACTCATTCTGGATATGGGCCGCATCCACGGCCTCCAGCCAGGACATACCCGTCCATGTTATTAATCATTAGGTCTATGGAAGTCCTCTGCATTCTCTGTATATATACCTCAACCTGTTCAAGAAATACGGAGGGCTTTTGAGAAAATGTCATCTTGAGGTATATACCTTGCGTTATGTTTCTGTGTATTAATAAATATTCTTTGGCATGATACTTCTGTTTTTGCCCACTTTATTTATCCGGCCTACCGCATACGTCGGTTCTGGCACACATCAACAGACTTTTTCCTCTATAAAAGGTTACGTCAATACAAAGTATACATCACTCTTAACAATGGTTTCCCTGAACACAAATGTAAAGGCTTGGCCTGGAGTTGTGGGAGGGGCATGTGGGACCTATTTGAGGGACTCCCCCCTTACCTGCCCTAACGTAATAGGCCTGACGATCTGCATGCCCCACCCTCCTCTCTCTTTAATCTTAACTGTTTTCTCCCTCTACTTATTATACTTAAGTGGGCCCACTTTATTTATCCGGCCTACCGCATACGTCGGTTCAGGCACACATCAACCGACTTTTTCCTCTATAACAGGTTATGTCAATACAGAGTATACATCACTCTTAACGATGGTTGCTCCGAACACACACACACATATATATATATATAAAAATTCAAAATCCCCCGCACTCACGCTTTAGTAGAATTCCACTTTGCCGGGTGCCTTAGCTTGGACTCCAATCGAATATTCCAACAAAGAACAGCTGCTCACCGGTCTTATAAAAGTCCAAAATTTATTAGATAAAGTTTAAAAGAGACCAACGTTTCAGTCCCAGCTCGGGACTTTCCTCAGGGTAACAGAAAGTCCCGAGCTGGGACTGAAACGTTGATCTCTTTTAAACTTTATCTAATACATTTTGGACTTTTATAAGACCGGTGAGCAGCTGTTCTTTGTTGGAATATATATATATATATATATATATTTCATTTTTTTTTTTTTACTGGGACAATAGAATATGGATGTGTAATGCTTATTCCTCTGTGTACAATCTTTTGACTATTCATTGATAGATTCAAAAATACAAACTTATATAAGAGATAATTTATTAAGGTCTGTAAAAGCTAAAATGTTCCTAGTCCTGTTTTCTTTCAAGTTATGGATGTTTTTCTACAAAGATACTGATGACTCCTCTTGAAAATGGAGCCGTGGTGATTTGTTCAACTGTTCATGAGCTTAAGATACAAAATCAGTCGGTGTTTCGAGAGTAGAAGTTTCGTTTGAGATGGGTTCTATTGCACTGTATTTAATCTTAAATCCTCCTCCGGTAATGGAAGCATCTGTCAGGAATTTTAACGTCATGACGTTTCCTAGAATAAGAGCGCACAATGTTACCATAGACAGAAAATATAACATGATTAATGATTGCATTCATTTTCTCTAAAACAACGATAGCATATTCGTCTAACATTTCTGAAAAAATATATAAATGTAAAATGCTACTACTCACTACACAGCATGCTATTTAATAAATAGCTCAGTAACCCAAAATATTAAAGAGCGTTATATTTTTCCCCAATTCTGCTGTTTTGCATCTCGAATCTTCACAACTCACCGTTTGTCCCTATAACTATAGATTTACACTGCTGCACTAACTATTGGACGAGATCTGACTACAAAATCGAGTAATATTGTATCTCCCTTGATCAGATCAGGCATCTCAAATGCTTCTTGTACACTGGCCCCAGTTCCAGATTCTCCAGCCTTTTGTTTTTGTTTATTAATTCTGTTTATGTTTGTCCACCCACTTTCTGGGAGCATACCCCCTTTCCAGTGCTTCTCAGGGAGCGGCGATCTGCAACGGTGTAACCCCAGTATATTTCCTGTTAGCTATAACTTTGGTATTGTGTACAATAAACACAGCTATTCTACCTCTAAATCTGTAATTTAAGTTCTGTTATTGGGAGCAAGACACATTCCTGTTAGTGACTGTGGGCTTTGTATTGTGACATACTGTAGTCTGTTACTATAAGTGCCTATTTAAATGCATCATCCATCCTCTTGATAGAGTGGGAATAGACGTGTAGAAATACTAAAGGGACATTGCGGTCACCAATACAACTTTAATGCATTTGATAAATTTTAACCTCATTAATACGCTGTATTTTGCTGCATGCTCAAATCTTTGTAGTTTTTGCAGTAAATAAATAAATATTTTGCAGAATTCTGCACCAAAAGCCTGCCTCCATAGCCACACCCCCTCATGCCAAAAATACTTCCTTATCAGGTATGCACACAGTCTCAGCCCCAACATAACTGAGTGTGCTGCTTTAAATGTGATTGGCTGAGCTGTGTACATACATTTTTGATAAGGAAGTATTTTTCTGGAGTGAAAGGTTGTGGCTAAAGAGGCGGGCTTATTTTATGCAAAAACTATAAAGAACTGCATATCAATGAGTCCTAAACTTAACAATGCATTAAAATAGTATTAGTGCCCAGGGTGTCCCTTTAAATGTGAAATTAATTTTGGAATTCCTGACATTTCTCAATTTAGTAATTCGTTATGAATGCATAAAACAGCCCAGAGAATCAAATGACTTGTGGGTCTATTGACTAAACATCAAAATGTGCGGAACTGAAAACAGAATTGCAAAATCTAGGTTAAAGTAACTGATCAAACAGCTCAAACCACCAATTGGTTTTGCAAAATTTGCAATTCCTTTTTCAACTCACTATAATTCAGTGGTTATTGAACAAACCCATTGGCATCAATGATTTCAGAAGGATATTAAACTTTATAATTGTAAATCCTATGTCAAATAAAAACAGTCTGGTGTCTTTTTTTTATTAAATGCTTTACATAAAACACATGGACTTTGTTTGGGAGTAGATGTACTGGATTTCGCTTTCAATATAGGGAAGGGTTCCTTACAGTAAAATAGCAGTGGAAAACATGACCAACTGTGACTGTTTTGGCAGATACATTATATACCTTAAATTACTGAATACATTTCTCAGAATGTTGTTACAGCTGCAATCACGTAGGTAAATTTCTATCTACAATGCCAAGTATTGTTCTACCTCAAAATTAACTGTATGTACAACTTACAGGGTTACTGCCTGCCTTTTTTTAACCCCTTAAGGACCAAACTTCTGGAATAAAAGCCAATCATGACATGTCACACGTCATGTGTCCTTAAGGGGTTAAATCACAACAAAAGTATAGTATAGTATACATAGCCATAACAAGAGATATGACATATTCTAAAACTCCTCACAGTGAAAGATAATATAGTACAGGGCTCAACAGTCTAACTTGTCCACTAGCCATTGGCAAGTGAAAATTCTGTTCTGGCAAGTAGATATTCCCTGGTTAGTGTACTGTGGACTCTCCAGGCTTGCAGTAGCAAGTAACCTTTAGGCCTGTTTAGTAGCGTAGGAATTTTGATATCAGGGCTGATTACTATTTACAATACTGGGTTAGCCTCTACCCTAAAACATTGAAACATCTTCATGGGTGGGACAGATTGGTATTCACCAAAGGGTACTAAATCGAGGCATTTTTTATTTCAGTACCAAATGCCAAGCAAACCGTTATAAATGTGCTGAATGCAGATTTTATTTAATGTTCTCTTTTTTCCTGACATGCATTATTTTTATAAAATAATAATGTATTATGTGATTTACCTGTACTAATTATATCATCAGGAAGCTCATCACCACAGTACCTGTAAATAAAGATATATGTTATATCACATGAAAGAAGTATGTGTGCATTGGTTACTATTTGAAAGATGATAAAAACATTTTGCTATAGTCTCCTTGTTGCAGTAATTGTTTAGTGACAGAAAAACTATAATGAATGTATAACAATGTATATATATATTATGACAAGAGAATTTCATGAAATAGCAATATTATGTAATTATATCAAAACAGTTTTTATGAACCGTTTGGTAAATGAAACTAAGACAAAGACAACTTTTGCTCTCATGCTGTCAGTGGATTACATTTGTAGAGTAAAGACAAAGCTCGAACATTTGGACAAAAATTACTGTTTATCATGAACTACTCTGGATAGAACTTGAGTTTAACAAAATTATATAAATCGGGCCTTAGCTCTTATTATTTATATATTTTATAAAGCGCCAGCAAGTTCCGTAGGTGGAAGGTGGACTAACAGACACATAATTGTAACCAGACAAATGGATGCAGAGGAACAGAGGTGTTGAGGGCTCTGCTCAAAGAGCTTACATGCTAGAGGGAATGGGGAATAGTGACACAAAGGGTATACGTAGGGGTAATGGAATAGGTTGCTAGAAAAGTATTCACTGAGATCTTATTTTTGACAGTTGCAGAAGAGGAGTCATGGGGACGGGGAGGGGGTAAATGAAAACCCCGCTAACAATTTAAATGATATGCTTTCCTAAAGAAGTGTGTTTTCAAAGGTTTTATGAAGGAGTGGAGACTGGGTGAAAGTCTAACGGAGAGGGGAAGGGAGTTCCACAGAAAAGGTGCAGCCCTGGAGAAGTCTTGGAGGTGAGCATCAGATGTGGGAGTATGGACAGAGGATAGAAATAGGTCTTCGGCATAGCTCAGGGGCCTCGACAGAATATATTTGTGTATTAGGGAGGATAGGTAGGTTGGAGCAGCATTATGTAGGGACTTGTAAGCAAGCACCAGAATCTTACATTGAGCCCCATATCTAACTGGAAGCCGAGACTGCGAGGTAGAGGTGATGGTGGCACAATTGACTTGGAGGGAGACAGACATGGGAGTAGCAACACTTGAGGGAGGAAAGACAAGAAGTTCTGTTTTGCACAGGTTGAGTTTAAGGAAGTGAGCAGCCATCCAGTTGGAAATCGCGGAGAGGTAGTCATAGTCACGACTCAATATGGGCAGAGAAAGATCAGAAGAGGACAGGTAGATGTGTGTGTCATCTGCATATAACTGATAATGGAAGCCAAAGGAGCTGATGAGTTTACCAATGTAGGCAGTATGGATGGAGAACAGTAGGGAACCAAGGACACAACCTTGGGGAATGCCAACAGAGAGGGGTTGGGAAGAAGAGGCAGAGCCAGAGAAAGAAACACTGAAAAAGCGCTGGGAGAAGTAGGAGCAGCACCAGGAGAGAGCAGTATCTCGTAGACCGAGATTACGGAGAATAAGAAGAAATTGATGATGATCAACAGTGTCAAAGGCAGCAGAAAGATCAGGGAGAATTAGGATAGAGTAATGGCCGCGAGATTTAACAGCGATTAAATAGTTGGATACTTTGGTCACAGCTGTTTCAACAGAGTGACGAGCGCGGTGTTGAAGTGACTTAATTTTGCAGAAGAAAGAGCCAGAGTGTAGGAGCGCAGCATAATCTTATAGTGGAGGAAGTCCGATGCAGAGTGAGACTTTCTCTAACAGCGTTCAGCAGTTCTGGAACCTTTTTTGAGATATCGGGTCAGCTTGGTGTGCCAGGGTTGTAATTGGGAACGCTTGCTTCGTTTAAATGTAGGAGGTGCCATGATGTCAAGTTGAGAGGAGAGAGTGGAGTTGTAGAGTGAGGTTGCAGAGTTAGGGCAAGTGAGATTTGAGATGGGTAAAAAGAGAGTTTGGAGTTTGGTGGAGAGATGCTGGTGATCAAGGCAGTGGAGGTTTCTGTGAGATTGGAGAGTTGAGGGTGGTGAAATTTGGGTACACACATTCATTAGGACCGAAGATAATTAGTGTTAGTATCTAAAAATGTTACATAGATAAAAAATATATTCAATGCCTGTGAGGACAATTTTAGCTAAAGCGAGTTGTCATGAGAGTTTCACTCTAAATTGAAGAATTGAAGAATTAGTCTCCAAAACTGATGAAATGTACGTAGTCTGGATCATTGTGGAAACATTTAAAAAACCATTGCTTTACCGTTAAGTTATCACTTATTTATGCTATCACTCTGGTAGGCAAATGAAAAAGATTTACTAGGAATTATAATAGGAGAGGCCAAAAGTAGTTCTTGAGCTACTGCAATACAAAAACTCCCATGATGCTTTGCTAGGCTTAAAGGGACACTATAGGCAGAGACTGCAGTGCTTTTTTTTAGTGCTAACCACTCCACTCCTCTGGCTTTCTCTCGGACGGCCACTAGATGGAGCTTCCTGGTTAGTAACTGAGCAAAACCTGGCTACTTGACATCTGACGTCCTCACATTTTGCATGGGGACATCTAATGTCATCTAAATTCAATGCAAGCAGCTCTGATGTGAGTGCTTCTCCACTGAAGCCTACTACTGCAGAAGCCCCATAGGAAAGCATTGATTCAATTTAGGTCCACTATGTCCTCTCCGCGACAATGCTGAAGAAGGTGTGAGCAGCGCCAATGAAGCCTCAACGCTGGAAAAACGGAAGTAAATATTTAATATTTTAGGTTTTTTAGCAACCGAGTTGGGGACACTTGAAAAAGAGTAATGACTAAAACACTATAATGTTAGGAAAAAAGATTTGTATTCCTAATGCTAAAGTGTTTCTTTAAGCGCAGAAATTGACCTTTTGCCCAACATTAGAAAATACATTTACCTTCCGACAAGGCCATAAACATCATCATAGCTATCGTAGACTTCAAAGTAGTCAGACAGGCAATCCGTGTCGTCTTCAATATCGATCTCCAGAAATTGTATGTAAATGCGCTGTCCCAGTTTGAGTCGTATATGCCAATAACAGATTTGTTCATTCTCATATTCATTGGGATAACCAGGTGATTTGATGATTCTCTCTGTCTCTGTTAGTACTCCGCCACATTCCTTCCCTGAAATAAATAAAAGACACCTTAATCCAAATTGATGTTTAAAAAAGAAATTACAATGCCTTATTTTTTTAAATTAATCTTTTTATATAAATGTTGAAGGAGACTGTCAAAATCATACATTTTACAATTCACCATACTTCATAATAAATGTGCAGCCAAGTGAACTACTAGGAAATGGATGTGTATCAACATTCCTCCCTATTACTCCTCCTATGGGGATACAAAATATAAGGAATTATGTAGGAGGTAAACTAGTACCTAACCTTAAATACACTGATAGGAGACAAGTCTCCTTTAAGGGGTTACTTCAAACATCATGACCACTTCACTGTTTTGAGTTGGTTATGATGCAAGGACCCAGTATTTGCAGCTTTTCAGTGTGAAACGCTGCAAATACTTCGATATTTTATATTGATGCAAGAGGTTTAACTCCACCTCCGTTAGCTTACCATTACCAGCATGTCTAATGTTAATTATGCACATATTCTTTGCACAGATGTTCTTTTATTGGCTGAGAGGTGATGCTCTCAGCTAATGAATGAATGGTGGGATCTGTATCTGACTTTTGCAGCTCTGCAGATGCCATATGCCAGTTCAGATGGCATGAGAGGAAGCTCGATGCCCTGCTGGACACGGGTACGAGTCAAACCATAGGCGTGCGCACGGGGTGTGCCTGGGCACACCCTAATCCCCGCGGCACGCCTATGTATTGAGACCGGCAGGGGAGATCTCAGGATCCCCCCTGTCGGTCCATGCAGAGCCGGCGTTATCCGAGCGCCGGCTCTGCTCTCAGCCTCTCTCCCCACCGGCCCACATGCAGGGAGGGAGGCTGGAGAGGACCCGGGGAGCTATTGCCAGCAGCTCCGCTGGGTCCCTCTCGCGAGATCTGAGCGTTGCCGTGGCAACGCTCAGATCTTGCGTGAGTGAACTCTAGCCCTGCGGGGCTAGAGTTCACTCTCCACTGGACCACCAGGGATGGATGGCAGCAGCAGGATCCCCCCTCCCAGGCATAAGGTAAGAAGGGAGGGGGGATATTAACTGATCTGCCCCCACCTCCACTGGACCACCAGGGAAGGCAGCAAGGAAGAATCCCCCCTCCCTACATAAAGTAAGAAGGGAGGGGGGATATTAAGTAATGTACCCCCACCTCCACCCCCCACAATCACCCACACACACACATACACAGCACCAACACACATACAGCACCCACACACATACACAGCACCTACACACATACAGCACCCACTCACATACACAGCACCTACACACATACAGCACCCACACACATACACAGCACCTACACACATACAGCACCCACACACATACACAGCACCTACACACATACACAGCACCCACAGACATACACAGCACCTACACACATACAGCACCCACAGACACATACAGCACCCACAGACACATACAGCACCCACAGACACACAGCACCCACACACATACAGCACCCACACACATACAGCACCCACAGACATTCACAGCACCCACACACAGCACACACACACACAGCACCCTCACAAACACACAACACCCTCACACACATTACACAAACAGCACCCTCACACTCACACAGCACACTAACAGTACCCTCACAAACACAAACAGGACCCTAACAAACACACACAGCACACTACCAGTACCCTCACACGCAAACAGCACCCTCACACACAGTACATTTACAGCACCCTCACAAGTGCACACACACACACAAACAGCACCCTGACACACAGTACATTCACAGCACCCTCACAAGCACGCACACACAAACACCCTCACCCACATAGTACACTACCAGCCCCCCCACACATACACATCACACTAACAGCACCCTCACACCGCACACACACAGCAGTGTGTGTGTGTGTGTGTGTATATGTGTGTATATATATATATATATATATATATATACATACATACATACATATACGCGGCATGTGCTTGTGCTTTAGGGTGCACACCCTAATGCAATAGGCTGCGCACGCATATGAGTCAAACTGTTAGAAAACTGTTTGTCCCATTACTGGGAACGGTGCCAGAGTACTCCTGGCCTCATAACCACTACAGCGGGCTGTATGCTCTGAGTAACCTTCTAACAGATATATTGTTAGTTTATTTATTGTTTCATGGCCTTACTTTTCTAATGAATAAATATAATTGCAAATACAAGTTTCCATTAATAACAGGAGGGATTTGTATCACCACCCTTGTTGAGCTTATATAGATATATCATATATGGTTACATATTATTAAAAACCAAAAGAAAAACGTTACTTGTGCTCTATCTCAAATCTCTACGCACATTTAAATAACCGGAGGTTTCTATTATCACTCCAATGGCCATTTAAGTGCAGGCTCACCTGCCACGTCACGGCAAACCTACTAGGTGTGTCCTATGCTAGCAATTCACCTAGCTTCAGGTACAAACTGGCTAATAAGGCAGATACGGGTATTTGTCTAAACCCTGCATACTTATTAACTCTTAATAGGGAACATATGGGTGGGCGGCAGCATTGCATTGTTAACTACTATTATTTTGAAATATTAAAGGGACACTATAGGCACCCAGATCACTTCAGCTCATTGAAATAGTCTGGGTGCACTGTCCCAGACCCCTTGACCCTGCACTAGTAATTATTTAAGTTATTGAGAAACTGCAATAATTACTATCTAGAGTTAACTCCACCTCTAGTGGCAACATTCGGTCACCTAACTGACGTTGGATGTCCTCACGCTATGCATGGGGACATCAAGCGTCAACCAAAACAAATAATAAAAGCTTTCCTATGGGGCTGTCCAAATGTACTCGACGTGCATGTGCCTTAAGTCCCTGACGTAGGCCGATGTCGGGGAAGGAGGAGCCAAGGTTATTGGCGCTGGATTCAGCTAAGTGACAAAAAGGTTCTGCGCTGTGTGGGGGGAGGAGTCGCACAAATGAGGGGGGCACTATAGGAAGCTATAGTCCTAGGAATACAAGTTTGTATTTGTAGCCTATAGTTTCCCTTTAACTTGTTTATTCACATATATTTCAGATAAATATTAAAGAACCACTAGTCACTACTAGCATACCGGTTGGATTGTAGCAATAGGTATCCCATTTTTCACTCTTGTTTAAACGATAACCATAATCGATGATGCCTTTTTTCCCGAAACCACAGTTGAAAGTTGGTTTTACTATGGGGTAACCCACTCTTCCTCTGTGTAGCCAGCCTGCTGCACACACGTGGAAACCTATAAACAGCACAACGATAATAAAAGAACTCTTTAGGAGGATGTCTCTCTCTTGGTAAGTCATAAACTTCTTTAAATTTTTTTTTATTTTAAAAGCTTCCCTTATAGCTTCTGTTACACATTTGGAGATGTTCAGTGTATCAATAGACTCCACATGCAAGCTCTAAATTCATTTCAGTAAAGAGAGATAATTTTCTTGACAATGTATAGGAACTCAACATACAGACACAATTCAAAATAATAAAATAAGTCAAGTTAACAAGATACGGAGTATAAATACTACTGCTTTGATGTCAAATCATACACATTCTAGACTGGAAAAAAACTTGCTTTTAAGTTATTTTATGAGAACACAAGACATGGGAGCAATGTGTTACTAAATGAAAGCAGACAGAACTCTGTGTAATATATAAATGTATAGAACCCACTTAAATATTATATCAATGGCATTTCAAAACGTGAATAAAATAAAGAGAAAATTGTGAGTGTTACAGGATACACATTTTTTGCCTGAAATCTAAAATGATCTCATATCAGCACATGGAGAATTGGAACTACCAAATCACTTCTGGACTTACACAATACCATTATTCTACTGCTGCCAAAATGAAATGAATTACAGATGCTTTGGGAAAGTATATCACTTTTGAACTTGTTAGGGAGGATTTGTAAACTAAACAGGCACATTTGGAACCTCTAATTTACAACAAAGCTTTTTTTTGTCCCTACGTATATAGAAGGCAGTGGTCCAAAGTAACAATCAGGATGTAATCACAATGGGTATTATTCGTTTTCTTAGCAATAGATTAGTGCATTTAACTTCCATATGTAGAAATACATTGTTTTTTTGTGTGAAATAAGTTAACCCCTTAACATTACTAATCACTCTCCACCCCCCACCCCCGATACCTTTTCCACATCCACGGATATCAATATCTTCACATGGGAGAGAAGGGGGGAAGAAAAAACGCCAAGATCCTACAGTGATCCTGAACACATTTTCAAGTCTATGTAGACTCTTAATAAAGCATTATCACGTCTATGTAGATACTTGAAAAAATATATAAATAGACATGAAACACTTCAGGATCACTCTTGGATCATAGGGTCCTTTCCCTCCCCCCCCTCCCCCCCTTTCCCCTCCCCCCTCTCTTCTATGCCATGTGAAAATATTTTAAGTCTTGGAAATGTTGTTATATTTATATTATACACTGGTGGATTTATGTCATATTTGCACTATTCCTATTAAATTGCCACCACAAGATAAGCTTCCTTTTTCTCTTAAACTTAAAGCATCTACCTGAGTGCGGTGTACATACTTGAGATTTTCTGTTTGATGGATTTCAGGAATTGAAACACCAGCACCTGGGGTTTTACTAAGCTTGGAAGTCTTCAATACAAGTGCATAGTTAGAAAGTTACATCTTCCTGATATATTGTTAAGACTGGAGCAGTGGCTTAGAAAATCTTGAATTCCTGGTAAAGTCACTTCAGCTCCTAATCCTTCTGAACTCAATAAAAAAGGACCATTGAGTTGGGCAACAATAACATGTAGACTCCAGACAACATTTGAAAATTAGACAAATGCAATATTATTGTTAGCAAAAGCCTTTTTGATGTTAATTCACACTTTTAATTGATAAACCTCTGAGTTTTTATTCCTGATCTCAAGTCCTCTGTTTCCATATTTATAATCCTCCAAGTTCCCATTAAACGCTATTAATCTTTTTACGTCCTCTCCCACTCATAGTGCACTCCTGCCAATATTGTTCAGAATGTAAATTCACGTCCCGTATTATTACTGTCTCTATCTATCATTGTGTTACAATAGACACACCCAGCATATCCTATTCTCCCCTATGACCTCTTCTTTCTGCTGCTCAGTCATTACCGTACTCACATTTCCCATGTAAAACCCACTCTCTCCATAATTGTAAAAACGCCCATTACTGCTGTACCATTATTTTCCTATTACAGGTCCCCACTTGTGCATTTATGTGTGCTTTAGAATCATACCAGCTCCATTTCCCAGCCTTAAACATATCTTAACCCTAAAAGTGAAAATCACATGAGAAAACAAAAGATACATTCTGAAATAAAAATTAGGAACTCTCTGAGAATAAGATGAACGAGCACTTTCTCTCTTCAAATTCTGCATCGGCACATTAGTCTAGGAAATCATTTTCTCATTTTGAATACCCTTTTGTACGTTTAATATACCTCTACAGTATAGAGTGGTGCTGATTATTTGCATTTATATTTGTTCTGATATAGACAATTACATAGATTGAGATTTGTTTGTGTCCGCATATCAAATCCTTTTGACAATTCATATTCACCTTAACAATACAGTTCTACAACCCAGGACTGACCTCTGACCTCTGGATTGTACTATTTAAAACCTAATTTCTCTATGGTTTCCAATGAACTCACTTCCCGACTCGATACGACTCGATATGACATATCGATTCATAGTGACTTGATATGCGTAATCAGATGCTGGAAGTTTAGAACCCCTTTGTTGGCATAAAGAGAAACCACATTTGTGTGTCAGTCAGTTAAAAGCACAATGGAAAATTTTATTGAGACAAGGCTACATGGTAATTATATTGGATATTCTATCCCGCCTAATCTGTGTTTAAATTGCAAATGATAAAAGACCCAGATGTACCCCTTAGAACTAAGGATATTTTAGGCTGTGACACTTTTGTGACCAAAAGGCTTTTTGGAACTTTTATCTCGCATTTATTCGACCGCAATTTAACTTTTTCTCTTTAAGTGCAGTGTATTGTTTTTGTTTTTTTTAAAAGAGAAATAAGGATTTTTTAAATACCCTATTTGCATACATAACGCAACCTTAAATATGAATAAAATGTTTTAAAAATGGAAACAAAAGAAACATTTTTTTTTCTTAGTTTTGCATTTAATAATTTCTACACAAGAACAAGTAAAGAAAAATAACTCAAGATGTATTCACTAATATGTCCTGATTGTTAAAATAACCAGTAATTTAAGGATTTAAATTTATTTTAGATGTTATAAAACAATTATTGCAAGAAGTGAATTAAGATTTTAAAGATAAACGGTTGAAATATTGGCATGGTTAGATTACAATTTCATAGTCACAGAACCCAAAACGTCTATAGAAAAGTATATATTTATAGAAAGTAAATCACCCGGTTATTTAACCGAGACACACTTTTCATTTACCCATCAACTTCAGTTAAATGTGTAAACCCATGCCAGGCTTAATGACAGTCTCCCAGCCGGGCCCATCCAGGGCATGAAGTCATAGTCTTTCTAATGACAGTGCCACTCCAGTAATAAACTGGTAAAAAAAATCTCTTCAAGTCTCATGTTTTAGGTTAATTCTTTGTCCTAAAATGTAAAATTTCCTTTTAATTGTAAACAATCTGCATATTTACAACACTGTATGTGTTATGTTTTTAAGAAACAAAGTTTTTTATTCACTAAATTCCTAAATGTAACATAACAGAATCAGAAAGGAAAATTAGGGTAAAATCACCAAGCTGTGATTATTGCTAAATTCGATACATTTCCCAGATTACTTATTTTTTGCCGTTTGGAAGCCATTTAGATTAGAATTGCAACAGTTTGCGGTTTAGTGAATAAACCACAACATTTCCTTAGGAACAGAAATGTAAACATGTTTAGGTCATTTGGAAGTTAATCAGACTGCCCCGCTATAGGGAAATATAAATAAATGCACATGGTATTGCTCATGGTGTTTAACATTTTCCTTTAATGTGGCCTGGAATATATTACTCCATAGGAGTTCCTGGGGACTTTCCCTTCTTCTGCAACACTAAATAAAACCAAGGAAAATAATCAAGATTGTTTTAATCTGCTGATTATATAGAGCCTTTATAGTCAATGGAACATGTAATGCCTCAGGCATAGCCTTCTTGCTTTCAAAGGTTTGATAGAAAAACTGTCACCACATTGACACTTGGTGATATTGGACACTAGTTATACTAGACATAGACTTATTATGCAATTCATGAGAAATACAAATTAAACTAAACTGGGTGAGATAAACATGGGTTTGTGCTGTTAGCCAGTGGTACCCACAAGAGGTTGATGTCCTATAACTTACAGAATTATATAAATGCAATAGATAATGGGAGAGTCATGGGAGTTGCAGTTCAGCAACATATGGGGTGCCGGAGTAGGAGATGTCTGGTTTAAAGGGATACTCTAAACACCATAACCGCTAAAGCATGCTGATTGGATGAGAAGGCCAGGAAGGCAAACGTCGGCACGGCGCCTCCGGGATCGAGGGAGTGTGAGGTAAGGAAGTAGGATAGCGGGGGCCTGACATATGGTGTCTAGAGTGTCCCACTATACATTATGGCAACCAGTCACTTACTGTACAATATTATAACATGGAACTAGCTGGTGGTCACTAATTTTACCTACAGCCATCATTGTGATCACTAATTATTTGCCAATAAGTTATTGTAACAAGCAGATAAACAAACTGATGCTCCAGGAAGGGGAACTTAAGGGAGAAGTTCTGATTGAATACAGCTGCTTCACGACAATTCCGATTGGCTGAAGGCAGTCCGGCTATGAGATCCAGCAGGTATTTAATCCCTTGGATATGGTGGAGAATGTTACAGTACTTGTTTGCTGGTGCTTACAGAACATGTTTACCCTGAGGAAGTCTGTCGTACAGACAAAAAGCATAGGGCTTTGCATTTTAACTTTCATTTATTTTTTTATTTTGATTATCAGTTATTTTAGAGGACTTTCTTAGCTCTGAGGGAGCTTTCCACTTCCTGCTTTTTTTTATAAGCACAACATTTCCCCTGTAGATATGGACTAACTGTTCCAGAACTTTCATGATGAGCTTACCAAATTGTCCTTCTTCTAAGTTTTAAATCATTAAAGCAGTGTGTGTCTGTTTTTAAATACTACACCATGTTTTGTTTCTTTCTCCACATGTGTATATAAATGAGATAAAATACCCTGAGTGGAAGAACTGTTTTATGAAGTGCCATTTATACCATTTGAAGTGCCTACTATACAAGGTTATCTTGTGAGTTTAATCAGTTTATATTAAATTATCTGAATACCTCTACTCTACTACTCTATCTGTGTCCTATATATTTTGTACCTGTAGATTAACGTTGGTGTGGAGTTTTATACAAGGATATAGAGGAGTTCTGCTCTTTTCTGCAGAGTACACATTTTTTTAAAGGGTAATACCTGGATTTGTTTATTTATTCAGATTATTCAGATAAGAGGTGTATGCGAATCGGCTCTTGGTATTTCTACAGTAAGTTATCTATGACTATCTCTAACGCCAGTATACTTTGCCATAATTTGAAAAGATCTCCATATAGCACAACGTGAGAGCCCTGCTTTAATCAGCTAGCAATATTATCTATACATTGTCCTAGTTAGCAGATATTGTCTCCCTTTTTCCAGTTCAAATATTAAGCTACAAGGAAATCGTGTGTGACATCCATAACATTCCCTAATTGGTTCCAAGAGTGAAGCCTTCCAGAACGTCCACTTGAAAATGTGTAATGCAGGCTCTCATTAATGCCATTCTACAATAAAACCACTACGTCTTAACAGTGTTTTTGGTGCTTAGATGCTTCTTTCATGTGTGAGATGTCATTGAACAGAAAACATTTTTAGTGCAGATTTGCACCAAGGATAATCCGAATGATTGTACCTATTTTCCGAGCTTCTTCTAGTTGTTCGTAAGTAGCCAGTTGACCTCCTTCATATTCACACACTGCCTTAGCTTCACGGTAGGTTAGCTGGTATTTCCCAAGTCGAGATTCTCTATGATAAACCCCAGCAGCTTGTTCTGCAAAATACAGTAAGGAACAATTGAGACATTGTTTGTCCGTCCATTTGTTTACCTCCCTCTTTCATTGAAAGTAACAGGCGGAGACACAACTCCCTGCCAATAGCAGACAAAAGATCAATATCATGACCAAGACAATGCTGGACCATTGCCCAGATAACAACAACACGGTGTCCCAAGAAATGATGAATATTTTACCATACAGCTCTCAAATTTAAATTTTGGGCTTCAACCTTTCACACTTGGTTTATGACTGATTGCGAGTGTTTGATACTTTGTATTGGAAAATGTAAGTGTTATATCAATATGTTCTCTCCAGCAATGATTAAGTGCTCAGCAGGGGAGCTTTTAGAAATTAAACTTGAGAAATACAATAATATTAAAAATGGTTAGCCAGAATGTCAAGGAATTCCTTTGCAAAATTACTTTTTCTGAAAGCATATAATTTATTTTTTTGTATGCCAACTTTAGTCTGTTCTGGAATTAGTTAACTGAACTAATGTTTTCTGGACTATAAGCATATAAAGCATTTTAAGACCTTCCATCTCTAACACAGGTTATACATTTACTATAAACCCATGTTTATTGCTTTTCAATAGAAATCATTGGACTTTCAAAGTCCATCCATACTATGCTCTCAGTCAGTTCCCTAGGAAAACATGCAAAACAGGAACATTCGAGGTACCTTTTCCAAAGTACTTAGAATAAGGTAAACCCTTATTTTACTCTTTTTTATATAGATAACGTTTAGAGGTACATGCGTTTGGAGTGGGCTGTCTGCACAGATATGTTGACCAGTTTCATCTTCTAAGGAGTAATGTACATCTTTTACTCTGTACATTTGCTGGTGATTTTGCCTCGTAGATCATAGATCAATGTATACCCACCCGAAGGTGATCTTATTATTCACACGTTGTGTTAATGAAAGGTCTACTTCAAACTATACAAATAATTCTCAGTAATTGCTCAAATTATAAATTTTATAAACAGTTAAAAAAATCTCTCAATGGGGAACATTTGAACAAATAAACAGATTCAGAACATATGTGGAACATTTTAGTCAGGGACACGAAATCTTAGAAACCACCATCTCCCGGGAATTGGCCTGCTCGTAGAAACTCTCTTAAGTATTAGGAAACAAAATGTTAGTTCTTGTCGATAGAATTGGCATCAGTCTTGCTTTGACTTGTGCTTTGACCTTTCACCTGTCAGTGTGACCAAGTGCTAAATTTTTGACACAGCAAGTCAGATTGTATTAGTTTATTGCACGTAAATGCCAAATACTTAGAGGAAAATGGCAGGGTTTCCTTTTCTAAATACAGTGCTTTTTTGTTATGTTAATAAATTCTTAACGTAACACTGTATGCACTATAGCAACTTCATCTTTATAAAGTTGTAATAGTTAGTTAAATAGTTCCTCCGCCTCCTGTCATTTAACATCATGTATTTCTATTGGTTGAAGGCTTGAAAGCACGGCTTCGAACGATGCCTCCAAGCCGTCTGAATGGGAGACCCATACCCATACATTCCTTGACTGTGCACGTGCAGTGTCATTCCCAGTTTTAAATAGAGAATCAGCATTCAACGATTCTGTATGAGAGAAATTTCATAGGTGGGCACGTAGGGTCCACAATACTTAGAAATGAGAAGCATCGGATTGGACCTTTGTCGGGTGAACTCATGATGTCAGAGGGGGCTCCTAATGGAGCTAGAATAAAGTGATATAGCTGTTTTATTTTAGACAATATTTAGTCTTAAAGGGATACACCAGGCCACTAAATCAAATTAGCTTCTTGTAGTGCTTTATGGATGAAGAGTATGTTTTAATTTTTAAAATTTTACAAAAAAATGCTGATTTCAATACAAGTTGACACTTTTATAAATTAACCTAATTACACACTCTGGCTGTCAGTCAGACAACGAATACGGTTACTTCCTGGTTTGTTTAGCTTAGTGGAGCAAAACTGCTCATTGAGCTGATTGGGCAGTTTGTGATTGAACAACCACAAAAAGTCTAGTGCTAGAATAAACATTTGAGACAAAGGACTTATTTTAAAATAATTGTACTAACTCAGTACAATGTTAATTCAATTTGAACATAGACACAACAAATATTTTTAATAATAAAACAAATAAAACAATGTAAAAACTGTGCAACTGGTGATTCAAAGGAACACTCCAAGCCCCATAACCACTTCCATGCGCTGTAGTGGTTATAGTTTCAAGAGTAGCCTGGTGCCCTTTTAATGTAAGGCATCACACCATTATAGACTTCTTACCTGGGTTCTGCTCGGTTCCAATCCCACCTCCATTCTTTCTTATTGAAAGCCTTAAGCTACCAATCGGGAGCTTCTGCAAGATCTCATGAGCAAGGTCTAGCCCATTGTCTGAGAGAGAGTCAGCTGATCGCTCTAAGCCAGTATGCACAACCTTGCACCTCACTGTAGGCAAGTCAGATAGAGCACCTCTGGCTCTTCATAGTAAGCAGTGGAGGTGACAATTGATGCTCTGCAGACACCAGAAAAGAAGTCAAATTATTCTAAAATGGAGTTCCAGCTGACAACTTTCAAGGAAGTGTGTAAACTCTGCCTTAGCCAAACCTCCATTAGTCACCAGACTGCTGGTAGCCACAAACCCTCATTCGGGTCATTGATTGTTAAACTGCTAGAAAAAAGTTTAATACTGAATGGTGGGACATTACCCATGGGACTCCAGGCACTGTAATCAGTTCGATGAGATGAATTGGTTATACACCCTACACTCTACCTTTACTGATTAAGGTGCAAATACTCTTCAGGTGTTGCCTCCTTGGTTAGTGTCAAACCATTTGAGTTTGACTAAAACAGTTCTCTTCTCAACTAGCTGTCCAACGTTGAATGGCAGTGATGGACTGGTTAGCACATCATTCTCAGCCTATTATTGCTGTCCAAAAGTGAATGCATAATGTAGAAGATTACTTTTGCATTAACAAAGAAAAAGAAGGGGGGCCCCAGTCTTTAAGAGAGCCTCAATTTTGGTCAAACCGCATTAAAAAACATTAAAATTCAATGAGGAGATAGTGAGTGAAGACACTGCACCAAAACCACTTCAGTGACTGTGGTAGTTATGGTACTTAGAGTTTCCCTTTAAATATATTTCAATATTTATGCTAAAGAATGGAGAATACATTTTCTGTTATTTTAAAAAAAAAAAAAGGAATGTGCAGATTATGTTCGGTGTCTCATTGTGGAAAATTTGCTAGCTGAGTGGATCTGGTACAAAGGTTTACTGGGATCAGTAGTTACATGCACGTTGGGCACTGCCAATCAAAAGGCTGTTTCTTTTTAATTGCACAAAGTGATGATGTCTTCTTAGGAAAAACATTATATTGAATTACTGTAATGAAACCGTAACTGGGTGCTTTTTTATACTGGAAAGCATATTTTCCATATGCCAAGCAAATTTTGAGCTCTAACGTTTTATGAATGTTATTAACTGAAAAGTTCTGCAATTACACTTTTACAGCCAGGGTCTACTCAGGCCAAATTGGCTCAAAATGAACTGAAAATTTGTAAGAATTTTAATCTCTCAGTGGAATGGACTGGGAGAAACCGTAAGTCTGCAGGAGGGAAAGCACCAAATTGCTTCTGACTTTAGATCCTTGCAAATGTATTCCTCCTCACTTTGAGTCTAAAATGAAATACTTGCTTTAAGCAACATAACCACCGCAGGTCGGTGTAGTGGTTATCTTGTCCAGAGTCTCTGGGCACCATCTCCTGTTATTTTTTCCAAACTATTTTCGATCACTTTGCTATAAACCAAGGACCTCCATGGCATCTACAGACCGCCCCCTCATTAGTCACATTGTTAATGCATAATTACCACTTCTAGATGATCGATGTTTATGTCAACCTAACATTGATGATTGGCAGAGAATGCTTGGGTGGGATAGCTCTATGTTCTCAAATCACTGCTGTCCAAGTTTTTAGTAGAAAAGGTTTGTGGAATTAATATGTCCCATTCAAAGCTTAATCCAAAAACGTTTCATACAGCATATTGAAGGGATACAATATGCAGGTTAGTTCTAATGTATTATTTACGTTAAAATCGTCAGCCTAATTCAATGCAGGCACCTTTCGTGCTTCCAAAACAGTTCGGTTGCATCAAAGCATGGACTCCACAAGAATGAATGTGTCCTGTGATATCTTGCACCAAGACATGAGCAGCAGGTTCTTTTAATCCTGCAAGTTGTGAAGTAGGGCCTCCATGGATTGGATTTGTTTTTCCAATGTCAGGGGACAGCATTGCCATGAAGGCTTGTTTGTGGTCTGCAACAATCTCTAGGTAGGTGGTACATGTCAAATTAACATCTATGTGAATGCCAGGACACAAGCTTTCCCAGTAGATTATTGCCTAGAGCATATCACTGCCTTCACTTGTCTGCCTACTTCCCCTAGTGTATCCTGCTGTTATCTCTTCCTCAGGTAAACAACCCACATGTACCAGGCCATCCACTTGATCTAAAAGAACATGTGATTCATCAGACCAGGCAACATTCTTCTCCAATGTTACATGGTCCAGTTCTGACACTCATGTTCACATTGAAGGTGCTTTTGGCAGTGGACAGGGGTCATCATGGGCACTATGACTGGTGTGAGGCTACACAGCCCAATATGCAGCAAAGTACAATGCACTGTGTGTTCTGACACCTTTCTATCTTGGCTAGCATTAAGTTTTTCAGCAATTTGAGCTCTAGTAGCCCTTTTGTGTAATCGTACCAGACGGGCTAACCTTCACTCCTTTTGTGCATCAAGAGCTTTGGGCAACCATGACCCTGATTCCAGTTCACCGGTTGTCCTTCCTTGCACCAAGTTTGATATTGTACTAAGTACTGTATAACAGGAACAAGACTTGTCGTTTTGCAGATGCTCTGACCCAGTCGTCTGGTCATCACTAGTTGGCCCTTATCCAAGTCACTTTTTTTGCTTGCCCATTTTTCCTGCTTCTAACACATAAAATTTAAGAAGTAACTGTTCACTTGCTGTCTAATATATCCCACCCATTGACAGGTGCCATGGTAACAATATAATCAAAGTTATTCACTTTACCTGTTAGTGGTTTTAATGTTGTGGCGGATCGGTACAGAAAAAGCAAAAAAAAAAAACTATACAAAAAATTCTCACCTTAAAAGTTCAAAAAAAATCTGCAAATGCATCATCAGGCAGAACCCTCACAGATTAGGAAGATATTTCACCATTCATGATCATGTTACTCTGATCAATGGGGTTTTACTTACCCCTACACTCCTGTCCAGCAGGGGTTTGTGGAAGATGCAGTTTATCCTGCATAAGATGAGTCAAACTGCTCAATAAACTGATAGCTAAATAGAGATTAAGGAACAGGGCACACAGAAAAATACAGTTTTAAATTTTACAAGGTTACTTAATTATTTAGTTATGGCACTTTATTTTATGAATTGTGTTTTTGCTCACATTTCTTTAAAATTATTGGTTTAATTGAAAACGCTTCAGTTTAAATTATATTCATATAGCACTGGCACTACTTAAGTTAGCATGTTTGCTCCCCACGTCAAAATTAGTTTAGGACCCACCGATATTGGGGGTACCGTGGCATAGTGGTGGACTTAACACAATATGGCCATATAGTGGAACTGGATGCCCATATTTGTCTGATAAGATAACTGATTTAAAGTAGTTTTTTTACATGTTTTATTTTTGCTGTTCCTTAATATGTATTTTGTATAAATCTTGTTTTTTACAGTAGCTCCACTGATAAGAAATGCACTTTCTGAGTGTACCCCCAATTTCCCCTTTTTTCAATAAAGGGATAGAATGCTTAGTTTTGCCACTGACAATCAATTTACACCCGGGATTACATCTTGGTCTCTCTCCAGAACTGGAGCAAGGTTTGTCCAAGTTGTGTGTGTGATGTGTGTATATTGTGTGTATAGCTGGATCGATTTCTCTGCACTATGACTTGTGCAATGATATGGGGTTATTATGATTTTTAGAGTGACTCTTTAAGCTTTTTTTCCGACAATAACTTCATGTTAAACTGGGATAGGTACCCTCTGGTACTCCAATTGCAGTGGACTATAATTACTATAATCCCCTCTTCTGAAACAGCACTACTAATATTGGCATTTCCAAATTACAGTTCCTTATTATCAAGAGTGAATCAGAGCGAATCAGTCCAACCTTTGGATGGCAATGATAGGCTCAGAGTGCTGGGGACAGGTAAGTGTACATGGACTAATAGCACTGCAACAATAAGATGTAGTGGTTATGGTGTATAGACTTTAACAATGCTCAAATAATTAGTCCCATGAAGAGCAACGTCCTGCAAGCCTTTGTATGAATTATCAGTAAGATGCAAATCCATAAATTAGAAAAATGCATGGTGCCACTACATTGCATGCAGAAAACTGGAGAGAAGATATTGTTGTTAATACAAGTACAATTTTGTTCTGGTCCTGAAATTAATCATTTAATTTTCACAATTTTTGATAGCTAAACACCCATCCATCTATTCATTCATCCATCCACCCACAAAACTATCCACCCATCCATACACCCACAAACCTATCCACCCATCCATCCATCCATCCATGTATCCATCCACACTCCCACCAATCCATCCATTCATCCAACCCCCTACCAACCTATCCATCCATCTATCCATCCATCCATCCATCCATCCATCTATCCATTTATCCATTCACAAGCCACCTATCCATCCACACACCCACCTATCAATCCATCCATCCATTCATCAACCCACCAACTCATCCACCCACCTATTCATCCATCCATTCATCCATCCACCCACCCACCTACCAATCCAACCATCCAACCTCCCACCAACCTATCCATTGATCTACCCATAAACACACCCACCCACCCACCTATCTATCCATTCATCCATCCATCATTTACCTATTTACCCATCCATCCATCCTTCCATCCATCTCTTTTTCACAAATAGATTTACTCATCTGTGTAGCTAAGGATTCATATAATACCTAAACATTGCAAAACAAATAAAGATACAAACAAGGGGGAAAACCCTGCTCAAAGCAATGCAAATATATTGCAGCATTTGAAGTAAAACAAGTTTTAATTAAATACGGTATGTTTTCATTTAATATGGTGAAATGCATAATTACCAACATGTGAATTGTTTTAACTCCTGGCACTCAGTTTATTTTTTGTTAGTTATTTGTTGTGATGACCAGCTCAGGAATTTTGAAAAAGTGAGTCTACGTTTAGAGTTTGCAATAAGAGGTATTGGATTAGCTCTAATTTTAGAGCACAAACTAATGCCTTTACTTATTTCTTTTAGACCCACACTAAGGTTCGAACACACTGAAGGAATTCAATAAACGGGTTGCTAAAAGAAAAAGTCAGGCAAAGTTCCTAACGTGGGGCAGTCTCCATGGACACCAAAGTAATCAATAGCTACATTCCAATTGATTATTGCTCCATTTTTCAGAACACTGCACCAGTTTTATTTTACTGACACTTCTATACTCCCCCTTTTCTATTTTTAACCATTCAGCTGCTAGAATAGGGTTGGGTAATTCTCCACAGAACAGTCAGTGGATACAAACTTGATGACCCAAAACAGATGAATAAAATTGTACCTACCTAACCAGATGGAGTTGTGTAGTATTCCATTCTTAAAACCCCATTCAAAAGTCTCCTCCAACTGCAAGATAACCAACACTAAGAGAATAATTCTTTTCATGTTCCAGCAATTTAGAAAAAGTGATGCTGTCCAGTGAAAACTACTTCTTCATCTGATCGAATCCTTCTGAATCATCTGGTTGCCAGACCTTTTTAAGCATTTCTTCCCCTTCTGAGTTCAGTAAGCTTTCACCAATAACACAGGCAGCTGTAGTATTTCACAATTAGAATGACGTCTGCATATATTAGCTGGAAGGAGTTCATAATATTCTCCACCTGTCTGACTAGCCTTGAGGTTTTAAACCCACAAGACGCCGTGGGAGGGGGTTCATCAAACGTTAATAACCATTAACCTTTTAGCCTTCTCGTATTTGGAAAACATTTGTCTATTATGTATGACTCTATCCTTTTAATGCCAATGTCCTTTTTCAGAAATGTGTAATGTGTCCTTAGTTATTTTTACTTTTATGTAAAGAGAACAATATTGGATGAGTTTGTCAGGTCAACCATTTATTCCTTGAGACATATCACTTCTACATGCTGATGTCACATCCAGCAAGACTTCATTCACCTGGTTACAGTATGTCTCTTCGGTGGGCTTGTGTCAAATGTGACATACAGTGACTATTCCTGGACCAGAGGCAGGTGTCATGATGTCGCAGCCAAGCAGACGCCTATGACCACCATCAGTAATCAAGGATCATTGGAACTGTACCACGATGAAGTTGATATATCCTGCAATCACATAGAATACAACCAAAACACCACTTCTGTTGCCTAAGGAACAGCCAATAGTACCCACAACCCATCCTTTAAATAACTAGAGGACTACTCCACCAGTGCTCGGTTATTCAGCTACCACTGTGCCCGTAGCACAGAGCTCATCATTTTGACCCTGTGTCAAATTTCTGCCCTTATACTGCAACTACTGTTGTGTAGCTTTCTTACTTTTGGCCCTCAAACTTAACTTCCATGCTGCCTGCCCCTGACCTTCAGACCCGGTTTGATGACAAAATTGTCTGCTCTTTGGGTTTGGCACTGTGGCTTCTCTATCACCTGTCTTATCCCAGCTCCTGTTACCCCAACTCATAACAAATCTTTTGATTAAAGTCATTTCCTTGGACTCTGTTTCTAACCTCAGGCTGTAAAAGTGTCTTTAACAAGTGCATCGGGTATCCTTTGATCGAGCTCTGTAAATAGCAATTACTTATTGTAATTGGGGATCGACTCATTATTTAATGTCGTTACTTTGTGATCTATTCTTTATTAATTGATTGACTTCCCTCCTACCGAATATGAATCTTACCTGTTGCAAAGCAGCAATGTTCTTGTAATCTCCAGCCACATGAAGAAGTGATATGTGTCCGGGAAACATAGAGGATATGTATTGTTACCCATGAGCCTTTGCTGTGTTTCTGTCTGGCAAAGGTTGTTGTTTTGTGGGTTGTAGTTTGCTTCTGTCGAGTTTCTCTATAATAATACTATAATTAGAGGGTGGTGAAAGGTCACATGCTCTTCTTGTGCAAGTATGAGAAAATAGCCAATTTTTTGCTCTTCGTGAGAACCCATTACAAGTATAAATAGAGGTTCCTGCTTTACCCTTGAAAAACACTCTTTTGGTGAACAGCAAGCGGGGGTTACAGTGCATCTTTATTATATATTGTCTCATGCGGCAGATCTTGCCTGATTGGGGTGAAGCTAACTAGGGAGGCAGATAACTCAGAACACATTATTCTAAAATAAATGCATTGGGTAATTGTATACTATTGTATATGAGTATCTGATGTTGTTTAGTTCCATCATTGACTTACCTTGCTACAGGTACCCCTGTTTGTGAGTAACTGGAGTGACTGAAAAAGTGCAATTCTTTGATTATTTTGCAGACATGATATCCACGGAATCTAAATTTTTTTGTAAACCACAACTATCTTGTGAGCATGCTGTTTGTTAAATAAATGTGTTTGAATACTAACCGTACTCTCGTTTTCTTATGTTTGTTGTCGTGTTACATGATCACTCACATGTCTTGTGGTCCCTCTTCTGTATTATATATATATTTGTTGGGGATGGGTCTTTGTATATTTCAGTTTTCTCCCCTTTTCCCATTTTTGTCTCATTCCCTTTCAGATTTGTTGCTTTTTTCCTATAAAAAAGTTATTGCAAAATATTCAATACAAATTATTTGAAAAGAATGGGACTTGCTCCTCCGATTAAGTCATCAGTCGTGATCAGTTTTGTCCAATCCAATGCTTCTCATAGAGAAGAAATCACCACAATCTACGATCACGTGATTCTCATAGAGAAACATTGAATTAAGCTGAATTTATCAATGAGAAGCAATGGGTACCTCCAGTATCATTACAAATAGCACTAGATGACACCAGTAGAGTCATATCCTCATGAAGACCTTAAAAAATCGAAAGTCTTGACATTCAGCATCATCACTCTTAGCCTGAGGATGCAGAAAGCTGTGAATGCATCTTAATGGCGAAGCTTTAGGAATGATGCACATGCACCAAAGGGCCCCCAGAGTTCTTCTATGAGAAACATTGGATTGGACTGAGATCATCCAGTAGAATGACCCCGGAAGGCTAGGAGCAGATTCTTGACAGAATCTGTTCTTGTATATGTGAGTTTAAATGCTTTTCTGCTTTTTTAAAATTTTTAAAAGTGGGTGACCTGAATCTAAACAACAAAAAAGAGCACGCACAATTAAATAAATACCTTAGAATGTTCCTTTAAATGATGACACCCATTCTGAAATGAATCCTCCCCACTTAGAAATACTAATAATGTATATGTAAGTATGTACCATTGATTCACAGAGGTGTAGTATAGGTTTTATCAGCGCTGTATTTAGCATGAGGCTGACAAGGCATTTGCCTTGGGTGGCACTTTCAGGGGGGCGGCAAAGAAAGCCGCCACCTAAATGCCCTGGCAAATGCTTTGCCAGACTCTTGTCCTGGGGGGCCCAAGAGCTGGCCAGCTGGCCTCCTCAGGGCCTCCTAAGGCTCACAAGTGCTGATGTAGGCGAGCGGTGAGGGAGCACTGTTCCCTGAGCTCTCCCCTGTTCAGCTCCCTCATGTGCACCACAGTGATGCCGGAGCCGGAATATGACATCACTCCGGCCCCTGCATCACTAAGAGGTGCACGAGGGAGCTGAGCAGGAAGATCAGAGCTCCCTTGCCGCCTGTCTCCAACGTTCCCCTGTCTGCCGGCCAATCGCCCGCCCGCTAAGCAGCAGCCAGCCCCACTGGACCACAGGGAAAAATCCACTCCAGCATTCCCAAAGGTAGGGTGGATTGATTTTTTTTTAAAATTGTCAGTGTGTTAGTGTGTGCGTCTATTAGTGTGTGTTAGTGTGTGATCTGTTAGTGAGTGTGTTAGTGTGTGTTTGTTAGGAAGTGTTAGTGTGTGTCTGTGAGTGAGTGCAGTGTGTGTGTCTATTAGTGAGTGTGTTAGTGTGTGTTTGTTAGTGAGTGTTAGTGTGTGTCTGTTAGTGAGTGTGTCTGTTAGTAAGTGTTAGTGTGTGACTGTTAGTTAGTGAGTGTGTGTCTGTTAGTGAGTGTTAGTGTGTCTGTTAGTGTGTATCTGTTAGTGAGTGTTAGTGTGTCTGTTAGTGAGAGTGTGTGTGCCTGTAAGTTTTATTGTGTGTCTGTTAGTGTGTGTCTGTTAGTGAGTGTGTTAGTGTGTGATCTGTTAGTGAGTGTGTTAGAGTGTGTCTGTTAGTGAGTGTTAGTGCGTGTCTGTTAGTGTGTGTCGGTTAGTGAGAGTGTGTGTGTCTGTGAGTTTTAGTGTGTGTCTGTTAGTGAGTGTTAGTGTGTCTCTGTTAGTGAGTGTTTGTCTGTTAGTGTGTGTGTTAGTGTGTGTTTGTTAGTGAGTATTAGTGTGTCTGCTTGTTAGTGTGTGATCTGTTAGTGATTATGTTGGTGTGTGTCTATTAGTGAGTGTGTTAGTGTGTGTCTGTTAGTGTGTCTGTTAGTGAGTGTGTTAGTGTGTGATCTGTTAGTGAGTGTGTCTGTTAGTGAGTGTGTTAGTGTGTGATCTGTTAGTGAGTGTTAGTGTGTCTGTTAGTGAGAGTGTGTGTGCCTGTGAGTTTTATTGTGTGTCTGTAAGTCTGTTAGTGTGTGTCTGTTAGAGTGGGCATGTGTTAATGAGTGTGTGTCTGTCACTGAGTGTGTATGTGTGTTTTTCAGTGAGTGTATACGTGTTTGTCAGTGAGTGTGCATGCGTCTGTCGGTGAATGCGTGTCTGCCAGTTAGTGTATATGTGTGTCTGTCGGTGAATGTGAGTGTGTGTGTAACTGTGAGTGAGTGTATTTATGAATGAGTGAGTGTGCATGTCTGCGAATGTGTATGTTTTAGTGAAAGTGTGTGTTGGTTAAACAATGTGTGTGATAATGACTGTGCATCTGTAAGTGAGTGTGTGTCAGTGAATATATCAGTGAGGGTGTGTGTCTGTCAGGAAGATACATTTGGAAGGGGGGAGAGGAGTGGTCCCAAGTTTTGTCATGCCTAGCGCAGCACAAAACCAGTATGTTTTATATAAGCATACACAGTTAATAAACCCTCAATAAAGGGTTGTTGAGTAAGCGGGTAACATTTATCCATGAGTGTGTACAGTGCAGCTCCATACAATTGCTTTGTGAGTCATTACAGATAGGATAAAACATTTTCAAAAAGAGGTATCAAAGTTTATCCATGGTAACACTTACAAAGCAAAAACATACCTAAGCAGAACATATCAGGTTTTCAATAATCTTCAAGTAGACAAGTCTGTGGACATTCTGTTACTATTATAGTTATTTGGCAAACATTGCAAATGAGTTATCCTAGCAATCAATAGATCTGTCTGACGTTAAAAAGGTTTAATGTTCGTAATTTCACTGCGTCATATACACTTATTCCTATCCTCATACAAAAAACATCACTTTCTCTCTGTGAGTATGAAAGAGTGAATTCCTCCATCTATAATACATGTTTTTAAATACATTTATCCTTGGGATAAACAATATCATCTAACTTCTAAACTATGATTTATTCCATACTCAAGCCTTAAGACCAATATTGTAGTTCGCTGACAAAAACGTTCCTACCCATCATGAACAGTATAGCAACTTATCTTTGTCAGTTTTAAATAATCTACTTAGTGTTTCATACCATGTATTGTATCACATTATGCTAAAGCTGAACATTCCCAAGATCACTGTTGCTGTAACACTGTTAAGATCTCCCTCCACTTGACATTAGGTTCTTAGCTACAACCATAAATATTTAGCACAATACCATAATTCTCCATGTTTGATGGAGAGGCCTGTTTGATTGATTCTTAGAATGCCTTTCCAATGTTCTAGAGTTCAATGACATTAAGCTTTACCCTACTCTAGGCATGTGAATGTCACAAAACACCATTTTATGAACATCCTGATGAACAGTCCGCACGCTAGCTTTACATCCAAAGGAAATTTGGAACATAATAGTTACTGCTGCAGTACAAACATATTATTTGTTTTTCCATATTATTATTATTATTATTAAATGGCCAAAATAATATGCAATTGTTGGGTTGTAGCAAATAAAGATAACATAGCAAGTTGATGGGAATTACAATATGAATGAGCACTAGAATGTTTAGAAGAGAGCTGGCATTGTTTGGCCTTGGTTAGGGGCGTGGGGGAACCACCCAGATCTCTATAGCCAGTCCTTTGCACATGGAACATGTAATGTATACAGATTTGACAGGGAGAGGCTGATGAAGCTGCAAAGTGTGCCATCATATGTACGTCCCTGCAGCCTCCGTCCATATGACCTGCACAGTATGCAGAACATTCACAGAGATCTGTTCCCCATCACGTTGTGTTTTTTTGGTTATTATGACCTGAGCAAAGATCCCATAGGACCCTAGGTGGGATGCAGTTTTGAAGCCCCGTTTTCATTCTTCAAATAAGAATGGTGAGTGGTACCAAGCAAATATATGGTTCCGAAGCCCTTTTCTAAGCCCTGTCTAAGAACTTATACTTAACGGAACACACATGAGCATTTCTCCTTGCACTGTATGAAAGTGGTGATTTCTGTTTGCAATCTGCACTTTTGTAACTAATGATGATATCTCTTGTGTGCCCCTGGGAGGGATACAGAAGAGCAGGGCAAACCTGGAAATTGTGTATTTATCCAGTTTAATGTTAACTATAATTCAACTATAGATGGGTTCGGGTAGAGAAGCAAACACAGCCAGGCTAGCTGTTAGTGGAGGGATGGAGGAATGGAGATGATTTTTAAGCACTCTGTACATCAGGCTACTACAGAAAGACACTAATTAGGCTGGCAGGAGCACATAGCCTCCTCAACAACAGCAAATAAGGTAAAGAGCATGGCCCTAATCCAGAACATGCCACCAGCAAACCAAACATATAGAGATATGCCCAAGATTCAGATATACCGCTTTATTCTGGGATGTGTGACTGCGGGCCATATGAAACTATCTGAAGGGCTGGAAAGTACCGCCAGGTAAGTATTTTTGAGGCCATTGCTTTAAATATACCCACAAACCATAAAAAGGCTATTAATCTGTATACTAGGACGTATGTTGTTTCCTTTTCTAATAACATTTAATGAAGTAGAAGAAACTGTACAACTCTACTCTTACTCCAGGTTGGAATCAGAAAGAAAGAGATGTGAGGAGTCCGCAATCATTTCATTAAAATAATTCAAAAGAAATGCACCTCCATTCCTGAGAGCTGGCTACAAGAGGCAAGACACTGAAAAAAGAATTTAAAAAGCCCATAAATATGGAGAAATAAAAAAAAAAAAGAAAAAGAAAGATAGCAAGATTTAAGGGAGAATGCCAAGCAGTGTTGCAAAGCCAAATTCAGTATCGGATTGCTTGCTCACCCAAGAGTTCCACAAATATTTGTGATTTATTTTTTTGTTTTGTGTTTTTATAAGACTTGCCATAGTTACATGTATTCTAACAGTCTGTATAACAAATGTTGCCAAGTGTATAGTCTGGAAACCTACATATAAACTGTTTGTTTGATCTTCAGAATCCAACAAGATGCTACTAATTATGACATTCTGTCCCATGTTTGCAGAGGCAGTAATTCATACATAATTACAAAGACCCATTGCTTTAATTAGTAGGTGTTTAAAGCTGCGTCCCTCCATGAAAAATGGACACAAAACAACCACATGAATGTAATCTGTAAATGCCTGTCGGCTATGATTATGTATTTTTTTTTTTTTACATTTTTTAACGTAGACATATGGATATAGAGAGAATACTGATTTTTGGATGCCGATTCTCAGTGTGGCAATAATTGTGTCAAATGCTGTAGCTTTAAATGTTGTGTATCACTTGATCTAATACTAATGCTAGACGTGTTTTTTTGGTTATTATGACCTGAGCAAAGATCCCATAGGACCCTAGGTGGGATACAGTTTTGAAGCCCCCTTTTCATTCTTCAAATAAGAATGGTGAGTGGTACCAAGCAAATATATGGATCCGAAGCCCTTTTCTAAGCCCTGTCTAAGAACTTATACTTAACGGAACACACATGAGCATTTCTCCTTGCACTGTATGAAAGTGGTGATTTCTGTTTGCAATCTGCACTTTTGTAACTAATGTCAGAAATACCTCCTTGGCTGTCAAACTTCCCTATTCCATTAACTGTGTGAGGTCCCAAGGTGCCTACTTTAAAGGGGACTAAAGCATCATTGTCCTTGGTACAATGTTTCTATTATTTTCTTCAATAAATGTCTCTATTTTTCATATTACATAGCTGGATACTTTAAGCACAAACTTCATATATAAATTACAAATGCTTAAAATGTTAAGTCCTACATTACTAGCCAGCCATTAAAAGTTACTCACCACTGCACGCTTGGAGTACATGCCATACTAACCAGAGGTCCATTTCTACTCCCCAGATCTAAATTTACACTAGCCATTTGTGTGGTGAGTAGAAATTGTGAGCCCAAGTGGGACCCTTTAGAGCCAGATCCAGTTCAATAGAAATTCAAAGCTGTTCCCCAATTTTAGGATGGATTTTATTCTTCATAACATTTACTGTAATTTATATTTAAAATACAAAACAATGTTTCATTAATAATTCTGAGAACCTCATCTAAAACTAGTTACCTTATAACAGTGATTCATAGAGTTTAACAAGGGTCCAGACTAGACAGTCATTGATCATAGGCAGAAACACAAGCATACTATGCTCCTGGACATATTTTTTTTATATATATATTTTACTTGATTCATAAACACAAGAATGTCTGAGATGCCAAATTGCCAGACAATTTTCTTACGTTGTCCAGTAATGCATGAACAATTTCCATTCTCACGCCCTTTTTTACATGTATCTGTGTAACAGAATGATACTTTGATGATGAAGGAATTAAATCTATGATATATATTTATGAAATATCTGAGGTCATGTAACATGAATAGGATACACCCGTTAACCGTCAATAGAAGTGTGTCATAATTAACTTCCACTAAACTAACTTACTATGTAAGTGGGCAATTAGCTCAAGTTACAAAGTTTAGGATTCCTGCCAACTCTTGGATGTCTTTCAATAATTTCTGTAAACTGATTAAGATAAATTAAAAAGAAGGGCTTTCCCCCCAATATTATAAGTATACATTGTGCAATTCATAACTGCATTTTTATATATCTTAGTGTAGATAAAGATAAAGGTATATTTAGGCTGTGTATATTTACAGTTTTAGCTAGAGGTATATTTGAGTAAATTAACAAAATCTGTTTGTGCCAAGATGTAGATGGAGTTGTTGTCCTCTGTCCTACAGTAATTATTTACTTTGAGCAACTTACTTATGAAGATTATTTTATTATTATTATTTAAATTAATATATATATATATTTTTTATATTCTATGTGCATGTAGATTTGTAAAGCATGTATATAGAATTAAATATCTTTTTTTTTTTTTTCAATGTAAATCCTGGCTTACAGTTGCTCCATTAACTGTTATTATTATTTTCCCCTTTCTTAGGTGATGAAACACATTTTACTAGCCTCATTTTGCATATGAATAATTTCTTTCCTTATGGCTATACTCTTCCTTCTGTAGAGACATACCAGCTCAGCAGGGACGGATTAAGAGTTCATTGGGCCTGGTGCTGACAATTATGTTCATTACAGAATCTTATCAACAGAAAGCACTAAACCAGTCATATATCTGGTGGAGGTGGTGCTGCAGGGAATCTCACAGGATTTAGCTATCAGAAAACACATACCCTATGCTAATCTCTCACTTTCATCTTTCAAGTAAATCCACACCCCGTAACAGCAGTGTCCGGTGAAGCAGGATTTCGGTGAGCCGGGTAAAAGGGTGGACCACTGATGTGAATCACGTAACCAGAACCAACCAAATGGAAAAACATACACCAAAAGGGGGCGTGTCTGCATGAAGAATCATGTGGTCAGCCTGGCGTGAATTCCCATCAGGCTGCCTGCCAATCATGCAGGATGACCAACCAAGGGCATACTGTGCAGACAGCACCCTGAGCTTGACATAAATCAATCTAATGATGTGCTAGCTCTACACTTTGTAAGGACTGTCTCCTAGCACTTGCTGGTCCACTCTTCTCCTTACCTCCTGTTACAGAGTTTGGAACAGAGAAAAAGTGTATGTAGTGAGTGTATAAGAAAGGTGACATACCACAGTGTTAGAGAGACTGAAGCAGCAAGACCATTTACATAGTGCCTAAGGTCAGCTTTACCTTAACTAATTTAATTGTCAGCCAGTCCACATCAGTTTTGTTTCCCTACATCCTCCTAAGTTTCCATACTTAAGCAAGAGCATGTGAAGATTAGTAAAAAAAAATATATACATTTTTTAAACAATGGGCCTATTCAATAGGCATGGGCCTGGAGCTACAACTCCACCAGCCCCCATGTTAATCCAACCCTGCAGCTCAGGACACAAGCTGTAACTTTCTTGAGTTCAGACCTCTTAACTTCCTGTCCTCCTACTAACTTCAGAGCATCCATTCCATTTTGTACCAATGGTTGTAAGACTTGTGCTACATATCTTGGCCTCATTCTCCATTTTTGTCCAGTAAGACTGCCATTTTAAGTAATCTTTGTTCAGAATCTGACCCAAGCTGACATTCTTTTGCCCAACTGCTGGATGTTCACAGAGCGATGGCATTAGCAGTCAATGGCAATGGTCCAACTAGAAGCCAGTCAGATCATTTGTTTCCTCGACTGGTCTGAACTGCTCTGCGTTTTTTTGCAACGGTATGGAACTAATCCTAGTAGGCAAGGATTCATGTTTGTGATACTTATACATTTGTGAAGAAGTGATTAGGCAAATACAACAATTGCATGTGAAACTCCTATCTAGGGAGCTTATATAATAAATTAATAAAATGTAAAATAATGCAAAACACAAACCCCATTAATAAATTTTCGGGACAAGCAGTTCCTCAATTCTATCGGCTCATTTTTAGTTAGACCCAAGCTCAAACAATCTTAATGCAGCATTTAATATGGTTCCTTGCCCATGCGAGTGGCATTCGTTGGCACAATCTGCTAGCTAAGAACTGCTCGAACATCAATAAAAACTCATGTGTATCAGTGTGGCTTGCCAATTTATTGCAATCTTTAATTGCTTAGGACTTTCCAAGAAGTAATTACATGTTCTGTTTATATTGGCTTTGTCTAGACTGGACTTGTGCAGCTTCCGAGGAAATGACTGAAGACAGGGGGGCATTATCTAAAATCCTATCAAACACACTAACACAAAAAATAAATATATTCATTTTTAACATTAGAGTGTTTTTTAAGCCTTATAAGCATTAACCATTGATGTCTCCAGCAGTTTGAGGTTGTTCAATAAACCAATTTCTTGTAGGCCAGCATGTGGCCACCTACCTTACATAGTATTTTTCTGTGTTATAATACGTAATCCATCCAAATATTACTTTAATGCTTCATAGATATTTGTATCAACCACACGATTTACAATAATATGTTGCTGTGGAGTGGTCTAGATCAGTGGTCCCCAACTTAGTCCTCATGGACCACCAACAGTCCAGGTTTTCTCATTGTCTTCGTTTGAATAAAAAAGAGGAATACATTAATCCTGGACTGTTGGTGGGCCATCGGGACTGGGTTGGGGACCACAGGTCCAGATGTGCTGATGCAATGACTGCCTATTTTATGATTCTATTCAGATATGCTTGTTTTAAATTCTTTTATTTTTCCTGCATTTATTTACATAATGTAACTCTATGAAATTTCTGCTCTGCCAGTAAAGATCCAATTCTTATTAGTTGTATTTACTTACCCAGGAATTGTTGGAAATTGATCAGGCAGTTGAGCTGAAACTTTTCCAAGTTTATAGATTTCCAGTTTGCCAAAACTGTGATTAGTTTGTCAGTTCTCCATTATTTCCTGTTTCATGAATAAGCCAGTGTACCATTACTGTGAAAACGTTATTTTGTGTACAGTATCCTGTGTTTTGGATTGTCAGAGCATTTCTTTGACAATTCCTATAATGACCTTTATATATACTTGGTGTGGATACGATGTTTATTTTTCAATGATTTCCTGATAAACAATTTACAGAAGTTATTAGTGTCATGTATAAAGGTCAGATTCCTTTTAAATTTTCCTTCTGCTGGGTCTTTACATTTTTTTGTAAAATCGACTTGTTGTTTTTACATGCCTGGGATATAAGCCACTTTCATTTCCTTTCCATTATCCTGAAATCTATGAGTAACATATGGGATATAAAACTCTTATCCAGTATATAAGATTTACATTTTTCCTGCCAGCTTAAAGGACCACTCTAGGCACCCAGACCACTTCAGCTTAATGAAGTGGTCTGGGTGCCAGGTCCAGCTAGGGTTAACTAATTGTTTTATAAACATAGCAGTTTCAGAGAAACTGCTATGTTTATCAATTAGTTAAGCCTTCCCCCTAATTCTCTAGTGGCTGTCTCACTGACAGCCGCTAGAGGCGCTTGCGTGATTCTCACTGTGAAAATCACAGTGAGAGCACGCAAGCGTCCATAGGAAAGCATTATGAATGCTTTCCTATGTGACCGGCTGAATGCGCGCGCAGCTCTTGCCGCGCGTGCGCATTCAGCCGACGGGGAGGAACGGAGGCGGAGAGGAGGAGGAGAGCTCCCCGCCCAGCGCTGGAAAAAGGTAAGTTTTACCCCTTTTCCCCTTTCCAGAGCCGGGCGGGAGGGGGTCCCTGAGGGTGGGGGCACCCTCAGGGCACTCTAGTGCCAGGAAAACGAGTATGCTTTCCTGGCACTAGAGTGGTCCTTTAACCCATTCACTGTAAGAACACTATAAGCACCCAGATCACTTCAGCTCATTGAAGTGGTCTTGGTGCACTGTCCTAGTGCCCTTAACCCTGAAATAGTAATAATTGCAGTTATTGAGAAACTGCAATAAGTAATATGTAGGGTTAATTCCACCTCTAGTGTCTGTCTACAAGACAGCCACTAGAGGGACTTCCGGGTTGTTAGGTGACTTTCGGTCACCTAACAGACACTGGACGTCCTCACGCTATGCATTAGGACATCCAAAACCCCGCAGAAAATGCGCTTGTGGCGCTCCTCGCGCATGCAATTTATGTCCCTAATGTCAGGTAAGTAGAAGCCAAGGCGAAGCCTGACCCAGTGCCGAGGGATATCGTAGCTGGATTCAAGTTTGAATTCCTAGCGTATAGTTTCCATTAAGGATTCATAGCATACAAACATTTTACACAATTTTGTGTATAGATTACTTTTCAGACAAAACTTAAAAATGTTAATTATGTAAATTTACACTATTTTTTTTTACTTTTCATTTCAAGAAAAGGTCACAGGGTCAGAAATGACAGTATAGCAACAAATTTGTTTTTTCTTTTACATACAGTTGGTATGACAAACATAAATAAAAATAGTCAAATAGCCTGCATATAGGTATTTCTAAGAACCCTGAAGACATTACTAGCAGTACAGTTTACTAAAAACAGCAACAGAATGGAAAAATAAAGTCTGCACTTGAGCATAATGCCAATGTACAGTAAAAACATTAAATCACATATTTCTAAAATAAATTAACTTAAATAGAGCTATGCAATCTTTATCACTCTATGGAATGGTATAGCTCACTCATCCCTGTCCTTGACTGTAGGGATGGTATCACCCACTGAAACTTCCTTTATATGTAGATTCTGGATTGAAGGGATTAATTGAATCACTTTCATTTTGTTCTGCATTGTCAACCAAAAATAAGACGGTGCTTCAGATCCCTTATAAACTGGGTTGCTTTATCCCAATGGTCCCCTTTCCCACTCAACCAATGTGTGAAGGAAAAAGAGGGTTATTCACTAAAGTGAGAATTCAAGTGAATTTTAAATTTAAGGTCGAAATAGCTTAATGAGAAAAATTCTACTTTGGCCTTAAATTTAAAATTCACTTTGAAATAATTTTGAATTATCCTGTTGATGATAACTAGTAGAGGTTTTGGACCTGAAATGAAATGGGATAGTTTTATTATTTCCATGTCCAACGTGCTGTGGAATGCTGATAGAGTAGCAGGTTACATTGCGTTTGCCCCTTTCAAAATGGCAAAGAGCCAGATGGATGAACAGTCTTATTGGAATGGATAGTGCTCAGGACCCCAGTAAATGCCCAGAGATCCAGTCCCCTGGCGGAGGTGTCTTCAACGTAAGTTAAAATTAATTTCTGGTTTATCACACTTTTAAAAGGGATTCCTTGTAATACAATGAAGGTAAGTAAAAATACTTACAAGCTTGGGTAACAGAGAAATGCTATACATGTGCATGTGCACTCTCTTACGGGATATATCCACGCACATACACTGTGTATACAGCACTCTGGAATCACCTCGTTTACATAGATTGCTGTGATTATGTAAACTAAACTAAAACAAAGTAAATCAATGTTAAACTAAATATTCAGCAACAAATCGCTAACTTTTATCTCTTGTTTAGAAGTTCCATTGTTTCTGCACTTCTCAGAGCTACATTGTATATTTTTCTATAAATTGTCCATACTCACGAACTTTTAAATTTTTTGTATTGATGCTGTATTTGGATATTCTATTGGAGGTTATTTGGGCAGCTCGCTATTATCCTTAGTACAGCCATCATATTTTAAATTGGGAAACTGCTTTTAAAAAAGTCAAATTCTAACCCTTTTAAGCACCTTATAGTTGTGCTATTTTAGATTCTACACTGAGGAAAGTGTCTCAACGTTTTAGTAGCTTGTACTGATTAATGTTCCTATATTTCCTATATTTGGATTACCTTTTATTGTGCTTTCTTTAATGTGTTTTATTTTGAGATTAGTGTTCTAAATTAAATGATCAATTACACAAATGGCGATCAGCTGATTAAATAGACAATCTAAACAAAATAACCACCGAGGCTCACTGTGAACTACATAAAATTAAACAAAAGGTATACATACCTCTCCACATTGGGAAGTATTAATATGGAACAGAGAGTAGGAAGACCTATGATGCCACCTATGTCTTTGGCGATGCCCAAAAGTGGTGGTCCCACTGAAACTCAGGCCTGCAGCAGCAGTTCAGGAGTGGGCAGTGAATTGGTGAACCCTGATGAGGTTCCATTTCAGACTCCCATATAGTAAGCATACAGCCGAGGAGACTTGGATTTTACCTCCTGCATTTAGAAGGAGCACCTACATCAGAGTTTGTGTTACATGCATTAGACCCCTCAGCTCCATGTGAGTACACTACATTGCAGGGATTTTCTTTTTGTATGTTTGTTATGTTTTTTTGTTTATCTTTGGGAATAAAGGACAGTGCAACATATAGTCTGTGCTTTGCGCTTTTTAGGAATTATCTACAGAACCCAAACTAGGAAAAAAGTTGGTAGTCATGCGGAGGGGCACGTCAGCCTAGTATGAATGCATGCCAGACTGACAACCTCCCTGGCTTGTCCCCCTTGTGGCAGCACATGTACAGAGCACTTTTAAAGCACTGTGGCTTTGGGCTTAATGGCAGGCCCCCAGCTGTTGGAGACAAACTGGGTATACAAATTGGGGCTTTGAACCCTGGATGCCAAAAAGTCCAAAGTCCTCCAACCCAAGTTGTGGGATTGAGCCCTTAGTTGCGCTGCTCTATCTGCACATTTCTCTGTACATGTGCATTTTATTTTGTGAGTGTGTTTTCAACTGTTGTTTTATTTATTGCTGATTAAATTTATCTAGTACACGATGATCACCTTTGTTTTATACTCGTATGTATGAGAACAATTATATTCCAGTGGATCGTTTCATAATTGAAATCCTCATACCCGAGTGGTTATTTTCTAATTTATTAATTTATTGGTGTTATGGCGTCTTCTACTGCATGTAGGGTTTTCTATATGCATTTTTGTTGTATATTAATTATTATTAATAGTAACAGCATATCGTTTGAAGTGCTTATGTTATGCTTATTGGGGATATTTTCCCGGGGTCCTCAGACTAAGCAGAGATGGATGGACACTACAGTTGCCCAAATTCAGGAGGGCCCCGCTGAACTTAGGACCTTTGGGAGGTATGATTAAATCCTGTTAATTTCCTGTCCTAAAACACCCAATTTTATGGGCACTCTTGTGTCCAGTATTATCAATCTTACCAGTTCCCACATTGAAATAGTTGGCCGTTTACAATCCCAGTGCTTCTGAAACTTTTTTTTTACTTATACTGTAAATTATACTGGAAATTAAGGTGATGTTGAGAAGTTTCAGTAGTAGTAGGGAGACACCTGCTGCTCATAATGTGTCATTACATCCACTCTAAATATAAAAAAATGTTCTATCCCAGTGGTTCCCAAACTTTTTAGGTTCAAGGCGCCCTTAATATTTCAGTATTTTTCCAAGGCACCCAAGTCAAAATGTCTAGGTTGTATATCTGTACAGCGCTGCCGCATATACTGGTGCTATAGTGTCATGTACAGTGTTGGTGTTTGAAGGGGTGCTTGTATATAGTTATTGTGTTTTAATACAGGGGTGTGTTTGTATGTAATGTTTGCGTTTGATTGCAGGGGTGTGTCTAAATGTTCAATTTTAAATGCAGATGTACATTTGTGTGAAGTATTTGTGTTTGAGTGAAGAGGTGTGTTTGTATATATATATTGGTCTGTCACTGTGAAGCGGGCGTAACCCTTACACTACCTGATCGATACAACATCATACCTGATGTTTTAAAGCACGTTATTCCAAACAATTGTTAGGTGATTTATGTCCTTTATGGATTAAAACCAGACTCTGCATTAACTATGTAATTTTCCATGGGAGTTTTGCCATGGATCCCCCTCCGGCATGCCACAGTCCAGGTGTTAGTCCCCTTGAAACAACTTTTCCATCACTATTGTGGCCAGAAACAGTCCCTGTGGGTTTTAAAATTCGCCTGCCCATTGAAATCTATGGCGGTTCGCCCGGTTCGCCCGTTCGCGAACATTTGCGGAAATTCGCGTTTGCTGTTTGCGAACGGAAAATTTTATGTTTGCAACATCTCTACTCATGCACATACACACACAAACTCATACACACACTCACTCAAACTCATACACATACACACACAAACTCATACACACACTCACTCAAACTCATACACATACACACACAAACTCATACACACACTCACTCAAACTCATACACATACACACATTCATACTCACACACACTCAAACTCATACACACTCATATTCACACTCAAACTCATACACATATACACACACTCAAACTCATACACAAAAACACACCCATACTCACACATGTGATGCTTCCGTGGCTAAGCAAATACGGTAATCAAGAGGATGCAGCGCTTCTACGGGAAGAGTTTACTAGAGGGTTTGTCATTCCATTTAGAGAGTGGGCGGTTGTTCACTATTTTCATAATTTGCAGTCCATTGTGCATTACTCGTGGAAGTCCAATTGGGGAGGAGGGCGGAACCTTTTGATGGGCCGCTGATTCGTGATCTGTGTATTTCACCATTGTGTGGAGCGTGCCCAAGAAAGAGGCAGGAAAGTTTTGATTACGCCCGCTTCAAAGATGATGTATCTTTCTTATAGTGAATTATGACATTGACGGGGCGCTCTGTTCGGTTTCCTACGCATCATACGACCAAGCAGTCGAGTTGGTTCAGAAAGCTGGTCTTGGGGAGTTGTTGGCTAAGGCTGATGTGGAATCATTGTGATGTGGAATTTTTTCCTATTCACCCTGCGTGTCATCATCTGCTGGGTTGCTTATTTGATGGTAAATGCTTTATTGATCTCTGTCTGCCCATGGGATATTCCATCTCATGAGCTTACTTTGAAAAATGTACGAGATGGGACAAATTGTGTATTGATAAAAAACTACTTATAGTATGTAAACCAATCTCCACATGCTACTAATTATTATTAGCTTACACACCTCTCTCAGACGCTACACCAGGGATACAATGGGTAGAAGATTTGGATATTGACATCTCCCAGGAACAATGGACTAATGGACTAACAATGGACTAATATATCTAAAAATACTAAGAAACTGATTAAATCAGCTTCACTCATTGAACAAAATAAGAAAATGATTTATAGGTGGTACATGGTTCCAGAGCGGATACATAAAATGTTTCCTTCTACTTTACCTACCTGTTGGAGATGTCAATATAACATTGGATCAGCTATACGTATATGGTGGAAATGCTCACGAATTCAACCCTTTTGGGAGGAGGTATATATCTTTTTACAAGACCTTACAAAAATTCAATTACCATACGATCCCCTCACGTTTTTGCTATTGTATTCCCCCCTTACATAACCAAATATATCCAAAAATTAATTTTCCATACAGTGTTAACGGCTCAACGCCTAATTGCACGAACCTGGAAAACTTCAAATATTCCTAAAATTCTGAAAATATATTCTGAGATGGATGAGCAGAGGCTTTACGAACGCTGCTTCAGTAGCATACACCAACCTAATCAAATAGCTATAGCAGCATGGAATACTTGGGACAAGTGGAGATTGGTAAACCCTATTTAGGGAGAAGTAGTAATGTATTATAAGGGCTATACTACATTGTTTTAAATATATTGTGATTTCAGAGTAGGTTAACATTTCATCATCTAGAAGGAATTACTTAGTTATATGTGAATTATTGACTTATAGGTGTTTATGATGATGTACTAAGCTATTGTGTAATAATACTTTATTACTGTGTATTGCTAAAGCTAATTACGTTTTTTATCTAGTTCTAAGTGATAGATGATATTTGGATGCTCCCCCTTTTTTCCCTTCCCCCTTTTTTGCCTTTTGTATCCCTCCCTTTTCCCATGTTTTGATAAATGAAATAAAAATTGTCAATTTAAAAAAATTAAAATGTAGTACTTTTCTGGAGTGGGTAATTAAGATGGAGGCGGGCACCAAGTTTGTTGCACATTATTTGGATGACTTCTTGTTTGTTGGCCCCTCGGGTTTTCTTTTGGAAGGAGGCAGTTTCGACAAAGGAACTAAAATTATTTACTGATGCGTCAATGATACTGATGTTTACTGATTGTTTACTGATGCGTGTGGGTTTTAGGGCCTACTTTGCGAGCCAATGATGTGCAGAAAAATGGCCCGCAAACAGGATCACAAGCTCGCTTATTAGGAATTTAGCCTTTTTGGAATTGTTCCGGTTATTGGTTGCTTTATAACGATAACATAGGGGCATGTTTTGAAGGACAGTAAGGTCGTTTTCTTTACCGACAACATGGCAGTCGTGGATGTGGTGAATAATTTATTGGCTTTTTCAGTCTCGGTTGTAAGACTGCTTCAGCGTTTTGTTTTGTGTTCCATGCGATTAAACGTTGTTTTTCATGCATGTCATGTGCCTTGTTTCTTAACCCCTTAAGGACGTAGGACGGTTCAGGACCGTCATCGGCATTTTTCCATTGCCGACCGACGACGGTCCTGAACCGTCCTAAATTTAAGATGTACTTACCCGATCTCCGTCGTTCCCCCGGCGGCGATCGGTGGTGCTCCCGTTTTGGGGAGACTGCCTGCAGCCCAGACAGTCTCCCCATGGCGGATTAGGACCCCTGTGGCCATGTGATCGCCCAACAGGGCGACCACATGGTCACAATAGGTGTCCATGTGTCTGCCTGCAGGGGGACTGCCTGTGCTGACAGGCAGTCTCCCTGCTGCTGTAAAATCATAAAAAAAATTAAGTTAAAGTGAATAAAAAATATTATTATTATATATGTGTATATATACACATATATAATAATAATATATATATTTTTTTAATTCTTTATTTTACTTTGTGCTTAAAGGTACATACACGTGTGTTCTGCCGCAACAGCAGGCATTTAAAGCATTCCGTCAGTACAAGTGATATAGCATTGTGGCATATGATGTCCAAGCACATATTTCTTTTTTAAACATGTTTTAAACCTTCAATTAACAAGTGTTTAGTAACTAGACAGGCATAAGGTTACCACAGGGTTGTGTGTCCAATTTGCCATAGTCGGCGGTTCAGGTGTATGCATGTTGGATTGAGGTTTGGTTCGTGTTAAACTGGGTCGGCACATGGGAGTGTTAGCCCGGGAAGCAGTACCCTTTGTGGTGGTGCAGGGAAATATGTGAACTAGGATGTCCACTTAATATGAAGTGGGGTAGTGCAGGCTAACTCACGGGGTAGGTCTTATGACAAGATATCTTGTGTAAGTTCAGGGTTGGTAAATGAGTCGTGATAGATTCAGGTGAGGATGCTTTGAGGAAATGGACACCAAAGTATTCAGTAGCCCATGTCCCCAAAGGTGGTTAGTAGCCCCTGACCAAGGGGGTGGCGGGGGGGTGTTTGTTGCTTTTCCCTTGAGGGAAGTGGTGCTGCTACCATTTAATGGGCTCCTAAATGGTGAAGTTGTCTTATATGTTGTCAGTTGTAGGAGCCTTGTTTAGGTGTGTTTAATTCGTGGGATGGCATAACGACAATTAGGTACATGCTGGGATTTCACTAGAAGGCAAAAGAGCGAGAACAACGTCATAAAAAAAGTCATAAAAGTCAGTGTGGTTCTGTACATCTCCGTCCTGCGCCAAAATCCGCGCGGGCTCTTGGTAGGATCTCTTGCGCGGTGTCCAGTCAGGTGACTCTGTTTGTTGGTTCCGGTGATCGCGGGATAAAAGGTATTATGGTGTCCGGGTCCCATGTCTGTGTAGGTGCTCGTGTGGTATGGCCACAGTCCCAGTTTGGCGAGCACAGCAGGAGCTTCTTTGTCCGAGGAGATCTTATGAGTGGTTCCGTTGTGGGTGATCAGGAGGGCCCTGGGTGTGCCCCATCTGTACTGCACCCCAGCGGTGCGCAATTGGCTTGTGAGGTGGTGCAATGTACGACGCCACTGGAGCGTGGCTCTAGTCAGGTCCTGAAAGAATAATAATTGTGCACTTTCAAAGTCCAGGGGAGTTTTACCCCGTATTGCCGCCATGATGTTGAGTTTGTCCCGTGAGGTGGCCCAGCGCAGGATGACGTCTCTGGAACTTTTGTTGGGCATATTGGGTGTAGGCAGGAGCCTGTACATCCCGTCAAGAGTGGTTTTCTTGGCTGTTGCGGCCGGCAGGATAGTGGCCAGAAGCCTCCTTACATAGTGGGGTAATTCGTCAGGTGTGACGTCAGCGGGTATTCCGCGTATTTTTATGTGATTGTGACGGGCGCGGTCCTCATGGGTCGACATTTGTAAAGCGAGACCCTGTTGATTAATCTGCATTTGTTGGAGCTCAGTTTTTATTTGTGTTATGTCGGTTAGCAGGGTTGTGATGGTCTCTTCTGTCCCCCTTACTCGCTCCGTCATCATTTGTAGGTCTCCTTTAAGTATGCCCACATCCGTGGCTAGTGTTTGTTTTATGTCCTGTACCCAGTTGTGCAGGTCCTGTTTAGTGGCCAGGGTGTTATCTGGAGGTGCTTGGATTGGTGCCCCTATGTGTTCTTCCTCCCTCTCTGCATGAGCGGGTGTTTGGGGTTGAGAGCGGGGTGGTGTCGGGGCCCGTGAGGCCTCCGCGGCCATTTTGGATTGCGCCTGCCGCTGCAGTAGAGCTCCGATGTCGGCCTGCTCTGCTGGCATACCCTGCTGCGACTTTTGAGTGCGTCTCCCCATGCTAGTTGGGGCAGTGTCAGGGGTCGGCTGGGGGCTGCCTGCTAGGTCTGGCTCACCTCTTGTGAAGATCCCGTCAAGGAAATACTCCAGTCCGGTGGTATTTGGCGTGGGGTAGGCCTTAAGCCTCCGTTTCACCTTACCGGATCGTGGGGTTTGGAAAAAAGGCATGAAAGTGTGCGCCTCTCCCTCCCGAAGCCGTTTTTGGGGTAAGTTTAGTGATCCGTCCGTTTTGTTTCAGGATGGCGTCGGATTTGTAACAGGAGGATTGGGAGCTCCCAGAAATGGCGACCGCTCCGCTTCGGGTCCAAGCTCCGCCCCGTCAATAATATTTTTTTATTCACTTTAACTTAATTTTTTTTTATGACTCCCCTATATAATATATGTCTATATATCATATATATAATGTCATGCTAAGTGTATTTTTATATTAATATGTACATATATTAATATAAAAATACACTTATAATGAAATTACACACGTATATATAATATATATAATAACTATATATATTGTATATATATATTATTATAAAATACAAATAATAAGTAATTTAAATTAAATTAAACATGTAAAAATAAAATAAAAATTAAAAAAAATTATATATCTATACGAAATTTTATTCTAACTGTATTTTGATATTAATATATATATATTTATATCAAAATACACTTAGAATGAAATTGTATATATATCTATGTATATATAAATAAATAAAAAGAATACGAACTATTCATATGTCCATATACAAAATTACATAAATAATTATATAAATATACACAAAGCTTGACAAAGCCCGGTGTAGAGGGCGAAACGCGTTGATGTGATATCGGGTGCAGAGGTCTGATGCTCATAGCCGGCTTACAATCGTCCACACACTGATGCTCCCATGCTGCAGGAGAGAACCCACCGTATCAGCGCTGAGATCGGGCGGGAATTTTGAAACTACTGAGAGCAGCGGACGGTAAACGGCTACACAGCCTCTGATTTTACAAATGTGTATTTCGTGATATATTGGAAACAAATATCACAACTTGCTCAAGTAAGGGTTCCTATTTGGGGGGAAGGGTATCTTGTGATTTAATAAAACGGTTTTACACTATGAAAGTTTTCTTTTGTATCTTTTAAAGGTAAAAGCTACAGTGTATCTCCCATCTCAACACAGGATTAACCCCTTCAAGACTCCCTTATAAGACTATATGGACTCTTAAGCAAGTTTTTTATATATTTTTTGTGCATAAATCTAGACTACTGTGGGATTTAAGTGTTTCTATACATTTACTACTAAACTCACAGAGTTTTGTTTGATGATTTTTCTGCACATTTTTATAGGTTGCCTCACTGTATAGGCTACCATATATAGCGCTGACATTTTTTATTTTTCATATAAATATACACGTAGACTTCAAATATATAAATATGCATATATATTTAAATTCTACGTGCGTATTTATGTAATATTTTTACATAATTAAGTTATTTTATTGATTGCAATTTAAGGGACCTGCCTGCCAACCCAGGCCGAAAGTCCAGAGAATTTAATTTGCTATCACTGTATTTTACCCTGTAACGTTCTACGACACCCTAAAACCTGTACATGGGGGGTACTGTTTTACTCGGGAGACATTGCTGAACACAAATATTAGTGATTCAAAACAGTAAAACATATCACAGCGATGATATTGTCAGTGAAAGTGACTTTTTTTGCATTTTTCACACACAAACAGCACTTTTACTGATGATATAATTGTTGTGATACATTTTCCAGTTTTTAAACACTAATATTTGTGTTCAGCAAAGTCTCCTGAGTATAACAGTACCCCCCATGTACAGGTTTTATAGCGTTTTTGAAAGTTACAGGGTCAAATATTTTTACATTGAAAATGGCCAGGTTGGTTACGTTGCCTTTGAGAGCGTATGGTAGCCCAGGAATGAGAATTACCCCCATGATGGCATACCATTTGCAAAAGAAGACAACCCAAGGTATTGCAAATGGGGTATGTCCAGTCTTTTTTAGTAACCACTTAGTCACAAACACTGGCCAAAATTAGCGTTCAATTTAGTTTTTTACTTTTTTCACACACAAACAAATATGAACGCTAACTTTGGCCAGTGTTTGCGACTAAGTGGCTACTAAAAAAGTCTGGACATACCCCATATTGAATACCCTGGGTTGTCTACTTTAAAAAAAAAAAATGGACATGTGGGGTGTTATTCAGCGATTTATGACAGATAATAGTGTTACAATGTCACTATTGATACATTTTAAAAATGTATGTTTTAAAACCGCAATATCCTACTTGTACTTATAGCCCTATAACATGCAAAAAAATAGCAAAAAGCATGTAAACACTGGGTATTTTTAAACTCAGGACAAAATTTTGAATCTATTTAGCAGTTTTTTTCATTCGCTTTTGTAGATGAGTAAAAGATTTTTCACATAAAAAGTAAAAAAACATGTATTTTTTTCAATTTTTCATCATATTTTTTCATTTTTAAAAAATTAAATTACATGAGATTATATAAATAATGGTATGTAAAGAAAGCCCCTTTTGTCCTGAAAAAAACAATATATAATTTGTATGGGAACAGTAAATGAGAGAGCGGAAAATTACAGCTAAACACAAACACCACAAAAGTGTAAAAAGATGCCTGGTCGCAAATGTACAACATCGCAAAAACAGTCCGGTCCTTAAGGGGTTAAAAGTAATTGCTTATTTGCCTTTTTATTTCCAGTGGGCGAGGTTTCGAGCAGAAGCTCCGGGAGCACAGGTGGAAGGTTTGGCCTGTCCAGAAGAAATGTGGAAGCTATAGACTTCCTGCTTGGAAGCCTGATCAGGGATTCCATGGCACTGGGCACATTGGCAGCCTACAGTAAGGTTTGGGAGGGAACATTGACTTGTATCGGGGGTCATCATTTAGGGGAAGTTTGTCTTGAGGTCCTGTTGTGGTTCCTTTGTCAATTGTTTGCCTCTGGGGATTCTCTGTCAGTGGTCCATTGGAATTTGGTGGCGTTGGCTTTCCTATTTAAACTAAATGGATGGGAGGACCTGATGAAACACTTCCTGGTTCATCAGGCTCTTAAGGGTTTTCGGAAAAGGAAGAAGGCTCCGGACTCAAGAGGCCAGTGTCTTTTGCGTCGCTTCACCGGCATGTGGGGGTATTTCTGGGTATTTGTTGTTCTCGCTATGAGGTTTTACTGTTTTCGGTTGCTTTTGTTAGGGGTTTTTAAGTCGGTGAACTGGTAAGTAGTAGTCGGCTTCCTGGAGGTGGTTTCCAGGCTTTGGACGGGGAGGTTTGGGGTGATAGGGTATTGATTAATATTCTGCGTTCGAAAACGGATGTCTTTGGTAATGGATGCTTGATTACTTTGTTTTCCTTACCAGGGGCAATTGTTTGCCAGGTGGGTTGTGCCTGCGTTGGGGGCTCTTTCTTCTTACATGAGGATGGTTCTTCCTTGTCAAAGTTTCAGTTTGCTCGTATTTTTCATCTAGGTTTGAGTCGGTTGGGTTTGGATGTGTTGCAGTTTACGCATTCATTTCGGATCTGGGTTGGGTGATGAGTTGGTGAAGAAGGTCGGGCAGTGGGAATCAGTTAGGTTCCGGTCCTATGTGCGTCCTGATTGTTTGGTGTGCTTCATAGGTTTTGGAAAGGGGTTTTTGTTATATGTTATGGTGGTGTTAAGTTGTTTCCTTTCTTCCTCCAGTATGGATCACTTGGCTGATAGGCCACTCCTGCATTTATTGGTCTGAACGGAGAGCCGCAGTTTGTTACCAAGGCATGCAGCTGGGCTTTCCACAGGATATGGTCTGTCTACACTGTTCTGGTTTTTGTGGTTTTTGGTGAAATAATGTTTGTTCTGAGCTGTTTTGGAGGCTAGGGCAGGGACAGGCTCCGGATTTCATTTTGATTCACGCCAGAGGGGATGATCTGTGGCTTCTGTCCCAGAGGGAATTGGTGCGTAGCATGCCCATTCACTTTTATTCGGGCAAGAGGGGCAGGTAGATTGGTTTTTTATTTTTTATTGCTGGGAGTTGGCTAGGATCTTGGTGACACTCTGTCTAGACACCCTTAGTGGGAGGAGGAGGGTGGACAATGGCATGCCCACACCTTTATGACATTAATACAAGCATACCTAAAGCCCGTGGGTGGGGGCTCTTAAATATTATTATTATTATTAAAAGTGAGAGAAAAAAGTACTTGATCCCCTGCTGATTTTGAATGTCTGTCCACTGAAAAAATAAATTATCAGTCTACACTTTTAATGGTAGGTGTATTTTAACAGTGAGAGACAGAATAACAAAAGAAAATCCAGAAAAACGCATGTCAATAAAGTTATAAATTGATTTGCATGTCAATGAGTGAAACAAGTATTTGATCCCCTATCAATCAGCAAGGTTTCTGGCTCCCAGGTATCTTTTATACAGGTAACAAACTGAGATTAGGAGCAATCTCTTAAAGGGAGTGCTCCCAATCTCAGCTTTTTACTTGTATAAAAGACACCTGTCCACAGAAGCAATCAATCAGATTCCAAACTCTCCACCATGGCCAAAACCAAAGAGCTGTCCAAGGATGTCAGGGACAAGATGTAGACCTACACAAGGCTGGAATGGGCTACAAGACCATCGCTAAGCAGCTTGGTGAGAAGGTGACAAATAGTTGGTGTTGCAAATTCTCAAATGGAAGAAACACCAATTAACTGTCAGTCAACCTTGGTCGGGTGCTCTATGCACTTTGACACTTTATTACAAGTTTGTTTTAATTCTATATTTGTTTTTTAATAATAAAGTTAATTTCCAAAATTACCTTTATTTATATTATTCAATTGAAATCCTGCTGCTGCTCTATTGCTTCTGCTTCCTGCACATCCCAGGTGAGGATTGTACCACCTTAAGCGCATACCACCAGAACAAGTTATTGCTCTTAAAACTGTAAGTAGGATACCTTCCTTTTATATACTTCATATTATTTACAAAATACTGTGCCATTGGTTCTTTTTTTTTTCTTCTCTACTTCTCTTATATATCCAACACTGAGAATTGGATGACCAGTACTTGAAACTTCTACATATCCTGAGATGGGGATTGTACCGTCCATGTGCTAAACAGCAAAGCTCTTAGCAGCTCAAGAAAGTGTGAGTTAGCATTTTATTGGGCTACAAATTGTTTAACTATTAACCTGACATACTGTACTATCACCTGTTCCTATCTTAATTTTTTGAGGTCTTCATAAAACCATACATCAGTGGACCTCATATACTGTATGTATTTGCATGAATTTGTTAAACGTACTTTTCCCTTTTGGCACGGTTTCCCTAACTCTTTTTTCCACACATTCAGATTACATCCTGATGATGTTACTTTTGCCCAACATCCAGGGGTTGTTACTATTACCCAATTTAATAGTACTCATTTTATCTACCTCAGAAGGATGAAGGGCTGAGTCAACCCTGCCAGGATTTGAACCTGCAACCCCCAAGGGTTCAACAGATGATGCATTAGCCCACTGAGAAATCTCACTATTATTCTTATCTGGCATTATATGTTACCACAATGGGCCCTATTGGTTTTTTTTTTTATATATATTTGTTTCCGGTATATTTATCTATAAAACTACATATCCGTCAGTGGGGATTGTATGGCGCTTTACTTAGAGCTGGTTTAAGGCTCCATCAAATGTGAGTGCTTGTTTTCATATCTGTGTTGTGAGTCCACACCTAGCACTAAACATATTGCACTATTATCTGCCATGTCTTTGTATTATTTCATATATTGGATTACAAGCCAAAGTCTGGAGAACCGTTAACTAATCATCTTTTGTCCATCAATAATCTTTTCCTTTTTTTGGGGGCAAAATGGACAGTATTTTGAATCACAAAACCAATAAAACAATTAATTAATTCCTCATTTCACAATCCAGTCATATGGGGATTGTTTAAAATTAGTGAATATTAAATTTTAGGCGAAAACGACTGAACTGGAAAAAGATCTCTAACTCAGCTCTATTTCATTGAGTTATTTTGGCCTAACATTTGAAATTCACTTTAAATTTACTCTAAAATCCAGACATTTCACACTTTGGTGAATATCCCTTATATGATTATGCTTATGCCCTCAAACGTAACATAATGAAGTTATAACAAACTAAGAAACTGTCACGACTTCCAACAGGAAGTGAGCATGTCCACAACGCTACAGGGATTGCATCTAACTTATCTATAGTGTGGCAGATCGCCCCCTGTTCCTCCTGCTCTTCTGTGCCCAACATGAGTGGCTTTCGGAAGGTCCTGCTGCATTCCCGCATCACATATTAGCCCCGCCTCAAACCATGCCACTGATGCATGCGTCATCACGTCATCAATGCGCACGTCAGGCTAGGGAGGCTTATTTAAACTCTGTAATGCATTTTATCAGTGCCCTGTTGTGGTTCCCCTTGTGGCTGTGAGAGAGTGCGTTCCTATAATGACATAATCTGGTAAATTGACTTTGGCTTTTATTTTGACTCTCTTTGGGTCCTGAGATGGAGCTGGCTAGACTCCTAAATATATACATATAGAAGAAAAACATTGTTCTCTGGCTAGACTCATAAATATATACATATAGAAGAAAACCATGGTTTTCTGGCTAGACTCCTAAATATATACATATAGAAGAAAACCATTGTTTTCTGGCTAGACTCCTAAATATATACATATAGAAGAAAACCATGGTTTTCTTCTATATGTATATATTTAGGAGTCTAGCCAGCTCCTTGGTTTTGCACCCCTCCCTGTTACAGGTGCCTCATCTCAGGACCCTATTTAAGACTTGTACTGCAGAGAACCTGAGATGGAAGGATTTCCCCAAGTGAGTAGCTCATTTAGCAGACAGAGTAGGACCTGCCAAAGATGGGGTACATTGGCGTTGTGGCAGGCTTATGCAATGTATGATCATATAATGTAACTAAACCCCCATTATTTTTTGCCTAGATTAGATGTTTTTAATAAAACTAACAAAATTGTTCAGAACTAAAATAGCTGTATAGTAGATAAGTGAGTGCGTTGGATTTTAATTTTTACTGTACTTATTGGCCCCCAGCATGACCCCATTTAAACATGTTCAGGTGAGTGCAGCCAAATCCCTGTTTTCTCTTTTTCTCTCGCTCTTTTTCTCTCTCACTTGAACTCAATTACAAAATTAAAAATTGTATGTGTCTTTAAAGGACCACTATAGGCACCCAGACCACTTCAGCTTAATGAAGTGGTCTGGGTGCCAGGTCCATCTAGGATTAACCCTTTCTTCTATAAACATAGCAGTTTCAGAGAAACTGCTATGTTTATATTAGGGTTAATCCAGCCTCTAGTGGCTGTCTCATTGACAGCCGCTAGAGGCGCTTTCCTATGAGACTGGCTGAATGCGCGCCGAGGAGGAGGAGAGGAGTAAAGTCCCCCGCCCGGCGATGGAGAAAGAGGTAAGTTTAACCCCTTCCACCCGCTAATAACTAAGTACTAGTCATACTTTTAAAAGTCCTCTGAAGCCTCAGAAATCGTCATTGGGGTGGTGCCATCCCCTCTATATTGGCACAATACCTATTATCCTTAGAGCCAGGATTGAATGCCTCTGTACAAGGTCAGCTTAATACCTATTTTATATTTTATGGTTTTATTGGATATACTACATATTGGATGCCTCTCTCTCTTTTATCTTTTGACGGAGTGAATATCAGAATGGAGGAGTGGTGTGTTGATGCCCTCAAACCACAAAAGACCTTTTTTTACAGAGCCAATATATGTAAAAAAGGTATTTTTTTTTCTTTTTTTAAAAAGGTATTTTATATATAGGCTGCGATAACATGTGTATGGGCTGATTTTAAAGATATAGCATTCATATTTTTTTTTACCATCTGCACTATATTATTTTTGTTTTTTATCATGTATGTACTTGACAGGCACTTTCTTATCAAGAAAACGTGGGTTAAGCTACCCCCGTAATATTTATTACAGCTCTCCACTAATGGTATATTGGTATATGCTCTACTTATGCCACTTGAAGTTTTGTAAGTAATGAAACCATTTGAAAATTGTTTGACAACTTAAGAAATGAAAAACGTCTGTACGAAGATCCAAATTAATTTAAGGATATATTTAAAACATGATGTTTCCTCATGACAAGTTCCTGTTTATCAAAATTCTAAGAAGATAAAATATAATTTTTCAGATAAAGTAGATATATTTAGGTAGGATATCAAAAACAGTTACCTTCAAAATGCTACATAAAAGGAGAGAACATTTTCACAATGATTCACAATTCAAACATAGTGCTCGTAGAGAGAAAACTTGTAAAGCAAGTTAACATCTTAATGAAACCAAAATATTGGAATGACACTCCTGTATAGAGTTATAAATAAATTAAATCAAGTCTCACAATATATAGTGTACACAATTATAGTGTGATAAGGAAAATAAACACTACATGAGACAATACCACAGCTAATTCAAATGCTTCATTGTGAGAAAATACCTTTATTATTGCTAGGATTGCGTGGAATGTCTACTAAATATTAAAAAGTAATTACAGTCCAGTCTATGATTAGCTGTCCTCAAAGAGAGCCTTGTTAACAAGCCTGATCGTAAGGGTCATTCTGATCCCCTATCTAGTAGAGATATATATATTCTAGAATCTACTATTTTTTTGGAGTGGAGGCCACTAGGAGATATCCTCGGTGAAGATTTACACCTTAATTTCTATATAAGTGACTTTGAGGATTAGTTCCATCCTCCTCTGACAGCTTGTCTTAACTATTCCCCACTTTCACTGTAATTACTTTTTAATATTGAGTAGACATTCCACGCAATCCTAGCAATAATAAAGGTATTTTCCCACCTTTTTTCCCCTTTTTTCTATTTTTTAACCTTATAGCAATGCCCAGTAGGAAGGCTGAGCTAGGTAGCCCACTTACTATAGTCCACTATAACAGACAGACACACATAGAAGACACACATACAATACACACACACACACACAAGACACACATACAGACACATACAGACACACAGACAGGCACACATACACACATACAGACACACAAGACACACATACATACACACACAAAGACACAGACAGGCACACAGACAGGCACACATACACACACACAAGACACATACATACAAACAGACAGGCACACATACAAACAGACACACACATACATGCACACACACACACAAGACACACACACATACAAGACACACACATACAAGACACACATAGGACACATACAGACACACAGACAGGCACACATACACACAAACAGACACACAGACAGGCACACATACACACATACAGACACACAAGACACACATACATACACACACAAAGACACAGACAGGCACACATACAAACAGACAGGCACACATACAAACAGACACACACAGACATGCACACACATGCAGACACACACACACACATACAAGACACACACACACACATGCAAGACACACACACAAGACACATATAGGACACATACAGACACACAGACAGGCACACATACACACATACAGACACACAGACAGGCACACATACACACATACAGGCACACATGCACACATACAGACACACACAAAGACACAGACAGGCACACATACACACACACGACACATACATACAAACAGACAGGCACACATACAAACAGACACACACAGACATGCACACACACATGTAGACACACACATAAGACATACATAGACACACACACATGCAGACACACAAGACACACATACAATGACACATACATACAAAGACAAGACACACATATATACAGACAGACACACACACAAGACATACAAAGACACACACACACACAAACAAACACACACATTATATTTAAGTCACCCTCCTGTTTCCTACCTTTAAGGTGCAGGAGGGTGACTTTTCCTGGGGTCCAGTGGTGGCTCAGGTGGATGGGAGTCCCCAGAGTTCCCACTCTGACTCCCTCTGCTTCTTCCCGCGCGGCTCTCAGTTTTAGCTGGGAGGAGTGACCGGGGAATCACTTCCTCCCAGCTCTGTGATGTCATCACAGGGGGCCCGGTCACGCTGTTAAAGCGCCCAGCGCTGACCGGGCCCCCTTACAATCCGCATCCATCGGGTGGCCCTGACAGCATGGGCCACCCGATGGACACTTTGGAAGGCGGCCCCGGCGGTTTACCGCGCGGGCCGGAGCCGCAAATGGTCACAGCGGTACCCAGTCGCACGGGTACCGCCGGCTCGCGCCCGCCCGCACTATCAACCTGGAAATTCCTACCGCCCACCTGGAATCCTGAAATGCCCACTAGTGGGCAGTAGGGACCAGGTTGACGACCCATGCTATAGACAGACCACATACATTAAAAGTGGTCTGGGTGTGGTGGGCCTGTCCCTTAAACGCTGCAAAGTAAATCATTTCAGTTTTAAAGAAACTGCATTTTTTACATTTCAAGGTTTAGACTTCCTCTAGTGGGTGTCCTCTAGAGACGCTTCCTGGCTTCTCACAGAGTTTAACTCGCTTTGCTTGAGGACATCCAGCGTCTTGAAAACTCCATAGGAAAGCATTAATTCAATGCTTTCCTATGGGGAGGCTAAATGCGTGCATGGCACTTGCTGCACATACGCCTTAAATTCCTGTATCAGTGTGATGTCGCGGGAGGAAAAGCCTGATTCAGAACCAAGGAACATCCGCACTGGAATCAGGTAAATGAAAGATTTTTTTTAACCCTTTCTAGACTAGGGTGGGGGCAGTGGCAGGGGTGCACTATAGTGTTAAGAATACAGTTTACAACTCGCACAAGTGGCCATGTGGCACGCGCCATTGGATGTGAGGAGATGGGTGGACTTGGAATCCCTCCTAACAGGTGCAGACCTCCCTCAATACCACATATGGGTACCCAAGGCAGATAGGCCTATTCTAAGGACTACATGCCCAGCCATACTTAACTCCCTGAGAATCTGGGACGCTACTGCACACAAATATAAATTGACATCCTCCCCGTCACCACTGACCCCCCTCCTGAGAAACCAGGTATGGCAGCGAGAGATTTCACAAACCTAGAAAAAGTAGGACTGCAGAGGATATGCCATATTTTGAGCACGGCCAGTTGGTTACCTTCGACCACCTAAAACAGCTGGCACACCTCACCCCCACAGATTTATTTCGGTACTTACAGATTAGGGACGTACAACACCCACAGGTGCGACAAGCCGCTAGGGGGCCACAAACTTTCTTTGAGAGAATGTGCCTTAACGAAACCGCACAGCGGGGATTAATAACTACGATGTACACGCACATATGCTCAGAAACAAAGGAATGGGGTACCCTAGCCTATGCAGACGCCTGGGAGAGGGATCTAGGGGAGATCCTGGAAGGGGTAGAGTGGAGGGAAATCTGGGAAGCAAATAGTGCCGTATCCATATGCGTTTCCCTTCAAGAACAGTCCCTTAAAACAATGTTCAGGTGGTATACCACCCCGGCCAAACTGCACCGCATTAAACTAACACAGACCGATAATTGCTGGAGGGGATGCGGCCTTAGAGGCACATATATCCACATGTGGTGGGAATGCCCACACGTGCAGAATTTCTGCACGAAAATACACAACCTAATTAACAGAATTTTCCACAGAGCGCCCAAATTAGACCCTTGGACATATTTACTCAACAGATCCTTAGATGACTGGACGAAGAGGGAACAGAAACTGATCCATAAGATCACACTGGCCGCTAGGAGAGCAGTAGCGCAGACGTGGCTACAAGCAGACATGCCACCCATACAAAGGGTAATCTCCAACATTAAAGAGGTGTATTTAATGGACAGTTTGACCGCCCGGGTAAGAGGATCAATGACCAGATTTGACAAATTGTGGGAACTGTGGCAGAGCAGCGACCTCTCAGATGATACGACACATAGCCAACCCCCTTAGGCTAGGGACGATCCTAGATTAGGGCCTAAAAAAGACGGACATAAATCACAGAACTTCACACCACTCTGAACTGACGTACAACCTTCCCCTACCCCCTCCTTCCTTCTCTCTATCGCCTCCTCTCTCCCCTCTCTTCTATCTTCTTTTCTCTCCACTTTTGTGCTCTTTGTTTCACAATATTGTGGGGGAACCGGGAACCGAACCTTGTTTGATAGCGAATTAGAGAACCCCTGGCCGGCCCAGGGTCACACCACAAGGGACGGGAGACAGAGTTCCCTCATGACAAAAAAAACGCTACCTTACTACACTGTATGCAACGTAAGGCAAAATGATGTATGTTTAATACCGTTGGTTTCAGATATAGAGTACGCTAACGACTGAATGCAATTTGTTTTGTTGAGGCAAGCACTTGTCCTATAAAGTCGGGACATAAGGGAACGAGATTGCATAACAGATGAAAAACCCACAATGTTCTGCACCCCTATTGTGCTTCGTAAAATTGCAACTGTTGGGACAAAATGAGCAAACAATACCATTGTTGTGATTCTTAACCGAAAAACCCTTGACAAGTAGCAGAACAAACTAACCCAGAGGGTACGAGATGTAATGCATACATGTATCATACATGTGACAATGTATATCAGTGTTGCGATCTTATGGGCTTTTGCATAAGCCATGTTGTCAATGTCATATTGCTACCTTTGTCAAGACGAAAAATAAAGAATTAAAAAAAAAAAATACAGTTTAGTGTTCCTTTCAATATTCATTACAGGCATCTGTTTTAAATAAGGTGAATTTATAGGTGGTTGTTGCAAACTTGTCTTTTTCCCTTAACACTTAAATGATCCAGGGGTAATGTGTTGTCAGAGAGGAACAGTCTACAGTTAAAACCAGGTGCTAAAAGCAGCTTAGTGTATCCTATTCATTTCAATGGGACATTTTAAAAAGTCAGGCACAATGTGGCTGTCAGTAAAAGTTATAATTTGCAGCTTAGAACAGTTACAAATGTGAATTCCACTTTACCGACATGATGGTGAATGATTGCGTCCAGTACTGAAATAAGCCCATGGTTGGCTAATTTAATAAATAAAATGCAAGTCAAGTTTTATCTCAAAGATGCTTTATTAGCAAGCACAAGATAATTTATAGTAGGAAAATGTCACGGGTAAATATGAAACTGCTGATTAAACCCATGATTTGATTATTTCATTTCTATTTCTTACTTATTCTAGATTAAAATAAAAAGATTATATAAGAAACGGCAGTGATTGCAAACAAAATGAGCAGCTAATACAGAGATCAACTAAATATTAGTCCAGTAATGGTGTCAGGAGGGGAATTGTCCCCAGGACCACTGGCATAGAGAGGATTGTGGCTTCTGCATCCAGCACAATACTAATCTATATTATGTAACTATATTATTTTATCATTAATGCATTCTAGTTCTTGCAGCCTTAATATAAAACCAAGATAAACTGCCCCCCCCCGCCCCAACGATGCCCCAGGCCAAATGTAGCCAGCCCAACCCTAATTGAGGTTATACATTTAATCTCAAGCTCCTTGCCAACACCCTACCCTTGGATTGCCCCCCAATTAAATTTTGCTATCGATTACTAACATCCTTACTTTAGTTGATTTACTATAAATCTTTAAGCTTTAATCAAGTAGAATTAATAAAAAAGATGGACAGTAATGCTTGGTATATATATGCGCATATGTTATTGTGGCAGTAGTTTTAGTAATCTCCACCGGATTGTTTAAAAGTGATCAGATATTCTGGATATGCACGGTCATCGTAGAAAATGACAAATATTTTTGGATTATTGACATTATCCACTGTGCTGTCATAGCGTACTTTAGGATCCTCAGGTGTTGGTGGTGGCTCAATACATGTTCTGTCTGAGTAACAATATTTCCCTGTTATGACGGCAACCTGGTAGACGCGCTTCTCTTCTTGATCATCTTTAGGAGAGTATTTATCATCGGAAGAATATGATGCACGTGTAGCGAAGTATGTTCCTTTTCCATAACGGGTGGCTGAAAGAATAATAGTAATAATACAACATATGTGAATAAAATAATACTATTAAATACAGCTATAGTAATTCCATACAACACAAATTTAATTTATACCACGCTTGTTTACAAAAAGCTTTACATGTAAAAAAAATAAATCAGTGGGATGTCTAGAGAAAGCCGAGTTATCATGATCACTTAAACATGGCTGTACAAGTTATATTGTAGTATAAAAATACAGTGTTAGATAACGTATTGTCTCCACATATAAACATCAGATAAAAGTGCATTTCTGATTGCATGTAACTGAGTTTCAGAATGTTGGACCACCATACAGTAGAAAAGATTCTAGTTCAAGGCATATGTATAGGTTTGAGACAATTGTCTCATTCAAAATCTTTATTGTTAAAAGAAGGTGGATGCCTAACTCTGCAGGCTAAAAAATGCAGGTAAATATGATTTTTTTTTTCATATTTACATGCGTCTTCTTTTGTCTGCTAAACCCACTCCAGAGAGATACTGCTCTAACCAATCAGTGTCCTATCCCTAGGAATGCTGGAAATGTACATTGGGTATGACTGCCAGATTTACACATGTGCAGTCGGATGTTCTCTTCACCTTAACATTCTGACAGAGGGAAAAGAGAGGGAGTTTGATCATTGTGATTCACGGAGAGCAGGCTGCAGTGTCGGGTTTCTTTCTCCTGTTGCGGCACAATGAAACTGGAATGGGTGGGTAACAGGGAGGGGTGAGGCTCAAGAAACTTCCCTAGCTGAGGAGTGTATCCAACAATGCAATCTGACCAAGTTTAATAGGGTTAATAAATGTTTATCAAACACCTATCGTAGTTTTATTTGCTTTATTTTGGTTTGTATATTTGTTTAAAAGTGTTTGTTTGCTGGTTTAAAAAAATATTTTCAAGTGATGCATGTTACTATAGAGAAATTATGGATACTGTTATTTTTACTTGTAGGTCTCAGTGGGCATTAAGTCATGAAGGGTATAAGGAAATTATTCTCATCGGCACTCTCCTTCTCTATTGGAAGTTACAGGGCCCTAGAGATTGGGCACCTTTACTCCTTGAGGCAGTGACTTAAGGTGAAGATGGTTTTTAAGGGTATCCATTTTTTTATTTAGAGGTGCCCAACCGGTGTGACGAGGCTCACTGCTCTAAACCATGCAACCTTGCTCTTGACTACATTGTTTGTCAGAGAACCCACTGTGTCCACCTGGTGTGCCAATATCACTGCGTAATGTAGATTCTTAAGTTGTTTTTTTTTTACTGCCAATTCTAAATTCAAAAGTGGCCTAGGCATTAAAATATACACCCCCCTACAGAATCGGAAAATGCAACATTTTTCCATTTTTAAATAGTTTTGATATAAAAAAAATCTTTATTTTATTTAGGCTCTTCTCCTGATGAATCTGTGGATGCACCCTGTGTCTGTGCTCATTCAATCCTTATACATATACAACCTTGACTTTGCCCACATGCCCTAACTCTGCCCATTCGTCCTTAGTCTTTATGAATCTACCATTTACTTTGATAGCCTACTAATTAAAATTGAAACCTTATATATCTGCATATTCAACCTGAGTCCCCAAGAATATGTCCAATCACCCTGAGACAATACCAGGGCTGCCACCAGAAATTTAGGGGGCCCCTGACAAAGCACAATATCTGCCCCCCCACCCACGAGTCCACCCACAGGACTCCTACCTAGTCCACTGACAATGATAGAGGACTGAATGTGGTGTGTATAGTGGAAGTGAATTAGAATGTGTGTAATGGATGTAGTGTTTGTGTGTATTAGATACTGTTTGTGCAGTGAATGCAGAGTGTGTGTGTAGCGGATGCAGTGTGGATAGTGAACGCAGAGTGTGTTTGAGTAGTGGATGTAGTGTGTGTACAGTGATATAGTGTGTGTTTGTGTAGTGGATGTAGTGTTTGTATGTACTAGATGCAATGTGTTTAGTGGATGCAGAGTCTGTGTATTAGACGCAGTGTCTCTGTATAGCGAATGCAGAGTGTTAAAATGTGTGGTGGATGTAGTGTGTGTACTGTGAATACAGGATGTTTATGTAGTGGATGCTGTGTGTATAGTTAATGCAGAGTGTATGTTATTGTAGTGAATGCAGAGTGTGTGTCAGTGTAGTGAATGCAGAGTGTGTGTCAGTGTAGTGAATGCAGAGTGTGTGTCTAGTCGAAATTGCCGTGATGTGTTAATTAGATACAGTGTATCTGTATCTTTGGATCTACAAGTCTCGGATAATAATGTACCCAGGGGGGAAAAAGTATATATGTATATACACAGTCGGAAAATAACTTAAGGGGACATATATGGCCCACATGATAGAAAGCGGTCCATAATGGATCCCTTGGTGGATTGCACGGACTAAAGTCCAAAATTCAACAAGTTCATAGGTTAAAGCTGGAACTAGATAAAGTGTCAACCGATCTATGAAATATCCATATCCCATGATTGTACATATTAAATAAGCACGGTTTTGGTACCTGAGAGAGAAATAAAGCTATTAATGTGATATAGACAGTAGCCAAGTTGCTGATGATAGTGGCCATAGGTTTAGTTCATCATTTACCAGTCACCAAACTTGATCCTAAAGACAGGGTACTTAATCAGATGAGGATGATTAGATAGTCATAAATAAATGAGTGCATATATTCAGGGTTAAGAGAGCCACCGATGCTTTTAAACCAATACGAAAAATAAGTGATTCAAAAATTATATATACAGTGTGAATTAAAAATGTACATATATAATACAATTGTATAAGTATTTAACCTGGTGCCATAAATGTGTCAATATTTTTCAATGAAGGGGGTGAATGTAAACCCCTCATTCAACCCATTGGGGGCCAAAGTTTTGAATTTATAGATCCAGTAGCACTCTCTTTTGAGGAGGGTATGATCCAGATCCCCTCCTCTACGACCTAAGGACACTTTCTCAATCCCAGCAAATCTAGTACCTTCGGGGTTACCGGAGTGTTGGTTTCTTATCTGCCTCGCCACAGGGGTGTCCCTCTGGTTTCTCACGGAGTGTATGTGCTCCATGATCCGCCTTTTGAAGGGGCGAATCGTTTTGCCCACATACCTGAGACCACATGCACAGATTATAAGATAGACAAGGCCTTTCGTATTGCAGTTAAAGAACTGCTTAACATTGCAGACCATCTGATCACGTGAATCTGTGAGAAGTTTGGAGTCCTTGCAGATGTATCTGCATGCCACACATTTCCCACATTTATAGGTCCCTTGTACGGAAAGCCAGGTGCGACCAGGTTTGGTGGAAGAGAAGTGACCCTTTTTTGCTACACCCTTTTCTCCCCCTAATCGACTACCACTTGCAACTCTCCCAAGCCTATAGAAGTTGCTTTGATTATAGTCAGGGAGTTTTTTTGAAGGGTGTGACTAGGGCATCAGTGGTAGGAATTGTTCCATATCAAGGACATTTCCCTGAAGCACTAGTGCTGAGTGACGGACCCCACAGGTTAGGGGGACTTCCCTGTTATATTCTCAGGGTAACTCCCTGAGGACGTTTATCCCCGTCCAGGCACGTTCTCGTTTGATACATCCTCCTGTGTTTTTATATTTTTTTCTTTTCTTTTCAAGTTTCCTATTGCAGGCAAAACTATTTTATTACAGTAACTATTAAAAGCTATGTTTTAATATTCTTTGCACATATGTATAGTTATCAATTAGGGGGCGCCCTACTTGTTCTGACTTACCAAGTCTGCTTTTCTATTTATACACTTATGTGAGGGTTACCCCCTGCTCAGGTTGCCCCTGGGACACACCCCCTAGTTGTTTCCCTTTTGGGTATCCAACTTTCTTTGATCCAAAAGAAGGCAAAAAAAAAAACAGTTTTTGTGTGTGTTTACTAGTGTATGCATGTAATGTAATAATGTAAATGTAATAACTGTTATCCCCCTCACTGCTTCTTACCTGGTTTAGGGTGGGGGGAGATTCCATCCCTGGTATTCCGGTGGCTTTGTGGGCCCCCCCGGCTCCCTGTATTAGCAGAGGGGGTCCAGCAGACTGCAGCAGTATATTACAGCATGATGTGCGTGCCGCGCGGAGCATTGCCATGGTAACTCGTGGCAACGCTCTGCCGGCCGCGGATCTCGCAGGAGTTAGAGAAAGGGGAAATGCTGTAATATACTGCTGCAGTCTGCTGGGCCCCCTCTGCTAATACAGGGAGCCTGAGGGCCTGCGGCTGAACCTATATATATCGATCATCGCTATATATACGTGCAGAGAGGCAAAGTGGGGCCCGGGACTGCCAAAGCAGTCTGGGCCCCCAGGACCGCCGGGCCTGTGACAACCATTATGGTCGTCACCCCCTGATGGCGGCCCTGGACAATACGTTCGAACACAGCCATCCACCTGGATAACATTAAGCAGCTCCCCTGTGTTAAGGAGACCTCTAAATAACCACATTTCTTTTGTTATCGATTTGACTAATTTTTTTTTGAGGATGGAAATTCAGACAAACAAAAATGGAAAAAAGTGAAATGAATAATATTAATAAACAAATTTTCTTCAGTTTCTAATCTTGGTTTAGAAACCTAGTAGTAAAAAACAAAGCTAAAACACCATAGTAATTACCATTTTTCCCATTATAACTCCTGTTAAATCCATTTAGATTAATATTCATAGTTGCTTCTTTACTTGTTCCATGATACAGATGACGTTCATTCTCCTGATCTGGGTACCTGCTATCAACAGTGAACTTGTGGAGTGCATACCGTAGCCACATCTTTGCATTCTGGATCCTTTCAATCTATGAAAATAAACAAATATACAGTTGAAAAAGTCATGTTGATTACATTTTTGCCTTAATCACAATCTTTTGTTTAATAGCATGTTTATCGCTGTTTCGATACTTTTCAATGATTTTGACGTTAGTGGTTCAAAAATAGACAATCTTGAGATCTCTTTATCAATAATGAGGTCTGATGTTTAGTCAAATTTTATGTTGATAATGTTTTTTAAATGCCATTACCTATCATTACCTGGCAAAATGTTGACACATTTTTGGATTGTGATCATGTTGCAACCATTCACACAATACCAGCTGAAGTTCTTAAAGACTTATCAACAAAATACCAGATATGAATCACGGCCTTAGTTTTCAACCACAATACTTATGAAAACTAGATTGGAGATCAGAGCTTATCCTAAGTATCAATGTTAAAACAGGAAATTAAATTGAAGCATCTCAAGTAAATGCTCTTCAACCCTTGCAATCCATTCCCCTGCTCAGTTATACTGTATCCTCAGGGTCTCACCAGTATTTTTACAACCATCACCAGAAAATGCATATAGGGATGTCAGATGTGATGGACAGCTGTGAATATATTGCAAGTCTATTCTTAGTTATGGATGAAACAGCAATGAGATAAAGTGAGGTCACAAATAAATTTAAAGCGACACTATAGTCACCAAAACAACTTTAGCTTAATGAAGCAGTTTTATTGTACAAATCATGTCCCTGTAGTCTCACTGCTCAATTCTCTGCCATTTAGGAGTTAAATCCCTTTGTTTATGAACCCTAGTCACACCTCCCTCCATGTGACTTGCACAGCCTTCCTAAACACTTCCTGTAAAGAGTCATCTAACGTTTATCCTTCCTTTATTGCAAGTTCTGTTTAATTTAGATTTTCTTATCCCCTGCTATGTTAATAGCTTGCTAGACCCTGCAAGAGCCTCCTGTATGTGATTAAATTTCAATTTACAGAGAAAGACATACAATTGTTTAAGGTAAATTACGTCTGATTGAAAGTAAAACCAGTTTTTTTCATGCATGCTGTGTCAATCAGAGCCAGGGTGTCATGTATTCATCCGCTTATAAAAATGTGGTTAATGACATTTACTGTCCACACAGGAAAAGTTGTGCCGAGCAGCAACCTAATCCACAGAAGGGTTAATGCTGAGCAGCAATTATGCAAATGGAAACCTGGTAACTGACTTTGGGGTCAAAGGCCGGTTACAGCCTATCAGATCTAGAGGAGGGGTATTTAGGCCCAGTTCTCATCCTGCTCAGTGCCCTGTCGTGGTTTTACCTTGTGGTTGTCCAAGAGCGTGTTATTTATTCTGGTAATTCTGTTTTTTTGACTTTGGTATTGTTTTTGACTTCCCTGTTTTCTGGTATCCCTGACTCCTGGCTTTTCCTTATTGTTGTGTCTCTTTCTGTATCCCTTGACCTCGGATATTCCTGACTATTCTTTGGTACGTTAGTTCGGAAATTCTAAGGTCCGGTATACGTTACCTATCAGTCCTGTGTTACACAATTCTACGTGCTGGGTCATACTGTAATCCTGACATTACGACATGGCCATAGAGCCTGTAGAATTGTGTAAGCACATAGCTGCTTGTGAAAGGAAACTGGAGGAAAATGATCACCGCATGGATCAATTTGCCCAGGCCTTCAGTAAGCTTCTTACTCGAACAGCGCATCTGCAACCTGCATTTTGATGGTAATATTCAAGAATGCAGGGGATTCCTTAACCAAATGGAGTATCATTTTGAGGCCTCACCAGGATCTTTTCTCACAGACAGAGCTAAAATTGGTTACCTGATGAATCAGTTAAAAGGTAAAGCTTAAGCTTGGGCCAATCCATTATGGGAGAGTAATAGGAGTGTTGCACACAATTACCAGGAGTTTCTTACAGAATTTAAACTTACGTTTGAACCTTAAGGCAGGGAGGACAACGCCTCCACTGCTCTGATGCACATCAGACAAGGGAATCAGTCTATCTCAGATTATGCCATAGAATTTCGTACCCTGGCCTCTGAGGTAAACTGGACTAGCAGTGGGCTAATCTCTGCATTTAAAAATGGACTGACACTATGCTAGATGAGATTGCTGCTAAAGATCTACCCAAGAAACTTAACGAGTTCATCACATTTGTTATGCAAATTGATAATAGACTAAGAACCGTCATCGGTCGTCAAGGGGTTAACTCCTAAATGGCAGTGAATTGAGCAGTGAAACCTGAGAAGCATGATCTATACACTAAAACTGCTTCATTAAGATAAAGTTGTTTAGGTGACTATAATGTTCCTTTAAGAAGGTTAAAAAATGTATCTCTTTATTTTACAGAACAGATTTGAATAATAACATAATATAATGTAATGTTTTTTTACTAAAAAGAACTGAATGTGCAACAAGGCTTTCCGCTTTGGTTGCATAGACAGGCAATAATTTTTAACTATTTAATATGTGCACATCTCTCCCTACCTTTAACCAGTGTCTCCATTTGCAATGACACCTCCTCCTCTCACCCTGTCTCGGTTGGAGTCTCCCAAGGTTCTGTTCTCTCTTTATACTGCCTCTCTTGGCATACTCATTAACTCCTTTGGGTTCCGCTACCATTTGTATGCCGACGACACCCAAATATATCTCTCTTCCCTTGATCTCTCCCCCACAGTCCTACAACATGTCACTGCTTGCTGTTCTTCAGTCTTTGATTGGATGTCCTCCCGCTTTCAAAAACTCAATCTCTCTAAAACTGAACTTCTTATTTTTCCTCGTCCTTCACTTTCCCTGCAAGTTGATGGTACTTGCATCAGTCCATCCTTGCAAGCTCGTAGTCTTGCCGTTATCTTTGATCCTGGCCTCACCTTTGTACCTCATATCCAGTATGTTGCTAAAACCTGTTGATTCCACCTTGAAAAACATCGCCCGCATCCACCCCTTTCTCACGCAAGCTGCTGCCAAGGAGCTTGTTCATGCTCTGGTAATCTCTATAATAAATGCCACCGCCAGGCTGATCTTTCTCACCCGTCGCTCGTCCCATACCTAACCCCTCTGTCGATCCTTACACTAGTTTCCTGAATCCTGTAGCTGTTAATTCAAAATACTAACCCTTACCTATAAAACTTTAACCCCTTAGTGACCAGACCGTTTTTCAATTTTCTTACCGTTAAGGACCAGGGCTGTTTTTACATTTCTGCAGTGTTTGTATTTAGTTGTAATTTTCTTCTTACTCATTTACTGTACCCGCACATATTATATACCGTTTTTCTCGCCATTGAATGGTCTTTCTAAAGATACCATTATTTTCATCATATCATATAATTTACTATATAAAATTATTAAATATGATGAAAACATTTTAAAAATTCACTTTTTCTTTGATCTCCAAAATCCGCATCTACAACCGCCAAACACCTGTGCTAAATAGTTTCTAAATTTTGTCCTGAGTTTACAAATACCCAAATGTTAACATTTTCTTAGCTTTTATTTGCACGTTATAGGGCTATAAGTACAAGTAGGACATTGATGTTTTCAGCCTGTCTTGGCTGTCAGGCAGTCCCCCCAGACCGGGAGCAGCACCGATTGTCGTTGTCGGCGATAGGGTATGTATTAACCCCTTAACGCCGTTACGGCGTTCTATGCCGTCGCGGCTTTAAAGGGCTTTAAAGCCGTTGCGGCGGCATAGAACGCCGTAACGGCTTAAGCCCCCTGGAGATCGGAGGTACTCACCTCCACCGCGATCCTCTTCTGGGGGGCTGCCTCACAGCCCAGGCAGCCCCCCCACGGCAAATGAGGCCCCCAGGGGCCATGTGATCGCTCTCAAAGAGTGATCACATGGCCCCCTATAGCTGGCTGTGGATCTGCCAGCAGGGGGACTGTCTGAAATGTCAGACAGTCCCCCTGCTGGTGGGAAGTGTAAAAAAAAAGAGAGAAACATGTTTGGAATTAAAATAAAAGTATTTTTATATATATATATGTATGTATATGTATATGTGTGTGTATATATATATATATGTATATATGTGTGTATATATATATATATATATATATATATAACGTCATGCAAAGTGTATTTTAATATTAATATTTGTATATATATTAATATTAAAATACACTTAGAATGACGTTACATACCGTATTTATCGGCGTATAACACGCACCCCCTTTCTTACTCCCCCCTCTTCTTACCCCTTCTTACTCCCCCTCTTCTTACCCCCTTCTTACTCCCCCCTCCCCCTCTTCTTACCCCCTTCTTACTCCCCCCTCCCCCTCTTCTTACCCCCTTCTTACTTCCCCCTCCCTCTCTTCTAACCCCCTCTCTTTTTACTCCCCCCTCCCTCTCTTCTTACTTCCCCCTCCCTCTCTTCTTACTTCCCCCTCCCTCTCTTCTTACTTCCCCCTCCCTCTCTTCTTACTTCCCCCTCCCTCTCTTCTTACTTCCCCCTCCCTCTCTTCTTACTTCCCCCTCCCTCTCTTCTTACTTCCCCCTCCCTCTCTTCTTACTTCCCCCTCCCTCTCTTCTTACTTCCCCCTCCCTCTCTTCTTACTTCCCCCTCCCTCTCTTCTTACTTCCCCCTCCCTCTCTTCTTACTCTCCCCCCCCTTCTTCTTACCCCCTCCCCTGTAGTGTGGTCGAGCTGCTCTGCGGTCCGCGGTGCCCGGCCGGAGTGATAGGAAGGTGCACACTGAGTGTGCACTTCCTGTCAGTCCGACCGGGTACAGGAAACAGAAACTCCGCACGGGACAGGAGTTTCTGTTTCCTGTACCCGGCAGGACTGACAGGAAGGTGCACACTGAGCGTGCACCTTCCTATCACTCCGGCCGGGCACCGCGGAGCGCATAGCAGCTCGGCCACGCTACAGGGGAGGTGAGAAGCAACTGCAGCCGCCTGAGGCTCTTAGCAGAGCGCTCAGGCGGCTGCAGCATTTAAATTCTCTGCACCGTATATATCGGCGTATAACACACACCCATAATTTGCCCCCTATTTTCAGGGAGAAAAAGTGTGTGTTATACGCCGATAAATACGGTATATATATATATATATATACCAAGGTATATACCTTGGGTTGTCTACTTTTTCAAATGGTATGCCATTATGGGAGTAATTCTCATTCCTGGGCTACCACACAGTCTCAAAGGTAACATTACTAATCTGGCAAATTTCAATTTGAAAATGGAACGTTCTATATTTGACCCTGTAACTTTCCAAAACACCATAAAACCTGTTAATGGGACATCGCTGATTACAAATATGTGCATTTTTTTGCAGTAAAACCTAACAGTATTATGACATTCACAGCTCAAATGTGAGGCGAAACTACAAATTTAAATTTTGTTTTAAAGATTTCTCAGTTTTTTTTATTTTATTCATGATAAATTATGTTTCATATATAAATATTTGATATGAAATGAAAGCCCTGTTTCTCCTGAAGAAAATGATATGTAATAAGTGTGGGTGCATTTAATATGAAAGGGGTGAATTACGGTTGAACAGACATATAGCGCAAATTCCAGTTTTTGTTTTGTTTTGATCAGAACGTGTACTATTGACTCCGTCCTGAAGGGGTTAAGGAATGCCGCAGAAATACTAGGTTCGTCTGAGGTCCTTATGGACCGTTTTTGTCAGCCGTACCTAGTACGTCTGCAGTCGGGAAAGGGTTAAACAACCTGTTACATTTCTTCACTTATTCATAGATATGCCCCTTCTCGGTCTCTCCACTCTGCCAGTGGCCTTCTCCTGTCCGCTGCTCGCACCCTTACTGCTAACTTGTGCTTGCAGGACTTGTCAAAGGCAGCTCCCTTCCTTTGGAACAGCCTGCCTACCACCATCAGACTCTCCCCTAGTCTTCAATTGTTTAAGACGTCGTTCAAAACATATCTGTTCAGAAATGCTTATGGACTCCCAGAGTAACTTATCTATACTTATCCATATCTGTCTCTTGCTCTCCTAAGGAGTCATACTTCAGTCTCACGTTCCGCTCTGCTACTTTCCCACCTTGTTTGGTGGCTGAAACCCTTGTTGCCCTGTTGTGTTTTTGTACCCCACCTCATCTAGACTGTAAGCTTGTTTGAGCAGGGTCCTCATCTACCTATTGTTCCTCTTTCCCTGTGTAATTGTCTCATGTATTGTAAATTTCCCCCCCTCTCAAAATATTGTAAAGTGCTGCGGAATTAGTTTGCGCTATATAAATACCAATACTAATAATAATAATAATCATCTGACTAATACTCTGATCTCTATCTACAATTCTTCTCTTCAGTCATGACGCAGAGTCATACAAAATTAGTTTGAGTAACAATGCAGAACACATACATCTATAAGCTTTAAAGGGGCTCCAACCATAACCACTACAGAGTAGTGATCTTTGAAGTTGGACAGAATTTACATTACTAAAGTTGAATGTAAGGTTTGATTTTCTGGTAGAGATGTACCTATGTTAATTACATATTTTTAGTGGTTAGGCCCCCTATATGCTGAGCATCACATAATTCAAACTTAAACTAATCAGTTGTTTTTTTTTTTTATGTTAATTAATATTATATTATTTACCTTGGTTATTTCAGTTGTTTTTCCCTTCTTTTGTGATTTCATGAAATCAGTTTCAACTTTTTTATATTCGGCAGTATCTTTGTTCAGTTCTACACATGCAACATTTAGATCATTTAGGTCCATTGGACGCCAGTTTGCTGGTTGACGGAGGCTTTCTGAAGCAAGAACATTTGTATGTATCAAAGATAAAAGAAAATGTTAAAAAATATTAATGGTAATCAGGTATCACTGGTCCAAATTTTCATTTTTGTTCTTATTTTAAAAAATCTCCAAATCAGCAACAGTTTTAGTTTAGCTAATTTGACCTAAAATATACAATTGCCCACTATTCTCTGCGATGCCAAGACAAAGTGATTTAACGTAAATAAATAAATAGATAAATAAATAAAGGAAAAATGCTATCTTGCTAACATTCTGTGATTAAGATACTCCTAAAATCCATATTTCAGATTTCCAATATACCAATGACAAATTAATCTTTAAATACGGATATAGGTTTGCATTTTTCTAACCACCAGGATTGTTATGCAAGTAAGTGTTTCTTATGATTAAAAGCTCATATTTTCCATTTGTTTCCATTACCACTGTCTCCTGCAAAGATCATCAATTGTAATTGTAATTTCAGTGGATTTCAGTGATAATTTCAGCTGTAAAAACACCACTCTTATATACCCTTCTTTGGCAAGCACAGACTTGCTTCCCATGACAGATTAAAAATCCCAACACTTTATGTTGGTTTATGGTATGTAATTAAAATATATCTTTTGTTGGTTATGCATCAAAAAGAGACACTGGCAGATTGTGAAGAAGCATATTAGGCTTTACTTGTGTGGATAAACAGCAAACATTTAGAACCAGTGGCGTACACACAACCCATGGGGCCCCAGTGCGAAAACTGATCCGTGCCCCCCCCCCCCCTACGCGCGCGCGCTTACTCTGCAACACATGGCGGCAGGCACCTGGTCGACCCCTGCAACCGCGGTATGTACGCCAGTGCATGCAGATACACATACACTTAAAGGACCACTACAGACACCCAGATCACATCAGCGCCAGGTCCCTCTAGTTTTAACCCTGCAGCTGAAAACATAGCAGTTTCAGAGAGTTTCACTGTGGGGTTAATCCAGCCTCTAGTGGCTGTCTCATTGACAGCCGCTAGAGTAGCTTCCGCGATTCTCACTGTGAAAATCACAGTGAGAAGACGCTGAACGTCCTTAGGAAAGCATTGAGCAATGCTTTCCTATGGGGGGTTTGAATGGCTCTTGCCACGCATGCGCATACGGAGCTGAGAGGCAGACCGGGGCGGAGAGCTCCCCAGCGCCAAGGGAGTCTGGCGCTGGAGAAAGGTAAGTGCTTAAGACACACACACACACACACTCTCACGAACAGACGCATACACACTAGCTAACAGACACACACATTTACTGACAGACACACTCAGTGACAGACATACATACACACTCACTGACAGACAGACACACACTCACTAACAGACGCACACAAACTAACACACTCAGTAACAGACACACACAGTAACACACTCACTGACACACTCTAACACTAACAAACACTCTAACACACACACACACACACTCTAACACACACACTCACGTTTTTTTTTTTAAAACATTTAATCCCCCCAGCCTCCTTACCTGTGGGAGTGCTGAGGGGATTCCCTGGGGTCCAGTGGTGTCACCCGGTCAGGCTGGCGCGCGCGGCAGAGGGAGCACTCTCCCCCGAGTGCTTCCTCTTCAGCTCCATCGTGCGCAGCGTACTGATGCCGGAGCCGGAATATGACGTCATCTTCTGGTTCCGGTATCAGTGCGGTGCGCGAGGGAGCTGAAGAGGAAGCACTCAGGGGAGCGTGCTCCCTCGCGTGCCGCCAGCCTGCCTGCCGGGTGACACCAGGGCCAGCCTCTGGGGCCCCTGAGGTGGCCGGCTCCTTGGCCCCCAGGGGAAGAGGCTGGCCACAGTGGCATACATACCGGGTCGCAGGGTGGGCCAGGCCCGGTCGCAGCCGCGACCCCTGCGACCCCAGTATGTACGCCACTGTTTAGAACACATCTGTTACTTGAAACAACAGCAAACAGGGTGAAAGGTAAAAGGAAGAGAGACAAAGAGCAAGTGAAAAAACAAATAACTTCCTTCCTTTGTGTACCAACAAGTTCATATGCATATATAAACCGTATTTTGAACCACACAGCGCCATCTACAGCTCAAGTGCGAAGTATATTCATATTATGTACCGTATAAGCCGAGGCCCCTAATTTTACCCCAAAAAACAGGGAAAACGTATTGACTCGAGTATAAGACTAGGGTGGGAAATGCAGCAGCTACTGGTAAATTTCTAAATAAAATTAGATCCTAAAAAAATTATATTAATTGAATATTTATTTGCAGTGTGTGAGTGCAGTGTGTGTGTGTGTGAGTGCAGTGTGTATCAATGCAGTGTGAGTGTGTGTGATGCAGTGTGTCTATGTGTGTGTGTTGCAGAGCCTTGGTGGGGGGTGGGCATTTTTATTATTATTATTTTTTTAATTATTTTAAGAATTTTTTGTTTTATTAATATTTTTTTATTTTTTATTTTATTATTTTTAATATTATTTTATTTATATTTTATTATTATTTAAATATATATTGTTTTTTTCGTCCCCCCTCCCTGCTTGATACATGGCAGGGAGGGGGGCTCTCCTTCCCTGGTGGTCCAGTGGCATTGGCAGTTCAGTGGAGGGAGGAGGGGGGCTGGCTGAGAGCGCTTACTTCTCCTGCAGCTCCTGTCAGCTCCCTTCTCCTCCGCGCCGGTCCATGCAGCTCCTCTGTCAGCTCACAGTGTAAGTCTCGCGAGAGCCGCACTATGACCCCGCGGCTCTCGCGAGTCTTACACTGGAGCTGACAGAGGTGCTGAACGGACTGGCGCGGAGGAGAAGGGAGCTGACAGGAGCTGCAGGAAAGGTAAGCGCTCGCTGCCAGCCCCCTGTCTGTATTATGGCAATGTAAATTGCCATAATACAGACACTGACTCGAGTATAAGCCGAGTTGGGGTTTTTCAGCACAAAAAATGTGCTGAAAAACTCGGCTTATACTCTAGTATATACGGTAGTACATGCTGTTGTATTTCCCAACACATTTTTCTTTCTCTATTGTCATTCTCAGATTTCCTGTCTAAAGCTTTTTCAATAAAGTATTCTGGCTGTTTCTCTTCATACTGTTCTTACAAACTGCCTGCCCCTTATCCCTTCCTCCCTTGAAGGCATTGCTTTCCCTTGGGATGAAGGAGATACGCCCAGAGGAGGGTTTCTCTGATAGCGTACATGAAACTTGTCTGCGCTTCTAGTACAGAGTGTGAAGTCTGCATTTTGGAGGTTTCAACAGAATTTGGAATACTTATAACATCAGAAGGTAAATTCTTATTAACACTGAATTTACTGCAGCAAAATAATTGGGCTGAGTGTCAATAGCAGGTTTTGCTCAATATTTACAAGGCCGTTTCTAGCTCTCGATAAATGGCATTGAATCATTAAATCCGATATTTTCAATGTAATCTATATTATTGATTTTTGGTATTTTTTGAAAATCAATATTTAAATCATTATTCAGACGATAACGATACGCCTTTAACAGCGGTAATGTAATTGATTTAAACCGATAAAAGACTTGTCAGGAGCTTAAAAACTGCAGATAAATGTCATCGGCTGTAATGTAAGTTGAGGGGAACTGTCAGAATTGTCTAGTTCATGTTCAAACTTATCTTTGTCTTCCCATTACACTGCTAATCTATGTGCATTCTATTAAACTCATATTAACAAATGAATAATTACCACATAGTTGCTTCACGTTATCAGCTTTGATCTTGATTTCCTATAAAATATATACAAAAAGCATTTTAAATAAAATTATTTATTTTATATTCCTATTACTTTTCCTGATTAAATTCTAAAAAAAATAAACAAAGCAAATAAAACCCGCAGATTTTTTTATAAATAAATATACGTGCTTAGCCGGATTACATTTTCTTGGTTCTTCATTGAGTTTACGTTGGCTATTCTTCCTCTCATTGATCTGTGGTTTGTTTATTTTTCGTCTACTAAATTTGTATTCAGACGATACGATAGAATTATAATATTTGGTTGTATTACGCAATATTGCCATTTTGTAAGCTTTAAGAAGTATTAAAAAAAAAAAGTTAAAACCTTTTGATTTGTGTTTTTCAGAAAGAGCATACGAGAGATGTCTTCTGTTCAGGTTGGAGAAACACATTATCTTTTGGAAGGAAAAGTATTGTCTAAATTAAAAGTATAAATTAAAATAAAAAATAATTACTTAGAAAGTTAGCAATCAACAGGTTTGCTGTTTTCCAAGATGCAGAAAATGCAACAGTTCAGAAAAATTAAAGTATACGGCTTGTTTTTTTCCCCTCATACTGTATTGTATTAATCGGACCTTCAAACTGCTATTTGAAAAATCAAGTTTTATTTTTTTTTTTTTTGCACATACTTATTGAATCATTTACAGTAAATGTAAGTAGAACAGAAATTCACAGCATTAGGGGTAGGGTTAGAATTAGAGTTAGTTGTAGGGTTAGGATTAGGGTTAGTGTTAGAATAAGGTAAGAGTTAAAGCCGGGTTTGGGTTTGCTCTAGCATAAATTTTGGTAAGTCTGATGTTTTATGTTATTTTTAAACTGTGTATAGCATATATTATTGTATCTTTATTAACTTTTTTTTTGTGGCAAGAATCTTGCCTTGTGTTCTTTTTTTTTTTTACTTTATCCTTAAATTTATATAAAGAATTAAAGATAAAAAGCATGCAATTACAGTTTTATTCAAAATTATTTTTAGAAAGACCATTACTTAAAATACAATATAGTGTATTTGCTCTGAAAATAATAATCGGTTTTCTCTAAGAGTCCTTTGTACACTACATAGATAAATATATTAAAGTATACAGGTTTTACCTGAGATTGTCTGGCCTTGAAAGCTTGTAGGAAATCATTGTAAACGTTTTCAGTATATGCAACAATCACAATTTTTTCAAATTGACCAAATTTCATTTTCTGTAAACATAATTCGATGCCATTCAAAATTGCTTCAACTGAACTTTTTGGGTCAATGGAAGCCGAGCCTGTGAAAAATAATTAATATAGTTATGATACATGACAAATCACCATGGTGTGTGCAAATGTGCACTGATCAGCCACAACATTAAAACCACCAACAGCTGAAGTAAATAACATTGCTTTTCTATCATTACAATGGCTTCTGTTGTAGGGGTGGGATATATTAGTCAGCATGTTAACAGTCAGTCCTTGAATTTCATGTATTGAAAGCAGGAAAAATAGGCAAGCGAAAAGAGTGACTTGGACAAGCGTCAAATAGTGATGGCTAGACAACTGAGTCAAAGCATCTACAAAACAGCAACTGTTGTGGGGTGTTCCTGGTATGCAGTGGTAAGTACCTACCAAAAAAAGGCACATGGAAGGACAACCGGTGAACCGGCGTCAGGGTCATCAGTGTTCAAGGTTCATTGCACATGGGGAGTGGAGGCTAGCTCATCTGGTTTGATCACACAGAAGAGCTCCTATAGCTCAGATTACTGAAACATGTAATGCTGGCGAAGATAGAGAGGTGTCAGAACACACAGTGCATTGCAGTTGCTGCATATGGAACTGTGTAGCCACAGACCAGTCAGAATGCTCAAAATGACCCCTGTCCACTGTTGACAAAGTCTTAAATGGGGACCATGAGCATCACAACTGGACCATGGATCAACGGAAGAAGGTTGCCTCGTCTGATGAATTAGGTTTTCTTTTAGACCAGGTGGATGGCCAGGTACATGTGCATTGTTTACCTGGAGATGACAGCAGAATGCACTATTGGAAGAAGGCAGGCTGGCAGAGACAGTGTTATGTTCTGGGCAATGCTCTGCTCAAAAACCGTGCGTCCTGTCATTCATGTGGGTGTTACTTTGACACATACCACCTACCTAGGGATTGTTGCAGACCACGTACACCCTTCATGGCAATGGTGTTTCCTGATGGCAGTTGCCTCTTTGACCAGGATAATGCAGTCTGCTACAATGCAAAAATTGAATGGCTTGAGGATCATGACAAAGAGTTCAAGGTGTTGCCTTGGCATCCAAATTCCCCAGATCTCAATCCAAATAAGCATCTGTGGGATGACTGGAACTACAAATCTGATGTATGGAGGCCCCTCATTGCAACTTGCTGCTAACGCATCTTGTGGTATCTGGCACCATGTGAGTGGATGTTGTAAGAGGCTATTTTACCATTTGCTATCGTGAGCATTTTACTTTTCAGAGATATCCAAGATTGTTTATTCTATGATCTATTTTTTATATTACTCACGTGTACATTAATTGAGTGACCCCATATATGGTGTTTATCATATTTATTACACATTAGAGCACTGACAACCATTCTGTGTGTGTTTATTTGGCAGTAATAGCTTCTCAGCCATTGCTCTGGGATTCATTTTGAGCACAATATAACAAGAGGATATGCACAAAGTGTGTTTAAGTTATGTTGACCTTGTTTCCATACGATGCCCTGTTTCATAGATTTACCAATTGACTTTGTAGTTGAGCTCAGCCACCGCATCGTTTTTAACCTCAAGGAAAGCAGAACTTGCAGTGTGCAAAGTTCGCTCATTTTGTGGTTACAGCAAATAATAATAAACTTGCAAACCAGTCTGCAGTATATGGATAGTTCATTCCACTTATGTGGCCTTGCAACATTTTAACCCCAAATTAGGTCTTTGCAGTCAAGGTGTTGGCAGATTTCTGCAACTGCCTGTAGCAATGAAGGTAAACTGAAAACCTAAACTGGACAAATAAAACACCATTGCTCCTAGTATTTGGAAGATACACAAGACCCCCAAACTAACACATGTCCCCTCCAGTCCATTTTAGACATGAGCAATTATAGCATTCTTCCTTAAAATGCAAAATCAAAAATAAATTACTAATACTGTTTAGTAGATATACCCCAAATTAAGAAATGCATGCATTTAATTATGCATTTTATCATAGGGGGTTTATCTAAAAACAGCTTGCAAAAAACGCAGATCTCTTGTCTGCTGCCTTTGCAAGCCCTCCTCTTCTAACCCCGCCCAGACTTTTTGTGGCTGTCCAATCACAGGACTTCCCAATGCAACTCAATAAGATGTCTTTGCAAGGCAGGTTCCCTGAGCAGTTGCTGCCTCTTGAGTTTAGCTTCACTGAGCTAACCAAACAAGGAAGTAACAGGATCGGTTATCTGCTTGAAAGTTGGGGGTGTAACAAGTATAATTTATAAAAGTGTAAATTTCTATTGAAATCTGGATTTTTAAAAAAAAAAAATGAAAAAAAGAGGAAATACTTGTCACACATAAAGCATAAATCTTTTCAGCAAGCTAAAGTGCTTTATGGGTCTGTAGTGTTCTTTTAAGCTAATTGATTCAGCTGGCATAGAACCCTTTAGATTTGTTCAATTAATCTGAAAACCAACCGAATGGGATTTTATGCTGGCAAATAGATTGATTGTCATTTTAGCAGTGCGACAAATGCACCATTAATCAAATATACAAATATAAATTGCATGAACTTGTAAATGAAGTGTAAATGAACTACAGATTGTGGATCAGATCGTGTGCGCAGAATAAAAGGTGGAGACATTTACTTACACAGGGCTATTAAAACAGTGAAATAACATCAGCAACAGATACAGACTCCGTACATTATAACCTCTGCAATCGGCTGTAGTAGTTATGGTGCACAGTGTGTCCCTTTAATATGAAATTAGCACAGCTGCAATATATCTCAAATAACAAAAAAACAAGGACATTTATTTAATCTTTACTATATTTATCTACATTGTGCAACTGATAAATCAGGTTAACTTAACTCGTTGTTTAGAACATTGTTTAATATATAGTAGTATGTATTCTACCTGTTCCAATAGCTGGTAATGCAACGGTTTGGAATGACTTTGTTTCGCATTCTTTTAGTATTTTTTCCAGCGATGAAGCAAATGCAGACTCCCGAGTTGGACCAATCACATGCATTATGTGCCTGCTTTTCAGCCTCCCACCACTTGTTATAGCAATCCCACTGGCAGGTAATGTACCTGTAAAAGCAAATCTATGAGCACAAGCATACAAAAAAAAAATGGAATAAAAATGATTTATTTTAAAAAGTGTGTACCATAACATGCGCATTCATCCGTAACACTCTTTCCAGCAGCAGACAGTATAGCACCAGAGACACCTGTAAGAACAAACACATTAACATATAACTGTGTTCATTTAACCTTTTTTCAATTAAAATCAAAAGACTTTAAAGAAAGAACACATACTGAATGAGAATTTCAAAATTGCACTGTAACAGAAACAGGGCTTGGCAAAGATATGTTCATTTTTTGACATTAAACAAAATATATGCAACCCCAGGGTAATTCAATAAAACGTGAATTGTCAGAAATTCAAAGACAATTCAAAATGAATTTCAAATGTTAAGCCTAAACTGGCTTTTTCCAATTTCTCTACTTTACTTATTGAATTTCAAATAACATCAAATTAGCATTTGAATTAGAAAACGGAGGCAAAAAAACTGCTTAACTTTGGAAACGGGGTGGATCCAGAACCTAATCTCGGGAGGGGCACTGGTAGATTATTTACAGGAACAATACAGGCACAATACCACTACAGCCCCCTGTAGTGGTTATGGTGACATACGTACCATGGTACCCTCCCAGAGTAGGTAGTCAAACTGTTTAAGAACAGTTTGACAACTTACTTGGGATCTTCCGTTATAGGACCTGTAGTAGGAGATCGGGGCATTAGGGGCTGTGGTGTAGTGAGGGGTGCAGTGTGTGTGTGTGCGAGGGGTGCAGGGTGTGTGTAAGGGGTATGTGTGATTGTGAGGGGTACAGTGTGTGTGTGATTGTGAGGGGTACAGTGTGTATGTGGTGAGAGAGAGACTTTGTAGGCTCGCGTGAGGGGGGCTACTGCCCCTTTTCCTCCCTCCCCCTGGATACGCCAGTGGTTGGAGAATGCTTGCAATGAGCTGTCTTAGTCTACATTATGGTGTTCAGATTTCAATATACTACAATTCAGAGTTTAGTCAATAACCATGATTGTAGTGATTAACCTTGATTTTAGGGGAGATGCGGTGATTTCACTAGCATAATCCTAAAAGGAAAATAATACTTGTCATTAAAAATCATTATATGTATTGTCAATATGTCTCAAAATCTGTGAACGACTAGGCTCATGTACAAAGTACTGGAAAACAAACTACGACTAAACTCATACTCCCTGACATAATAAAAATGTTATTGGGGAACCGCATGTTGCAAAATTCTGCCTGTGTATTTCTCTCCATTGTTCACTACTACAATATCATCTATTCATAAGCATTAATCATGCGATGAACTCAGATTTTTTTGTAATTAGAAGCACACTTTAAGCACCATAACCATTACAGTCTGCTGAAGTGGTTATGGTGCTATGTGTGTCCAAGTCCCCCCCCCCCCCCCCCAATGGAAGTCGTTAAACCATTTTAAAATGTTTTGACGTCTTACCTGCGATTTGCCAAGTGCCGCTCCCCACCTCGTCTCAGCTAACAGAAGAGCCAGAAGTCCTTTTAAAGGAGCTTTTGATAGCTCTCCTGAGCAGTACAGCATTGGAGTACAGGCATAGCTCATTGGCTGAGAGTGTCAGCTGATTTCTATCTGCTAATAGTCTGAGCCATGCGCGCCTTGTTTAACTCTTTAGCTTCCTGCTGCCTTGCATGGTGCTCGAATTGTTATTTTAAGCCTAATAAACACAGTTTTTTATATTTACCAGCAGACCGGTTTAGGTGGTAGTGGTTTAAATTCAGAATGCAGTCAACGTCTTGCTCAGTGATATCACCCCTGATAAATTCCACTCTACTGCCGTTAATTGTGATTCCTATATTTTGGTTCTTTGTAAACAAGAAAGAAACGTAATCAATGGAACAACAATTAACAGTAATCACAGGTTCAGAGGTGCGCAGTTAAAAATATTTTATTTTGAAAATTACAACGAATATGAAGACGTTTTATTAAAGGACCACTATAGTGCCAGGAAAACATACTCGTTTTCCTGGCACTATAGTGCCCTGAGGGTGCCCCCACCCTCAGGGACCCCCTCCCGCCGGGCTCTGGGTAGAGGAAAGGGGTTAAAACTTACCTTTCTCCAGCGCCAGGCAGGGAGCTCTTCTCCTCCGATCCTCCTCCTCTCCTCCCATTCGGCTGAATGCGCACGCGCGGCAAGAGTTGCGCGCGCATTCAGCCGGTCTCATAGGAAAGCATTATCAATGCTTTCCTATAGACGCTTGCGTGCTCTCACTGTGATTTTCACAGTGAGAATCACGCAAGCGCCTCTAGCGGCTGTCAATGAGACAGCCACTAGAGGATTTGAGGGCTGGGTTAACCCATTTATAAACATAGCAGTTTCTCTGAAACTGCTATGTTTATAAAAAAAATGGGTTAACCCTAGCTGGACCTGGCACCCAGACCACTTCATTAAGCTGAAGTGGTCTGGGTGCCTAGAGTGGTCCTTTAATTATGCTCAACACTGTGTGTGTGTGTGTGTGTGTAGACAGATAGACAGACAGATATTAGATAAAGAGATGATAGATAGATAGACAGATACATATTAGATACGATAGATGCAATAGATTAGATAGATAAGAAAGATAGATATTTCAGGTTTTGTGTTTTATTCACAAAACATCTTATTTTATTGAATTGAAATCTAAATTGCCAAATTTAGGTAAAGATAGCTGATTTGTGTAAACTGTTTGACTTTTTTAGCCTAGATTTGTAATTCAACATTGAGTTTACTAAACTATCGTGTTCGGTGAATTAAACGGAACATATCTTAATATAGAGTAATTTTTTATACCTCCAAGGTAATGATCAGGGATATTCACTAAAGTGAGAATTCAAGGTGAATTGAAAGTGAATTTCAAATTTAAGTTTGAAGTAGCTGAACTGGAAACATTCTCTAAGTCAGCTATGGTTTTAGTTTGGTTTCTCTGTCCTTTAACCCCTTAAGGACACATGACATGTCTGACACGTCATGATTCCCTTTTATTCCAGAAGTTTGGTCCTTAAGGGGTTAAATGTGAAATTCACTTTCAGTTCTCACTTTCGGGAGGACAGTCCTAAATTTTTTGGGATGCCTCCCGCTTCAGTTCCCTGTTGTTTTGCACCTAGGGACACTAGGGAACTGTCCTCAAGCAGCACAGTACTAGTGCTTCAGGACCATTTAGGGAGCATTTCAGCAGGACTTCCTACATGGTTCTGAAGGCTTATTTAGGCTGCTTCGCCCCCTTTTGGATGACTGACACTTTCCTGGGTGGTCCCACCTATTTTGGACATCGCTAGTGATGCAGTTCACTGGTGACGTCTCTTAGGACTCCGCTCACCGGTCCCGAATTCAAGAGGAGCAATTTTAGGAGGTATGAATAATTTAGTGAATACATTGGCGGGACTTATAGAAAACAACTCGCACACAATCACATTAAATATCTTGAAATTAACCTTCCCGCAGACCTACTAAAACGGCATCAACTCAATTTCACTCCCATGATAAAGACACTAATAGCAGATATGGAACATTGGATAGACAAACCAATCTCATGGCTTGGAAGAATTCGTTCTATAAAAGTGAATATCCTCCCCAGCTCCCCTGAATACTGTTTATATTTTCATAAATACCCCCCATATAACTAAATCAACTTAGCCCCCCTACAGAAAATGATCGACAAGTACATCTGGTAAAATAAGAGACACCGGGTAGCACATAATATATTATATTGTCATAAGTTCACAGGTGGATTAGGTCTCTCTCACCTACATTATTATTACCTAGCAACTCAGTTGTCACAAACTGTGCCGTGGCATTCCCCCCCACCCCCTAGTTGAATGACTATGGGTCGACTTTGATTCTCTCATGATGGGAGTTGTCCTACTGCAATTCTACATATGGCTTCCTATAGAAAACATGATACTATTGCATACCGACTGCCCCTCTATAACGAACTCCATATGGGCCTGGGATACCACAGCATGAAAATACAGCCTGATTTCCTCACCATCTCCTATGACACCGTTGCTTTGAAACAGTGCCTTTATATCGAGCATGAGGGCAAGAGATTTTAACCCCTTAAGGACCAAACTTCTGGAATAAAAGGGAATCATGACATGTCACACGTCATGTGTCCTTAAGGGGTTAAAGGCATTGAAGTAGCAGGATTGCAAAGGATACACATTTATCCCCTTCACTGACCTCCAGGCTTGGGACACTCTAACGCAAACAAACTTCATCAGATACATACAAATTTGCAATTTCGCTAGTCACCACACATCAAACAGGCAGCCTATACACCACTCACCTTTTTCGAACAAATCTGTGATGCTGAAATAATAAGCCCTGTCAATATAATACTCTGTACTCACACTTATGCTCTACCACAAATGACTGGGGTAGGTTACACTACACCGAACAATGGGAGGCAGACCTGGGGAAGGTGCTCGAGGGAACAGATTTGCAAGACATTTGGGAGGCAAATCGCAAAACCTCCATTTGCGTAACCTTGCAAGAACAATCTTACGAAGCCATGTTCAGATGGTACACTACTCCAGTGAAACTATTTCACATGCAGAAGACCACAACAGACTTTTGTTGGAGACTGTGTGGGAATAGGGAAATATACGTCCATATGTGTTGGAACTGCCCACAGGTGACTACATTTTGGGGAGAGATGGGAAATCTTGCATCCCAGATACTACGCCAACATCTCAACCCAGATCCATGGGTTTGTCTGCTATCTAAATCTCTAGAATACTGGTCAAAAGTAGGACAAGCACTACTTAAAGGAGCACTATAGTGCCAGGAAAACAAACTCGTTTTCCTGGCACTATAGGGTCATTAGGTCCCCCCCACCCTCAGGGGCCCCCTCCCGCTGGGCTGAAGAGGTTAAAACCCCTTCAGCCACTTACCTTTCTCCAGCACCGGACTCCCTCTGCGCTGGTGACCTTTTCTCCCCCTCCGATGTCAGCTCCGAATGCGCATGTGCGGCAAGAGCCATGCACGATTTCCAACCGCGCATGGGAAAGCATTACTCAACGCTTTCCTATGGACGTCCAGCGTTTTCTCACTGTGATTTTCACAGTGAGAATCGCGAAAGCGCCTCTAGCGGCTGTCCGTGAGACAGCCACTAGAGGGTGGATTAACCATCAGTGAAACATAGCAGTTTTTCTGAAACTGCTATGTTTTCAGCTGCAGGGTTAAAACTAGAGGGACCTGGCACCCCAGACCACTTCATTGAACTGAAGTGGTCTAGGTGCCTATAGTGGTCCTTTAACAAAATCACATTGGCAGCCAGGAGGGCCCTTGCCTAAACATGGCTTCAGCCGACCATGTTCCCTCTGTCATTAGTATTCCTTAAACTTAAAGACAATTACCTAATGGACAAATTGACCACTCGGACCGCCATGTCCGAGCTTATTGTTCTCTATGCGATTCTGTATTGTACCTGCTGTCTAAGTTTCAAAATAAAGAATTGGAAAAAAAAATGGTCAAGAGAGGGCCAAATGCAAAAAGTTTAATAGGGTTATGCGATGCCTGATCCCCTGGCTCTGAAATAATTAATAACTACACCTCCATAGCTATGTTTTCCAAGACCCCATGTCATGCCCTTAAACATAAACTTGCCTGCACCCCTCACACTAATAAATATTAGTGAGAGGGACACAGAAATTCTAAAAAAAAAGAAGTATTCTATTTTAACATGTTACTTTATTGATTGATGGCGTAATTCTGATTATCTGATACAAAATTATTTATTTTTATAAATAGAGTACCATGTGCAAATCACATATTGAGATGAAAAAATATCATGATTTTATACATTTAACCCATGTGCCTAAAAAAACAACAAAAAAACTAAATCTTAATTTTACCTGGAATTTTGCGATTTCACAATTCATGAGCGTTACATATTCATGGTAAATATTTGGAAGAAAGGTTACAATCGTGATCTCTGAAATTAATGATATGGAACAAGACAGGTATTCTTTAATCCCCTTTAAAACGGATCTGAATGATTCCTGCGGATGTAGTTGACCCACTCCTGTGAGATGAGATAGTAAACAGTTAAAGGCTATTTTCCATTTTTCAAAAGTAAATTTTCATTTTTCATTTAATATCAATTTTGCACAGAATTCAATTTCACTTTATTTTTTGAAGTCACAATCTGTCATATTTTTACTTTTATAATAATGCTCATACATCCTGGTCAAATGATAATAAATTAGTGTACCAAATTAAAACAAATAAAACAAATAAACTGAAACAAACTATAGCCCATACCCTTCATTGATTTGCAACAATTATCCTGCCAGCCACAGTTTAAATTAGAAAAGTTACAATCTACTTTAACCCAACAATTTCTTGGGTTTGCATTTTGAGGCATCTGACCTAGAACACAGTAACAATGTTGTGGTTCATGAAAGGTAATATCATGGCATTTGGGGAGTTATTTGGGAACCTTTTATTTATTTATTTTCAGTTTGACAATATTCATTTTATTAATTTTGCAAAAGCTACATTTACAAAAAGCAAAAAAAAGTGCAGGTTAGATAAAACTCAGGTCTGTTTACATTTGATGAATTTTCTGCGAGAACGACATAGGTTACCGAAATAAAAATATACATGTCAAATCAAGCACAGATCAGTTCACATCAGTCCCTTTATAGGGTAGCATATCAGCAATGTGCAATATCTACATATCCCCACGTAGTAACATATTTAGCATCAACCTTCACATATTATCTTTACACCAGTGGCATCCGGTATAGATGCCTAAGAGGCCTAGTGGGCTGTCTGAATGGGGTCATAGCGTAAGGAGTGAGAGCCCATGTACAGTGATCCGCCCTGCACCCCTGGCGTTCGAGTTCTCCTCACCTAGGCGAGTTATTTGTCAGAAATTGCTATCTGCCGAGTGCCAATGCCCTGGGTGGGATGTGCAGAGCTGCGTGGAGCGTAAAGGCCTTGTTGGTCAACTGTGTTTCCTTTTGTCGTGTATTTTACTAGGGTTAAGCCAACCAAAAGCAAAGGGTGTAGCTTAAAGTAACTATATACAAAAAGAGTTAGTAGTATATGGGCGCCTTCTGGCAGCGCTGAGCGATCCATCTTCCTTAACCAGCTGCTAGTTGTGGTATTTGTCCCCCAGCTGTGGAACACCGCAGTTCCTTAGGGTATGGTTTAATTTTTTTTCTTCCTCTTTCCCCCTCTTCCATCTCTCTTTTCCCTTTTATATGTAAAGATTTATCCCTTCCCCCATTTTATTTAGGTAGCATTTGTCGGTGGCCTGTTCCTCTCCCATTTATCTTGGGCCTCCGCTATCTTTGTGTATGCTCTAGTGCGTTTCCATGCCATGCATTCATAGTCTAGGTTAGTGGTAGTTTGGAGAATTAGGGCCACTCTGTCTGATACATCTCTAGACTTTCAGGCCCTGGCCATCAAGGTGTCAGCGGCTTCCAGTATGTGAAAGAAAAGTATAGAGTCTACTTTGCTGAAGTTGTCCAGGTCCATGAATAGGAGGCTGGTTTCGGGCTTGAGGGAAATGGTTGTGTGTAGAGTCATAGATATTACGTCTTCCACCATATTTCAAAATGTTTTGACTCTCGGATATGTCCACCAAATGTAGAACAAGATACCCCTTGCGTCCTTGCAATGCCAACATGTACTTGTGGAGGCCAAATATATTTTAACCAACCTATCGGGCACCATGTACAATCTATATTGTAATTTAGAGATGATCTCAAAGTGCGATGTGCACATTGACCTCTCTTTGTGGGCTATGTACGCTTTCTTCCACTGTTGCGTAGTAAGGTGAGAACCCACAACTCCATGCCAAGTGTCAACATAGGTGGTCGTGTTGGTGTGTGTGGTTCCGAGTGTGCTATAACTCAAAGAGCTTGACAAAGACTCAGGGTCGAAACGTTGTTTGTTGGTTCGTAGGTTTAATAAAAATTGCCTTTCTGGGATACTTTGGAGTGCCTGGACTACTTTCTACATTTTAAACTACAATTTTGGTCTCTCGATACTGCGACTGATCCGGTTAGCACCCAAGGATTCCTTATATGAAAGGGTCTGAGTGCAGTCCCACAACTTATCTATGGATAACTCAAAGATAGCATCTTTTTAGGGGTCTTGGGAGGTAAGCACGTCATCTCAAATGCAGATAGGTTAGGAATGGAGGTGTTCCCTTTAATGGTTGTGTAAAGGAGTGATTTCAATTGTGACTGTTCGGGATGGGAGCGAATATTTGGATTTCAGGTCTGAATACTGCAACAGGTTACCAGCGTCAAAGAGATTATGTACATGCCTAAAGTCAAATGACAGGTTCGCTATGTGGACACTGTTGAGAGGTGTAGCCAGGGTCCACGTTCTCGCCACGTATAGGTTGGATCTGTTGGAGTCCAAAATTCTCAGTAAGAGCATTGTGCATTGTAGGAGCCAATAGCTCTGGCAGTCCAGATGGTTTTGCTTCGGCATCCAAAAAAGGAAACGTAGTTCCCTTCCTCCTGCCCAGTGTGATTCAATCTGGATCCACTGTGGCGGTGATAGTGTTGCGTGTGATGCCACCACCATGGACAGTATAGCTGCCTTAAAGTATATTCTGATGTCAGGCATTGCCAGTCCCTACACCCCCCCCCTCCCCCCCCCAGTCATTGGTCTGGTGAGTTTCTGGTGAGTCAAATGCCTAGGAAGGTTAAGTGGTCCTGTCTCCAGTCTAAGGTGAAAGAGTTTTGCAAGTGGGATCCTTTTATTTTTTAAGTTGTGATTTTCCTGTTTAGGAATAGCACCTATTTTAGTTTAAATAACTTAGAATAGGATGAACTGTCTCTGCATACAACCCCTGTATATAAATATATTTTAATAAGTAAATATCTATAGTCCGTAATGAAGTTATTTGGTAGAGAATTCTTGGAAACAACTTAGAAACACATTGAAAATGATTTTAAAAAATACAATCAGATACCTAGAGTGCTTGTTATTGAAGTGCTCCATACAACAGAACTTGTCTATCTATATATGAATACAGTGGACAATTGTATATATGATTTTTTTCCCCCTTTCCTACATATGCCACAGTACAATGTCTCTAATATTTACTTTTTTTTTTTTGGTTAACTGGGTTTGTTTCCATTATTAGTGCCTTGGGTCACCCAGTGTTATAAATTCATCCCTGCCAGGTGTAAAAATATCACTATTTACACATTTGGAGTTTGTCCACTTGCTAAACAATGAAATCTGAATCATTTGTTACAGCTCTCTGTTTAGTGAATAAAGCACTTTGTGTTCTCCGTTTACCTGTCCCAATAGCAGGGATAGCCACTGTCCCCAGGTTGTTTTTGTCGCATTCTTGAAGTACGCTCATTACGGCATTAGTAATTTTTTGTGGTCGGGTTGCTCCAATTACATGAATGACGTTTTTGCATTTAAGGTTACCAGCACCAGTTACAACAACATCACCGTGGGGCTGTTTGCCTAAAATATAATATAAAAGGTAAACAGTTTTCAATTTTAGTTTTTCAATTTAAATTTTTTTTTTAAATATAACATTCTATCACATTAGGACTATATATTATTACTTTTTTTTGTAACTATATAATGTGTAAATGTAGCTATCATTAGTGCTGGGGAGATCATGGGCTATACTTCTAACCAACACCATCTGAATTATACTGTCTATCCCTGCTGAATTTTGATTGATGGCTTCAAGGGAACCCAAGAGCCAAATTGTACGGAGGATGGCCCGAGCACTGAAAGCTAAATACATATTGGATTCTTGGAGTGGATACTTGGAGTCTGGAATGGGTGCATTTGCGACCCGGGTGCATCTGCGACCCAGGTGCTAGTGGAAACACAAAATTGCAAATCACCATAAAAATGTCTGATATGGAGAGTGCGTGCTAGCACTTACAGATCATTATACAAGGAAAAGGAAGGCAGAATAAAAAAATAAGTTGCATAACCTGACGTGTCAAAGCTTTCAGGTGTTGTGGAAACAATAAAAGGTTGTAAAGACTTTTACAAAAGTTTTCTTATCTCTTTTGGAATGACAATCTTTCAGGACAAACTAATAATTGAAAAATTCTGTAATTCCAATAAAGAAGGTATTACAAGATACTAATGACACCACTAGATTTATAATCTCCAATTATATAGATATATTTGTTTAAAGAGGTCCACATACATTATAATTGTACCTTTAATTTTGCATTCATCCTGTAAAGAAGGTCCACCTGCTGCAAGAATTGCTTTACTTATACCTGTTCATAAACAAAATGGGAGCAATAAAGATTGTTTAGAAAAAATAGGAAGCTATAACAAAATACACAAAATTACGTCATGCCTTCATCAACGATGTATCATTTACAACCACATTCTATAGTCTGACAGATATATACCAGGGGTGGAGTGTACTTATGGATGTCACATCCAAACTCCCCTTAACCCCTTTTCTGCCTTTCCCCCTCTTTGTGTCTTAAATGGTTCCTCCAACCACCATAACTACGTCAGTGATTGGAAGTGGTCATGGTGTTAGGAGTCAGTATGTGCAATGTTCCAGCTTAAAATGCTGCACATACTGAGATTCTTCTAATTTTGTGCCAGGGGCTAGTTCCACCCTAGCACACATGACATTGACAACCCAGAACCCTGTTACAGGTTTTCTGTTTATAAAAACGTTTCACGTATTTTTTTTTTTTTTTAAAGCCCTCCTCCCTCTTTACTTCCTTCCCTGTCCTCGACGGGCCGGGGCGCATGGATGAGAACTTGTGATTAGACTTTGTGCGACCTAGTGACATCTGAAGGGGCACAGGCTATTAGTGCTGGGAGCTTCGCCTTGCACTGGATTTTAGGTAAGTTAAACTTTTTTTGCAGGTTATAATGCAAACTGAGAGGAGGGAATTTCTCCACAGCACCCAATAGGGCATATTACACCAAAAAGGTCACCTCCTCAAAAAGGTTATAGCAGCCCCATAACCTTTATTTTTAACTAACATGTATAGTTTGTTTTAAGTTGTAAAGTGATTTATAAGATACATGAAAGCTTACCAAAATTATGACTGAGAGATGAATTAGTTAGGTTTACCACCGCATCCACATTTTCCTGGGTGATGTCACCATTTTTTAATCTCACAAGGACTTCTTCAATCACGAGCTCACATCGCTCACTCATCCTGCTAAGAATAACAGATTTAGAGGGCAGGTATTAATAAATTGCCAAAAAATTGAAAAATAAGTAAACATTACTAAGTTTTTTTAAATTTAAATATAAATTCACAAAAATATTTAGGAATAGAACTATTTTAGCACCTTTGCTCATTTGATTTCAGTATAGTATTTACACCCTTGCCCCATGTATGGTGGTGAGAGTGGAGCTGTTTTGTGTTAGGGACTTGATACATGGCCCCTATCCCTTTCTGGGAAGTGCTGGGGAGTGGATTGTATTTGGAATAGCTGGCGACGGGTTCATCAAATCTCCAACCTCTATAACTATAGTATGGTCAGAGAATATACAGTTGCAAGAAAAAGTATGTGAACCCTTTGGAATGATATGGATTTCTGCACAAATTGGTCATAAAATGTAATCTGATCATCATCTAAGTCACAGCAATAGACACCCACAGTCTGCTTAAACTAATAACACACAAAGAATGAAATGTTGCCATGTTTTTATTGAACACACCATGTAAACATTCACAGTGCAGGTGGAAAAAGTATGTGAACCCCTAGACTAATGACATCTCCAAGAGATAATTGGAGTGAGATGTCAGCCAACTGGAGTCCAATCAATGAGATGAGATTGGAGGTGTTGGTTACAGCTGCCCTGCCCTATAAAAAACACACACCAGTTCTGGGTTTGCTTTTCACAAGAAGCATTGCCTGATGTGAATGATGCCTCGCACAAAAGAGCTCTTAGAAGACCTACGATTAAGAATTGTTGACTTACATAAAGCTGGAAAGGGTTATAAAAGTATCTCCAAAAGCCTTGTTGTTCATCAGTCCACGGTAAGACAAATTGTCTATAAATGGAGAAAGTTCAGCACTGCTGCTACTCTCCCTAGGAGTGGCCGTCCTGTAAAGATGACTGCAAGAGCACAGCGCAGACTGCTCAATGAGGTGAAGAAGAATCCTAGAGTGTCAGCTAAAGACTTACAAAAGTCACTGGCAAATGCTAACATCCCTGTTAGCGAATCTACAATACGTAAAACACTAAACAAGAATGGATTTCATGGTAGGATACCACAGAGGAAGCCACTGCTGTCCAAACAAAACATTGCTGCACGTTTACAGTTTGCACAAGAGCACCTGATGTTCCACAGCAGTACTAGCAACATTTGTGGACAGATGAAACCAAAGTTGAGTTGTTTGGAAGAAACACACAACACTATGTATGGCGAAAAAGAGGCACAGCACACCAACATCAAAACCTCATCCCAACTGTGAAGTATGGTGGTGGGGGCATCATGGTTTGGGGCTGCTTTGCTGCGTCAGGGCCTGGACGGATTGTTATCATCGAAGGATAAATGAATTCCCAAGTTTATCAAGACATTTTGCAGGAGAACTTAAGGCCATCTGTCTACCAGCTGAAGCTCAACAGAACATGGGTGTTGCAACAGGACAATGACCCAAAGCATAGAAGTAAATCAACAACAGAATGGCTTAAACAGAAGAAAATATGCCTTCTGAAGTGGCCCAGTCAGAGTCCTGACCTCAACCCGATTGAGATGCTGTGGCATGACCTCAACAAAGCGATTCACACCAGACATCCCAAGAATATTGCTGAACTGAAACAGTTCTGTAAAGAGGAATGGTCAAGAATTACTCCTGACCGTTGTGCACTTCTGATTTGCAACTACAGGTAACGTTTGGTTGAAGGTATAGCTGCCAAGGGAAGTTCAACCAGTTATTAAATCCAAGGGTTCACATACTTTTCCCACCTGCACTGTGAATGTTTACATGGTGTGTTTAATAAAAACATGGCAACATTTCATTATTTGTGTGTTATTAGTTTAAGCAGACTGTGATTGTCTATTGTTGTGACTTTGATGATGATCAGATCACATTTTATGACCAATTTGTGCAGAAATCCATATCATTCAAAAGGGTTCACATACTTTTTCTTGCAACTGTATAACACATACAGCCCTATGAGAATAGAAAGGCCAAATGGTGCTCAATTCATCTTAAATAATAAGAGTAAGTAGTAATCGTAGGGGCCATTCTTCTGGTCCTTTACTGGTTATGGCTTCTTCACCCCTCTCCCTCCAAAAGGATTAAATAATAGAAAGAGCATTCAAGGCTATTCTGGTAATAGTGATTTCAGATATGTTAAAATATATGTTAAAGAAAGACAATCTCTCCCCTGTCACATGACGGTGACCACAGCATGATTTTTATTTTGCACGCTTATACTTCCCGTTCTGTGCCACAGAGGAAGGAAGTGTATCTTGCCTGTGAAACTAAAAAATAATCTAGTAAACTATTAATGGTGTCATGATTTGTATGTTTTTCTATCCAGTTGTTTCGCTATGGACAAAAGATAGTATAAAGCATTCTGGGTAATGTTGAGACTACACATAAACTCCACGTCAAACTCTAGTATGTCTAAACAACTTTATACAATAAACCTGTATGCGTATACAACTTAATTTTGGCATATTCAACTAAATTGTTTTTAGATGTTGCCTTATGTTCTCCATATAAACAAAAATGTATACTTATACCTTATGGAATATGTGTGTTTCTGCAGATGAAAACTATGTCACCTTCGATTGCTGTGTTTAAATATTACCTGAAACTTCAGTGCGCTCTCTTGGCCTCACCCAAAAGCTGGTTATCTTGTATGTTCTTGTATTTTTCCTTGCTGATGTTTCTAAAACTGTCTCCACCTTCAAGGCCTACTTCCCTTGCACGTTACAGTATTGAGTCTATTTTGCAAACATAACAGAAAATGAAAGTGATAATATAGATTTAGGGCGTATCTGCACCTATTTATGAAAGGATTTCTGTTTTTTTCATAGTCTTGGTAAAACAAGGCCCTTCCTTGATGCATATATGTAGTGAGGATCTTTTCACTAAATAGAGTTGTGGCAAATAGATTGTTCCTTGAAAAAAACCTAGGCTAAAATTGCTAAATTCAAAAATTGCTCCAGCACGGCCATGTTGGGTGAATTTCCAACTTTGCAAAATGGGTTTTTAATAAAATGATGACCAGCGCACTGCAACTAATTGTTTATTGTATACATTAACTTTTGTGTAGGAGACCCCATAGCAAGTGGAATGTAGGTGTATCTTTCATTTAAACGCCCCTAATTATGAAGTCTAGCCGTACACCCACAAGGAGAGACTGGTCCAATAAGATAGAACAGTACCGAGAACTGGAGAACTTGAGATGGTCTTAGGAAGGTCCCATAAATATACCTCTCTGTCGCAACCCTGGACTTTGTTTATGGAAAACCAGGTTAAGACAACACAGGGGGAGATAGCTGGAAGGGTAGGGGAGCCTGCCCATACACACCGACCCTCTTAAAATCTTTTAGTGTTCATTCCGGGGACACAGAAGCAGTTAATGCACACAGGCGCATCTTGGACCTTAGGCTGTATGCATAGTGAGAAATAGTGATGTCCCGAACGGTTCGCTGGCAAATAGTTCCTGGCGAACATAGCATGTTCGCGTTCGCCACAGATGGCGAACATATGCGCTGTTCGGTCCGCCCCCTATTCGTCATCATTGAGTAAACTTTGACCCTGTACCTCACAGTCAGCAGACACATTCCAGTCAATCAGCAGCAGACCCTCCCTCCCAGACCCTCCCACCTCCTGGACAGCATCCATTTTACATTCATTGTGAAGCTGCATTCTTAGTGAGAGGAGGGACAGTGTAGCTGCTGATGATTTCATAGGGAAATTGATAGCTAGGCTAGTGTATTCAGTGTCCACTACAGTCCTGAAGGCCTCATCTGATCTCTGCTGTACGGACAGCACCCCAAAAAGCCCTTTTTAGGGCTAGAACATCAATCTGCTTTTTTTTTTCTGTGTAATGTAATTGCAGTTGCCTGCCTGCCAGCCTGTGTGTCAGGCTCACAGCATATACTGTGCCCACTTGCCCAGTGCTACCACTCACTCACTGGTGTCACAACAGCTTGCATTTAAAAAAAACAAATTTTTTTTGACTGTAATATAATAGCAGTCAGTTTCCTTCATACGTGTGCGTTTCAAGGCCTGACCAGTGCCACCACTCACTCACTGGTGTCACAATAGCTTGCATTTAAAAAAAACAACAGTCAGTTTCCTTCACACGTGTGCGTTTCAAGGCCTGCCCAGTGCCACCATGCACTCACTGGTGTTACAAAAGCTTGCATTTAAAAAAAAAAACAAACTTTTTTGACTGTAATATAATAGCAGTCAGTTTCCTTCACACGTGTGCGTTTCAGGGCCTGCCAGGGCACAGTGTCACACCAGTGCAACTCATATCTGGTGTAACAGTAGTGTACATTTAAAAAAAAAAAGTTTGTCTGTAATAGATTGAATAGCAGTTAGTTGTCTGCCAGCGTGTGTGTCAGGCTCACAGCGTATACTGTGCCCACTTGCCCAGGGCCACCACTCATATCTGGAGTCACAATAGCTTGCATTTAACAAAAAAAACCTTTTTGGACTGTAATATAATAGCAGTCAGTTTCCTTCATACGTGTGCGTTTCAAGGCCTGCCTAGTGCCACCACTCACTCACTGGTGTCACAATAGCTTGCATTTAAAAAAAACAACAGTCAGTTTCCTTCACACGTGTGCGTTTCAAGGCCTGCCCAGTGCCAACATGCACTCACTGGTGTTACAAAAGCTTGCATTTAAAAAAAACAAAAAACTTTTTTTGACTGTAATATAATAGCAGTCAGTTTCCTTCACATGTGTGCGTTTCAGGGCCTGCCAGGGCACAGTGTCACACCAGTGCAACTCATATCTGGTGTAACAGTAGTGTACATTTAAAAAAAATAAAATTAAATTTTGACTGTAATAGATTGAATAGCAGTTAGTTGTCTGCAAGCGTGTGTGTCAGGCCTACAGTGTCTACTCTGCCAACTTCTGACACTGCACAGTGCCACTCATATCTGTTGTCACAGTAGCTTGCACGCATAGTACCAGTAATCGAAAAAAAAATGACAGGTAGAGGCAGGCCACCCCGCAGGGGCCGTCGTGGTCGTGGTGCTGTGATTCCCTTTGGCCCTAGAATAATGCCCAGTGTTCAGAGGCCACGTACCCTGAACTGGAAAAGTTCTGAGGACATAGTTGACTGGCTAACACAGAACACCCAATCTTCTACAGCTTCCGCTCGGAACCTTGATGCACCATCCTCCTCCAGCTTAGCTTCGGGCACCTCTCAAGTTACCACTCGCCCGCCTGCCGCCACCACCAACACTAGCACCACAGCCGCTTCACTTGGTATGTCAGACGAGTTATTTACACATCAGTTGGTAAAAATTAGTGATGCGCAAGCATTATTGCCAGAGGATGTAGATAACAGGGATATGTCTCAGTCAGGCAGCATTACACACATGGACGTACGGTGTGATGATGATGATGTTGTACCCGCTGCTACTTCCTTTGCTGAGTTGTCAGATACAAGTGTAAGCGGTTGATGATGACGATGCATCCGTGGATGTCACGTGGGTGCCCGCTAGAACAGAAGAAGAACAGGGGGAAAGTTCAGATGGGGAGACAGAGAGGAGGAGGAGGAGACGAGTTGGAAGCAGGGGGAGGTCGTCGCAAGGAGATAGTGGCACAGTCAGACAGCATGCATCGGCACCCGGGGTCAGCCAGACAGCACGCCAATCAACACATGCTGTTGCCACCACCAGAATGCCGTCATTGCAGAGCTCAGCAGTGTGGCATTTTTTTTGTGTGTCTGCCTCTGACAACAGCGATGCCATTTGCAACCTGTGCCAAAAGAAACTGAGTCGTGGGAAGTCCAACACCCACCTAGGTACAACTGCTTTGCGAAGGCACATGATTGCACATCACAAATGCCTATGGGATCAACACATGAGTACAAGCAGCACACAAACTCAAAGCCGCCATCCTCCTCCTCATCCAACATCTTCAGCCACGTCAACCACTGCTGTCCTCCTTGCCCCCTGTCAACCATCCGCCACTCCGTCTCTCACCTTGAGCAGTTCCTGCTCATCTGCCCACAGTCAGGTGTCTGTCAAGGACATGTTTGAGCGTAAGAAGCCAATGTCACAAAGTCACCCCCTTGCCCAGCATCTGACAGCTGGCTTGTCTGAACTCTTAGCCCGCCAGCTTTTACCATACAAGCTGGTGGAGTCTGAGGCGTTCAAAAAATTTGTAGCTATTGGGACACCGCAGCGGACGTTACCCAGCCGTAATTTCTTTGCACAAAAGGCAATCCCCAACCTGTACTCGATTGTGCAAAAAGTAATGGCATGTCTGGCACACAGTGTTGGGGCAAGGGTCCATCTGACCACTGATACCTGGTCTGCAATGCATGGTCAGGGCAGGTATATCACCGTATTTAGGGCCCCCACCTGCCGCTCAGGGGTGGGGGCCAGGGGGGAGGACATTAGGTCCCCCCTTATTTTTGTTTAGGGCCCCCACCCTCCGCTCAGCGGTGGCGGCCAGGGGGAGGACATTAGGTCCACCCCCCAATTTGTATTTAGGGCCCCCACCCACCGCCCAGGGGTGGGGGCCAGGGGGGAGGACATTAGTTCCCCCCTAATTTGCCCTTAGGGCCCCCACCTGCCGCTCAGGGGTGGGGTCCAGGGGGAGGACCTTAGGTCCCCCCATTTGTATTTAGGCCCCCACCCATCGCTCAGAGGTGGGGGCCAAGGGGGAGGACATTAGGTGTCCCCCCCTTATTCTTGTTAAGGGCCCCCACCCACCACTCAGGGGTGGGGGCCAGGGGGGAGGACATTAGGTCCCCCCCAAAATTTTTATTTAGGCCCCCACCACCGCTCAGGGGTGGGGGCCGGTGGGGAGAACAATAGGTCCTCCCCCCTTTTTTTACTCACTGTTTAATATACTTGCCCCTACTCGCGGTATTGCGAGTAGGGGCACAATTTACTAATACTAAGTCATTTTTACTTAGTATTATTAAATTTGGCTGAAAGACCAATTTAGGACTTTCAGCCTTTTGGTAGATAACTCCCTAATACCGTGGGAATTAGGGAGTTATCTACCAAGCGGCTGCAACAAAAGTCCCGAAATGCTGGAGTTCCGAAGTTGCCTAAGTTCCGACGTTTCCGAAGTGCCGAATTGCCGAAGTTCCGAAGTTGCAGAAGTTACGAAGTGTCTAAGATCCGAAGTTGCCGAAGTTCCGTAGTGCCGAAGTCTTGAAGTGTCGAAGTGCCGAATTGCGGAAGTCCCAAATTGATGAAGTCCCGAATTTCGGAATGCCGATCCGAGCCGAATATTTTCCCCATGCACATGCCTACAAATTATCAGTTGTACTTATGATATACGTTATTGTGCTATACTCTTTTGCCTAATACTTGTACAATATCCTTATCCTTATCTGGTTTTGTGATGGATAAAAATCCTTAATAAAAATAAAATAAGTTTAAAAAAAATACCCCTCATTATACACTTCTTCTGCTTAAAGCTAAACTATTAAACTGTCATCACTTGATATCTAAACTGTTTCTGAAAATGAGTTGAAATTTGTTGTTCATTACAATACATAATCAAATCACGTGAATTGAAATAAAAATGATAAAATGGAAAAAGCTTTCCGTCCTGTATTATAAGGCAAAACCATTCTCAAAACAGCAAACACTTAGCAAGTAGTTATGGTAAAGAATTGGCAGAAACCTGTACTGCCGCTTTAGAAACTAAAGGAATTACATAAACTCTTTGTCTTTGGTATATCAAACAACAAATATAAACGAGATAAAAATGAGATATACGGTACATTATATCACATTGACGGCACCTTTTATCATTAATTTGTGATGATTTTTGTATTTTTGTATATTGCACAATATGTTTGTTTTTTCACTTTGCATTATACTTTTTTTTTTTTTACTCCGTTTTAAAAGCCTTTCTCAGGTTTAGACATTGTAATTCTTACACACTAGCTATCTCTATTGGCGTGTGTTGCTTGGCTTGATGATTCGGATTATATTATATAGTATCTATGTTTGCATTGTATTGTGTTTTAGAAATGATTTAATAAAGTTTTATATTTTTTCTATGTTTTAGCATTTATAATATGTATATTTATATTTTACAGTACTCTATTGAGGCTTTGTTTGCTAACTTTCTAATGCGCAATGTAACACTTAAACGTATCTGTGTAAATTGTCCATTTGAGTCACTGATAGCTTTGATTAAGATGATTTGGTGTAAGGTTTCTGACTTAGAAAAGTTCTGTCCCGTGTTTGTCATTGATGTATGTGCATGAACATAGAGAAACAAGGAAACAAGCAATATATTGTGCGTAACTTTTCACGAACAAGACTCAGAACACAGCAGATCCATTTCTTAATGCTGCACAAATATCGATGATTAATTAGCCTAGCTTTTTTTCTTGTGTGTGCTAGCAATGGTAGCAAGATTTCTGTTGTTAAAATACTGAATATATAACATTTTTTCGCAGTAAATAAAGTGAGCATTGGTCTTACCTTTTTGTGTGATTGCCAAACTCTTTAACCGATAAGTAAGTTCTTGTTGTTGTTTTTCTTCTGCCGAGTCAAATACTGCTGTTAGTGCTCTGTTTAAGTTAAGTATGTAGGAGGAAGTGAAGTTACTTTCACTTTACTGTCAGGAAAATCCCTTTTTAGACTTGTCACATGTGACTTGATTTTACCCTTTTCAGAGCCAATGACAGTTTATGCCAGCTTAACATTCAGCAAATTGGTATTCATGAAGCTTTCTAGTAACCATCTGGATTATTGGGATGTGTATGTGTGGGTAGTGTTGTTCATACATCCCAGCAATCGAACGCCAATGCTATATACAAGCACATTCAAACACAAGCACTAAACACAAGTACACCACTGCTTTCAAATTTCAACACTACTGGGGGTGTGGGGGAGGAGCCTAGCAGCTGAACGGAATGGCCGCATGTTGTCAGAGCTACTTTTGCCCCGATTGTGCAGCTAAAATCCCACATTTAAGGATCTCAGACAAATCCCCAGGCTGGAACCAGCAAAATGGGTCGAAGGAAAAGAAGCCCAACCCTGACAAGAGCTCTGGCGACAGGCCCGCAGTTCCATTGACCCTAATATGGCCTCCTTCGCGGATTATGGCTCCGACATATAAGACTACTCAACAGGAGTAGCGGTGCAACACCCAGCTGCCTTACCAGCCCTTCTGCCGACTCCCCCACAGCCGGATTTGTCCCCAGCAGTCATGATAAAGCTGCTGGCAGGTCTACAACATACAATACAGGCTGACTTGGATCAAATCCGCAAAGACCTGCAGGTCCTGACAGGCCGCATAGGTACAATACGGAGCAAACTCCCATCAAAATGTGCAGCAAACAAGCACGAGTTGCAGCATCTTAAAACTAATCAGTGATTTACAGCAATTGAGGACCAATGGCCAAGCCTGAACATCAAGATAAGGGGGATCTCCGGGGAGATACTGGAGGTCGAGTTACCACAAGGCGACTCCTGCTGGCACTACTGCCCCCTAACAATGCAAAGTGGTGAGCCTGGAAGGCATGTTCTGTCTATCGAGACTTGTTAAGACTCCTGCCTAGTCGTCGAGAGATCTCCTGATACACTTTCAGAATAGCACAGATAAAACGGCAGTCGTGAATGCAACACAAAATCACTCACCTTATCTGTTTGAGAGCATGTTGCTCACGTTCTATGCAGACCTGTCTGGGAACACATTGGATTGGCGGTGTTCACTCCAGCCCTTTACATCAATCCTCTGCTCACATAATGTCAGTTATCAGTGGAAGGGGCCTTGCACGCTGATGGTCCACCGTGGCGACTTATCGTACCCCATCCAAGATCTGCAAGAAGCGAAGAATCTCCTGCCAACCTTAGGGCTTCAGCAGGACTCTCTAGCCCAGACAGGGCTGAGCACCACCACTGCACCACCTCACACATGGAATCCTGCCACAGTGACCCCTTTTGTCCTCCACCGGCCTGTGTTGGATGCCTATGCAGTGGTCACTACCTGATCCATAACTGACAGCCTACGGGGCCAGGCTTAACCTTTTCCAGGATCTGTGCCATAGCTCCCCATTCTCCTTCTGAAGCAGGGGCTCCAGCTATAGGATGCCCTAGATTCTATTAATATAACAGACTAGACACAATCCCATCCCCCACTTAGATAAGCTGTAATCTTTGTATATCTTTTAAGTGTCTCATCTAGACCGTGGTTATCCAACTACAACTCTTCTATTTCCCCTGTTTTCCCTACTCACCCTGCCTATTGACTAATTGCCATATATGACCCAATCCTCCAGACATGTAGTCCCAGGCGATGGGGGTCTGAGACGAACCCCTAGTATCTTTACTTCCCTAAAAATCTCAGTTCATAGTCGATTATTCAAAATGTAAAACAACAGAAAAATAAAGTGCACTGTGCCTTTAAAACCGTGTCAGCAACCTTCTGAGCATTTAGATTCAGATCAAGGTGCTCAATGTAAAACTAGTGCTTATTGTGCACTTTGGATTTGCTTACATTTGCACAGGTTGTTGCTATTTTTGCACAATAAGCACTATTTTGACTATAAGCACCTTGATCTGAATCTAAAAGCACTAACGTTTGCTGACACGATTTTAAAGGCACAGCGCACTTTATTTTTCTGTTTGATATTATTGTGTTTTTCGAGCTAATACATGTGTAAAGTTCTGCTAAGTAGACTATTTATCAATGTACCCTATATTTTAGAGAATTTATATAGCGCCCTATATACTTGTTTATCTTTTTTTTCCCTTTTCTGTATTATTCAATATGTGACTGCCTGCTTGTTTGCTTTGTATAACCAATGTTTTTGCTGTCTTACACATGTTTATATCATATAATGTTTCATGTCACGTCTATAGACTGAGACAAAAAAAAAAGACTAAAAAAAAAAAAAAAAGACAACAGTACACACAAATACGTACATACATTCAAACATGCTTGCAATTGTCACCAGTTATTTTTTTTCTATTGCATTAACAAGTATTTCATAAAAATGTAAGGTTCTTTATTTACATCACAAATCACTGTTTATGATAGAGACATTTAAATACATAAAGGGAATCAACACAGTAAAGGAGGAGACTATATTTAAAAGAAGAAAAATGACCACAACAAGAGGACATTCTTAAATCAAAGGGGCAAAGGTTTAAAAATAAAATCAGGAAGTATTACTTTACTGAGAGGGTAGTGGATGCATGGAATAGCCTTCCAGCTGAAGTGGTAGAGGTTAACACAGTGAAGGAGTTTAAGCATGCTTGGGATAGGCATAAGTCTATCCTAAATATAAGATAAGGCCAAGAACTAATGAAAGTATTTAAAAAAAATGGACAGACTAGATGGACCAAATGGTTTTTATCTGCCGTCACATTCTATGTTTCTATGTTTCTATTGAATAGACCCATTTGCATTCTATATTGTAATGTATATAATGTTACACTATGATCTGTAGATGTTTTATTTTACCCACATGTTGGTAGTCTGATTTCTACCCCACCTTTAAAACGAGACATGCTGGTTCTGTTAATATTTACAAGTCACACGGAACAAACAGAAAGTGAAAGTATTAACTTTAAGTTTCATTTACTCCAGTGCAGTCAGGAAGGAGGAGCTGTTTCAGGAAATAAGGTTTTATATTTCCCCGCATTCTAGTTCTCGATTCTTTTTATCCACAAATAGCACTTTTAGTGAAATAGATTTGTAGCTATATTAATTAATACATGTGTGTTTGTTTCAGGCAGACCCTTGCAACTTAAAACAATATGGAAATAGCATGGAATTTAGTAAAGCAGACTGAGGTAAGATCTTTGTATCACACTTTATCTTATCCTTGGATTTGTCTCCCATGGCATTATTTTCTCCTGTTTGTTATTTTTGTTTTGTCTTGGGATCTGTCTTGTAACTGCCTGTTTTACAATGTTGCACAATATGTTAGCCTCATGTCTGCCTTACACTCACTCACTCTTTTTAATATTTGGAGAAAAAGTTAAAGGGACACTATAGTCACCTGAACAACTTTATCTTAATGAAGCAGTTTTGGTGTATAGAACATGCCCCTCACTGCTCAATCCTCTGCCATTTAGGAGTTAAAGCCCTTTGTTTATGAACCCTAGTCACACCTCCCTGCATGTGACTTGCACAGCCTTCTATAAACACTTCCTGTAAAGAGAGCCCTATTTAGGCTTTCCTTATTGCAAGTTCTGTTTAATTAAGATTTTCTTATCCCGTGCTATGTTAATAGCTTGCTAGACCCTGCAAGAGCCTCCTGTATGTGATTAAGGTTCAATTTAGAGATTGAGATACAATTATTTAAGGTAAATTACATCTGTTTGAAAGTGAAGCCATTTTTTTTTTCATGCAGGCTCTGTCAATCATAGCCAGGGGAGGTGTGGCTAGGGCTGCATAAACAGAAACAAAGTGATTTAACTCCTAAATGACAGTGAATTGAGCAGTGAAATTGCAGGGGAATGATCTATACACTAAAACTGCTTTATTTAGCTAAAGTAATTTAGGTGATCATAGTGTTCCTTTAATGCTTTAACCAGAATCCTGCCATGTGCTGGCTGCTTGTCCTAAATACATGGTACCCTGTTTTTATTCTCTAAAAAATGTCAAACCTTTGGACTGATTACTGTGGTAAGATAATCTAACACTATCTATGTTACATTGTTTAATCTTTGGATAATACCAACCAAATTGGCTGAGTATATGTAAACAATGTACGCTGGTAATACAAATTACTAATAACATTTAGTGCAGGGCCATCTGAAAGATTAGACTCTAATAGCTACAAATTAGAAAAGTATGCTTGCCACCGGACCACTAGGGAATCTAGTGTCCCCCATCCCTGACCAAAGCTAAGAGTCAGGGGGGGTGGAGTAAACAAAACTAAATTATACATTTAAAAAATCTGCTCACCCCTTTACAGCCCCTATCCTAACCAACAAACATGCACAACATAAACACAGACACTGCACCCACCTCGCACACTACACCAACTACACAAGCACTGCACCCATTACATGCACTACACAGACACTGCACCCATTACACAGACTACATACTGTATTGTACACAGACACTGCATCCACTGCATCCACTACATACAGTACACAGACACTGCACCCACTACACAGACACTGCACCCATTACACAGACTACATACTGTACACAGACACTACATCCACTACATACAGTACACAGACACTACACAAACACTGCACCCATTACACACTATATGCTCAACACAGACACTGCACACACTACACGTGCTACACAGACACTGCACCCACTATACACACTGCATCCACTACATAAACGCTATATTCACGCAGGACTGGAGCCACTATAAGGAAGCACAGGTGGCCACCTTACAGCACACCGGTCGGTGGGTGCAATATCTTGGCTCCTGGTGACCGGCAGGAAGAGAGGAGAGTCTCAGTGTGTGTATGTGCCCATCTTTGTGTGCATCTATCTGTGTGCAGGATTTGGCAATATGTGTGCCAGTGTTAATGTGCATCTGAGTTAGTATGCGTAAATATGTAAGTGTACAAACACACACAATTACATTTCTTTATTTTTACAATTAATTGGGCATTTTTGGTTTATTGTCTCCTCAGTTTACCCCTGGGTTTGATTCAAGCATGGATGACATGGATAAGATGGATACAATGGATAAGTTGAAAGAAGAGTATGAGAGACTGAAGGTAATTTTTTTTTCCCACTAGGACAGGAGACATGCTATTATGATTATTATTATTATTATCGCCATTTATATAGCGCCAACAGATTCCGTAGCACTTTAAAATATTATGAGATTTAACTATAAATAGGACAATTACAAGAAAACTTACAGGAACGATATGTTGAAGAGGACCCTGCTCAAACGAGAGAAGAGAAGAAGTAGTGCTGGAGGAGAGAGTAAAGTGCTTCCCTTTAGGAGAGAGCAAGAAACAGGTATGTGAGGTAGAGGTTAGTCTGGGAGGCCATAAGCTTTCCTAAAGAGATGGATTTTTAAATGATTGAAGACTAGGGGAGAGTCTGATGGTGGTAGGTAGGCTATTACATAGGAAGGGAGCCGCCCGCGAGAAGTCCTACGAGCGTGAGTTGGCCGTACGGGTGCGAGCAGCAGACAGGAGAAGGTCATGGGCAGCGTGGAGAGACCTAGAAGGGGCATACCTATGGATCTGTGATGAGATACAAGAGGGGCAAGAATTGTTCAGGGCTTTATAGGTATGGGTTAGCACTTTGAATTGACTCCTATAGGTTACAGGAAGCCAATGTAAGGACTGACAGAGGGGTGAGGTGTGAGAGGAGCACAGGTGTTCTAAGTACTGTAAAGCTTTGATGGGCGGCAATTCTACTTAAATGCAAGTGGGGCAATCATAATAAACAAAAGAGTGATGTAAACTGGAAGTATACATTGGATGTCCCCCTTAGTTGCTAGGTTTGAAGGCTGGGGTCAACATACTGTGGCCAGCCCGTCTGATTCCCTGAGATGGCAGAGCATAGTCCCACATTTTGAGGGGCACCCTATTGTAGAGTGAGGGCTGTGAAGTGAGGGTAGTAATGCAAAGGGGATTCCCTGGTAGGAATGTTCTTGAGGGAGGTGCTGTGTCGCTGGGGCCGCTGTCCTGGAGCACTCTGTCGACTGGTTCCGAGTGGGCTTTTTTTTTCCTCTGACAGACTTGTCTCTGCGCAGTTGCTGGATGTGCCTCTGCTAGGTCCACTACTGTTTCTGCAGTGTGTAGATCCGCGGCTTACTTTGGGTACTTTGCCCTTTTAGAGAGGCCTCTGCCTGGGTATGGGGAGTTCCCGGCATTGCAGTCAAGGGCAAGGTGTGTGTCAGCTGTTCACCCTCTGTTACCATAAGTCGGCCTGCAAGTTTGGCCCAGAAATCCAGAAGCAGTTTGTCCAGCCTTTCCAGGAAGGGAGAGAGCATGTCACGGTCTTCGTGTGGACACATGGCGTGCGCCATTTTGTGAGAGTCCAGGGTGCCGATTGGGTCAGCAAATTAGGGTAAGTATGAGTGTTGGGGAGCTCAGTGGTGGGCCGGGATAACCTCCACCGGCCTAAAGGGGAGGGACACGGGGCTCTGTGAGGTCTCTGAAGTGCCAGCTCCACGTGGGTTCGGGAGATTGTCCGCGTCTCCCACCAAGCGCTCTCACTAGGCCTCCTGGTTGTCTCTCCGGAATCCGACGTCGGGCTCGTTATGGTAGTGATCCACAGTACCCCGCTTGACCCTGGTAGCAGGTACGGCTAGTCTGTTGCTTGTCTCAGGCGTTTTGGAGTTCAAAGATTCGACGTATACTCTGCTTTGTCCCGGAGCTCATTCAGGCCACGTCCGTCCACCATGCTGCGCAGGCCACACCCCGCGGGGTATGTTTTTAAAATGGAATCTACAGGATTTGGCAACACACTCGATGAGAGGCTCAAAGGTGAGCCCAGAGTTAAGTATGACACCAAGACAGCGTGCTTGTGTCAGGGTACCTGTAGTCTCTACCTCTGAGAGGGGAGACTTAGACGTTTCTCCTTCCAGAAGGTCTGTTTCTCCCGTTCCTCGCGGTTCCCTCGGTCGTTTACACGCCGGCCGCGAGGGAGCTACTTCCTTTTATGACGCGACGCTCAATAGCCGACGTCATGACGCTAATCCAGTCCGACCTGCCACTCAAGTCCGGAACACGAATCAGGACACGAACACGAATCAGGACTCGTCGGAGGCGTGATTACTCTCTAGAGCCAGGGTATTTAATGGAGCTTTCCGCATTTGCTCATTGCCCTGTCGGGGTTCTAGCCAGTCTAGTCACACAGTGCTCTTGTATCCTGATTGTCTTTTGGTTCTGACCCGGCTTTGTTATTACTCTCCTGCTTCTCTGTTATCCTTTGACCTCGGCTTGTCTCTCGCTTACCTGTCTTCTCGTTCCCTCGACCTCGGCTTGTCTCTGACCATTCTATACGTAGTTCTTACGTTAAGTCCGGACATTCTAAGGTCCGGTATACGTATCTCTCTACTCTTTGTACTCTGCGTGCTGGATCCCTGTCCCGATCCTGACAGCTTGCAAGGATGGACTAATGTGGATACCACTAACTTGAAGGGAGAGCGAAAGAGGAGGATCAGTATTAGGAGGAGGAAAGACAAGGAGCTCAGTTTTAGAGAGATTGAGTTTCAGAAAGCGTGACATCCAGTCAGAGTTGGAAGATAGGCAAGACGTGACACGTTGCAGGACGGCAGGAGAGAGGTCTGGTAAGGAGAGATATATCTGGGTGTCATCAGCATACAGGTGGTAGTGGAATCCAAAAGAGGTAATATAAAGAGAAAATCAAAAGGGACCAAGGACAGAGCTTTGGGGGACTCCAACCGAGACAGCACAAGGGGAGCAGGTATCATTAGAAAAGGAGACACTGAATAAATTGGGCAGACTAAATGGGCCGAATGGTTCTTATCTGCCGTCACATTCTATTATATTTCTATGTTTCTATGAGCGTTGGGAGGGATAAGAGGAAAACCACGATAGGACAGAGTCACAGAAACCGAGTAATTTAAGAGTTTAAAGAAGGAGAGCATGATCAAGAAGAATTAGTAAGGAGTAGTGGCCTTTGGATTTAGCTGCGATTAGGTCATTAGTTAATCTGATAAGAGCAGTCTCAGTAGAGTGGAGAGGTCAGAAGCCAGATTGAAGAGGGTCAAGGAGAGAATTGGAATTGATGAAGTGTAACACACGGGCAAAGACAATTCATTCCAGAAGCTTTGAGGAAAAAGGGAGCAGGGATATGGGACGATAGTTAGAGGGGGAGGACGAGTCAAGAGATGTTTTTTTCAGTATAGGTACTACAATTGCATGTCTAAGGTCAGCAGGGACAATGCCAGAAGAGAGAGATCAGTTGAAGATGTGTGTTAAGGAAGGCATAAGACAAGGGGAGACAGATCTTATAAGGTGAGATGGGACAGGATTGAGCGGGCAAGTAGTGGGGTGAGATGAAAGAAAAAGCACAGCCACCTCTTGCTCAGTAGCCATGAAGAAAGTCTGAATAGTAGGAAAGGCATGATCTATGTGTGGTTGAGAAAGAGAACGGCAAGGTGGGGAGAATTCTTTCCTTTGCTGTTCAATCTTGTCTGTAAAGTAGCATGCAAAGCTATCAGCTGTAAGGTTAGTTTTGGGGTGGACACAGCAGGGTGAAAAAAGAGAGTTAAAGGTGTCAAAGAGATGCCTGGGATTGTGGAAAATGAGCTCATGAGATAGGAAAAGTATGACTGTTTGGTGAGGGCAAGGGCTGCGCTGTATGAACACAATATGAATCTATAAAGGAGAAAGTCTGCCTGGGTGCGACACTTCCTCCAGGAGCGTTCAGCACAACGGGAGCAACTTTGCAGGTAGCATGTTAATTTACGGTTAGAGGTGTGTCCTCCTCGAGGTGCATGTTTTGAGCAGGGCGGCAGCGTTTAAGGCCTAGGTGAGGGTAGTGTTATATGTGGAGACGGCCAGTGAGGGACAGGAGAGGGAAGGGGCAGATAGCAGTTGTGCACTGGTAGGAGTGCCTTAAGAACTGGTTTGGAAACCACTGGCCTTTCATCTGTCTAGCAGACTTTATCAATACTTACTCCGTGCATGGTATTAGATATAGAGTGGTTCTTCAAAGTAGCAAAACCTTCATGAAATTAACAATTAATCAGTTAATAATTTAACTGGAAAATAACCACATGTAAACAATACCACTACTAGAGGAACTAAATATAGCAATACATCAATTAAAAACATTTAAGAAATAAAAGAAAAAAACACAAGGAAATGCTTGGATGTTCTCCCATAAAAGAAAGGGAAGAACTGCCAAGCCGGCTGGTATAGATACGTGTGCACATAGATGTTATGCCAAAAGAATCTTAGAATCTGGAGTCCAGTGGGTAGATGGGTATCAGAGAGATGTTACGTATGATAACTATAGTGCGTAAGAAGTATCTCCAAATCCACAAAAAATATATATACAGACTTTAATAATCTATTCAAGAGAAAGAGATACTATGGCAACTATGTATCAATGAAAACTCTCTGGTTCCCCTAGTTGCCTATAATTTTACCCTTGGTACCAAAAGCAAATCCATTTATCGGAGTGCTATTACACAGGGGGTTATAGGCAATAGGCCCCTATACAGCAGAATACCTTCAAAAAAATCCTTTAGTGTATTCAATCAATTTCGAGATTAATAACTCGATATACACATTATAGAGTTATGAAGGGTGTTAGACCAAACGTTTAAAATTAGCAGAGGGATAGACAGGAGTAGTAAGTGTCTAGATAGACAAAGGGAGATAACGGAGTAAAAGTAAAAAGTGACTGACATAAAGTCAGAATGTCACAAAAAAGACACTAACAGATCTCCTATGCTATCTCTATTTCCCTTGCTTCTGCTAATAAACACCTTCGTGGGTGTTCTAAACTAGGTCGTTACACTAAATGCTGTGGAGCCTGTCCTACGAAATTAGACTCCAGAGAGAGTAATAGTGAGAAAACGAAAAATTAGAAAAAATGGTAAATCATAACTAAAGGTGAACAGTAGAGGGGAGGATTTCCTCAGTGCGTGGTGAGAGGTGCATAGTGCAGTGATCGAGTGCTGTGACTCGGGAATCCCCCCAGATGAGATCCGACGCGCGTTTCGGAGTAAGCAACTCCTTCGTCAGGGACCGGAATTGCCGCCCAGAAACTCCCGGTATTTAAATCGCTGCTGGCCAATCAGGGAAAGGTGCTTCACGTCGTCATCGCTGACGTGACGCTATGTTAATTTAAACTCTATAGGGGTGGAGTTAGCTTCCATGACGTCAAATGATTGACAGGCTGTGAACTCCTTGTGTGGAAGCAAGCCTTCTAAAGTTAGAGCTGTTCAAAGCATCCGTCTTAGTCAAGCTAATACTGTTACACTGTGTCCATGTTTATTGGGCCATAAGTAGATGTGTAACATTGTATCTCCAAGTGTAGAGTTAGGTAATAGACAGTGTTGATATAGAAATAGCCACAGCGATTCAAAAAATGAGAAAGGACGTGAGCAGTGGTATGGAAAGGACCGGACATACTAATGATAATGAATCATAATGCTACAAGTGGCATGAAAAATATATATATATATACATATATATGAATATCTATGTCGATATGTGATTGGATTTACAGAACATTTCTGTTCGATATGAGATAGCCACTGTAGTGTGAAAGTGAAGTGTAGCATTATGATTAGTTTATGTATAAAATAGAATGTCCTGATAATGAAAAAAAGGGGGGGGTTGAGCAGCGTCCTTAGTAGGTAATTATATCTGTCCAATTCTGAGCCCTGTATTGGGGTTAGGGACATACTAGAGGCAGAAGGGAGAAATTTATAGTCGGGCGGCAGTAATGGGGACGGTTAAGTGTCCCTCTGTTGAAAACGCCTAATAAGGTGAAATATAGTGATATGAAAATTCTCAGACAAAAATATATACAAAAAACTAAGATAAAAAGAAATGAAGGCTATTTACAAGTGCACTATATATTTATGGAGACTTCTAAATAAATGGGGAGTACGAGAAACCCTCATTGAGACCTTTGGGGGACAGGGTTTTCAGGCGATAGATCCAATAGCATTCACGTCTCCTTAGACGTTGGTCCCAATTGCCCTTCCTCTGGTCCTGTTTAATTAGTTCGATGCCCTGAAATCTAAGAACTTTTGGGTCCCCCTTGTGAAAGGTTCTCACATGCCTGGAGACCGATGTTTCTATATGTCTGGCTGTTTTTATGGAATTTACATGTTCAAGAATGCGTTTCTTGAACGGTCTAAAGGTTTTGCCTACATACATAATGTGACATTGGCAGGTGATCAAGTAAATCACTCCCTTTGAGTTACAGTTAAAAAAGGAAAGTGATTTGAAATTTTCTGTGTTGGAGCTGTTATTAAAGTCCTTTGATTTGGTATTAATATACCCACATGCTTTGCACCTGCCACACTTGTAGGTGCCTTTGATTTTTTCCGATAGCCAATGTGTTGGTGGTTTACCGGGCTGGAAGTGACTATGTACCAGTAAATATTTCAAGTTGTTGCCCCTTCTAGCTGTCAGGGTTGCATAGGAGGGAAGGACATCCCTAAGGTGTGTGTCCTGTTTTAGTAGAGGCCAAAAGCGGTTCATAATTGCTTTGACTTGGTCCCAACCCGCGTCGAAAGTGGCAATACACCTAAGTTGTTTTAGGTCTGTATTTTTTAGTGGAGGGGAAATTTCCCTTTCTCTTACTAGATCTTCCTGTTCAGATAGGAGAGCCCTATGGTATGCCTTCTTCAGGCATTTGTTGGGGTATCCTTTGGACCTGAACATGTGGCGCAATTCTCTTGCTTGTGTTTTAAAGTCTTCCAAATCGGAGCAATTACGTCTTAAACGTAAGTATTGGCCCGTCGGTATTCCCCATTTCTGCTGTGTCGGGTGATAACTTTTCCAATTTAGAAGGTTGTTGGTAGCCGTGCTCTTTCTAAAAAGGTTTGTTTTAATGGTGCCCAGTTCTTGTGGAGACACCATCAAATCGAGGAAGCTTAGGGACGGAGTGCCTATTTCTGCTGTGAATTTGAGGTTAAGTTCATTTGTGTTCAGGCTGAGTGTGAATTGTCTGAACTGGTCCCCTGACCCAGTCCAGATGATTATAATGTCATCTATATATCTTTTCCATAGATATATGTACTGGGTCAGGGGATTTTTGGGGGGAGATGTAAAAACAACTTGTTCCTCCCACCATCCCAGGTGCAGGTTTGCATATGAGGGCGCACAAGACGTCCCCATAGCAGTCCCCTGCACCTGGTGATAGTACACTCCATCGAACAAAAAGAAATTGTGTTTTAAGACAAAACTTAGAAGATCTAATACCAATACGCTGTGTTTATCTAGGGACGTCCCTCTACTCCTTAGAAAGTGTTCTGTGTGTTTCAAGCCCAGCGAGTGTGGAATTGAGCTGTACAGTGATTCCACATCCAAGCTGCAGATAATAGAGTTAGGTGGTAATCTGGTTTTTGTCAGAACCGCTAGGGTTTGTTTCGTGTCTCTTAGATACGACGGGAGTTGTGTGACTAGCGGTTTTAGGATGTGGTCTAAGTAGACACTTACATTTTGAGTCATGTTGTTGTTGCCAGAGACAATGGGCCTGCCTGTCAAGATCTGTTGTTGTTTATGAATTTTTGGCAGGCTATAGAAGGTCGAGATACGAGGACTGTTAATGGCCATAAAGTTATATTCATCCTTAGAAATTAGGTTATCATCTAGGCCTTGTTGCAAGATGCTTTTTAACTTATTGGCAAATATTTTGGAGGGGTCTTGTTTCAGCATTTTGTAAGTCATTTGGTCTGTTAGTATCTTTTTATTCATCTCCACATATTTCGGGGTATCCATTATAACTATATTGCCTCCTTTATCTGAGGGTTTTATGGTTATGGTCTTATTTTCTTTTAGTGTCTTTACTGCTTGGTGTTCTAATGCGGTTAGGTTGGAGTTTGGCTTGTGACTTATTTCATTAAAAGCAACTTTTTCAATTTCTTCACATACCAACTCAACAAAGGTCTCTACGTATTTAGAGTCTCCTAGCTTGGGGCAGTAGTGGCATCAAACCCCTCCACCTCTAGTGAGAACAATAGAGGGATCCTAAAGAGAGGGGTCACTTTTTTAGACAATACACAGGGGGACAATCGCCCGTTCCTGAGGTCCAGATCCAAAAAGCAATACAACCGGAAAAACCGGTTTTGAAGAACAGACAAATTGTCAACTTATCTGAATATATTCTCACACAACCAGAATTAGATTTGTTGGCAAAAGGTCTGTCTTTCATTCCCACACCACGTTTTGATAAGTTTACATGGGTTAAGGACGTTCACCTGTTCGCAAGAAAGCTCATTCTACACGAAAACTTCTTTGTAAGTGAAGAGAAAAAAGCTAAAAATCTAGGCCTAGATCTCAAAGATTATCGCATGACTATGATTTTAGCAGACCTGTTGGAAGAGAATGATAACTCCTTAGGACATAATTACCCTCTAACTAATCTTAAGAACAAGAGCCACTACTGCCCCAAGCTAGGAGACTCTAAATACGTAGAGACCTTTGTTGAGTTGGTATGTGAAGAAATTGAAAAAGTTGCTTTTAATGAAATAAGTCACAAGCCAAACTCCAACCTAACCGCATTAGAACACCAAGCAGTAAAGACACTAAAAGAAAATAAGACCATAACCATAAAACCCTCAGATAAAGGAGGCAATATAGTTATAATGGATACCCCGAAATATGTGGAGATGAATAAAAAGATACTAACAGACCAAATGACTTACAAAATGCTGAAACAAGACCCCTCCAAAATATTTGCCAATAAGTTAAAAAGCATCTTGCAACAAGGCCTAGATGATAACCTAATTTCTAAGGATGAATATAACTTTATGGCCATTAACAGTCCTCGTATCTCGACCTTCTATAGCCTGCCAAAAATTCATAAACAACAACAGATCTTGACAGGCAGGCCCATTGTCTCTGGCAACAACAACATGACTCAAAATGTAAGTGTCTACTTAGACCACATCCTAAAACCGCTAGTCACACAACTCCCGTCGTATCTAAGAGACACGAAACAAACCCTAGCGGTTCTGACAAAAACCAGATTACCACCTAACTCTATTATCTGCAGCTTGGATGTGGAATCACTGTACAGCTCAATTCCACACTCGCTGGGCTTGAAACACACAGAACACTTTCTAAGGAGTAGAGGGACGTCCCTAGATAAACACAGCGTATTGGTATTAGATCTTCTAAGTTTTGTCTTAAAACACAATTTCTTTTTGTTCGATGGAGTGTACTATCACCAGGTGCAGGGGACTGCTATGGGGACGTCTTGTGCGCCCTCATATGCAAACCTGCACCTGGGATGGTGGGAGGAACAAGTTGTTTTTACATCTCCCCCCAAAAATCCCCTGACCCAGTACATATATCTATGGAAAAGATATATAGATGACATTATAATCATCTGGACTGGGTCAGGGGACCAGTTCAGACAATTCACACTCAGCCTGAACACAAATGAACTTAACCTCAAATTCACAGCAGAAATAGGCACTCCGTCCCTAAGCTTCCTCGATTTGATGGTGTCTCCACAAGAACTGGGCACCATTAAAACAAACCTTTTTAGAAAGAGCACGGCTACCAACAACCTTCTAAATTGGAAAAGTTATCACCCGACACAGCAGAAATGGGGAATACCGACGGGCCAATACTTACGTTTAAGACGTAATTGCTCCGATTTGGAAGACTTTAAAACACAAGCAAGAGAATTGCGCCACATGTTCAGGTCCAAAGGATACCCCAACAAATGCCTGAAGAAGGCATACCATAGGGCTCTCCTATCTGAACAGGAAGATCTAGTAAGAGAAAGGGAAATTTCCCCTCCACTAAAAAATACAGACCTAAAACAACTTAGGTGTATTGCCACTTTCGACGCGGGTTGGGACCAAGTCAAAGCAATTATGAACCGCTTTTGGCCTCTACTAAAACAGGACACACACCTTAGGGATGTCCTTCCCTCCTATGCAACCCTGACAGCTAGAAGGGGCAACAACTTGAAAGATTTACTGGTACATAGTCACTTCCAGCCCGGTAAACCACCAACACATTGGCTATCGGAAAAAATCAAAGGCACCTACAAGTGTGGCAGGTGCAAAGCATGTGGGTATATTAATACCAAATCAAAGGACTTTAATAACAGCTCCAACACAGAAAATTTCAAATCACTTTCCTTTTTTAACTGTAACTCAAAGGGAGTGATTTACTTGATCACCTGCCAATGTCACATTATGTATGTAGGCAAAACCTTTAGACCGTTCAAGAAACGCATTCTTGAACATGTAAATTCCATAAAAACAGCCAGACATATAGAAACATCGGTCTCCAGGCATGTGAGAACCTTTCACAAGGGGGACCCAAAAGTTCTTAGATTTCAGGGCATCGAACTAATTAAACAGGACCAGAGGAAGGGCAATTGGGACCAACGTCTAAGGAGACGTGAATGCTATTGGATCTATCGCCTGAAAACCCTGTCCCCCAAAGGTCTCAATGAGGGTTTCTCGTACTCCCCATTTATTTAGAAGTCTCCATAAATATATAGTGCACTTGTAAATAGCCTTCATTTCTTTTTATCTTAGTTTTTTGTATATATTTTTGTCTGAGAATTTTCATATCACTATATTTCACCTTATTAGGCGTTTTCAACAGAGGGACACTTAACCGTCCCCATTACTGCCGCCCGACTATAAATTTCTCCCTTCTGCCTCTAGTATGTCCCTAACCCCAATACAGGGCTCAGAATTGGACAGATATAATTACCTACTAAGGACGCTGCTCAACCCCCCCCTTTTTTTCATTATCAGGACATTCTATTTTATACATAAACTAATCATAATGCTACACTTCACTTTCACACTACAGTGGCTATCTCATATCGAACAGAAATGTTCTGTAAATCCAATCACATATCGACATAGATATTCATATATATGTATATATATATATATATATTTTTCATGCCACTTGTAGCATTATGATTCATTATCATTAGTATGTCCGGTCCTTTCCATACCACTGCTCACGTCCTTTCTCATTTTTTGAATCGCTGTGGCTATTTCTATATCAACACTGTCTATTACCTAACTCTACACTTGGAGATACAATGTTACACATCTACTTATGGCCCAATAAACATGGACACAGTGTAACAGTATTAGCTTGACTAAGACGGATGCTTTGAACAGCTCTAACTTTAGAAGGCTTGCTTCCACACAAGGAGTTCACAGCCTGTCAATCATTTGACGTCATGGAAGCTAACTCCACCCCTATAGAGTTTAAATTAACATAGCGTCACGTCAGCGATGACGACGTGAAGCACCTTTCCCTGATTGGCCAGCAGCGATTTAAATACCGGGAGTTTCTGGGCGGCAATTCCGGTCCCTGACGAAGGAGTTGCTTACTCCGAAACGCGCGTCGGATCTCATCTGGGGGGATTCCCGAGTCACAGCACTCGATCACTGCACTATGCACCTCTCACCACGCACTGAGGAAATCCTCCCCTCTACTGTTCACCTTTAGTTATGATTTACCATTTTTTCTAATTTTTCGTTTTCTCACTATTACTCTCTCTGGAGTCTAATTTCGTAGGACAGGCTCCACAGCATTTAGTGTAACGACCTAGTTTAGAACACCCACGAAGGTGTTTATTAGCAGAAGCAAGGGAAATAGAGATAGCATAGGAGATCTGTTAGTGTCTTTTTTGTGACATTCTGACTTTATGTCAGTCACTTTTTACTTTGACTCCGTTATCTCCCTTTGTCTATCTAGACACTTACTACTCCTGTCTATCCCTCTGCTAATTTTAAACGTTTGGTCTAACACCCTTCATAACTCTATAATGTGTATATCGAGTTATTAATCTCGAAATTGATTGAATACACTAAAGGATTTTTTTGAAGGTATTCTGCTGTATAGGGGCCTATTGCCTATAACCCCCTGTGTAATAGCACTCCGATAAATGGATTTGATTTTGGTACCAAGGGTAAAATTATAGGCAACTAGGGGAACCAGAGAGTTTTCATTGATACATAGTTGCCATAGTATCTCTTTCTCTTGAATAGATTATTAAAGTCTGTATATATATTTTTTGTGGATTTGGAGATACTTCTTACGCACTATAGTTATCATACGTAACATCTCTCTGATACCCATCTACCCACTGGACTCCAGATTCTAAGATTCTTTTGGCATAACATCTATGTGCACACGTATCTATACCAGCCGGCTTGGCAGTTCTTCCCTTTCTTTTATGGGAGAACATCCAAGCATTTCCTTGTGTTTTTTTCATTGACATAACTTAAGGGTTCATGCCCAATTTGGGTGTAGCTGGTATCACCCACCCTGACCATTCTTTCCTAGTCGGAGATTTTACCTTGTGTGAATCTTTAGACTATGGAGAAAATATCCTCTCTTTTCATATTTCATTAAGAAATAAAAGAATCCTACTCAGTAAATTTCAGTAAAGGTGCGATAGATTGACCATTTTTATTACATATGAATTAAAATAGACCCATATTTTTGACGGTTGGCTGCATTTCGTATAATGTACCTTTGTTTCAAAGTTATGTACAGTATATGTTTGTTTTGGAGTGGTCACTCATAGGTTGTTTTATTTCGATGCATAATAAATGTAAAACTTTTACTTTCTGTTTTAATGTTTGAGTCTTTCAAATGAACATAAATTGTGTGTACTATAATTGGTACAATTTCATATAGAAGTCTTTATCTTTTAGCCATTGAAAATGTTCGGTGTAATATATCATACTAAAAATACAGACTGATGGGTTCTCTTCTATAGTTACCGGTAGTTGAAATATATATCTTGTGCACATTTTTGCTATTTTTCTATCCTGAAGCAATGGCATAATGTTGCCTATTGTGTGTGCTAAAACCAAATTAATGTAGAATGATCATTACTACAGATTGGTCAGATACCTTTCTGAAATTCTGTCGCTGTGAGATGTGTGTTTTAATTAAAACACAAACTTTGTGTGACATCATTTTTTTTTTGGTTTATGTTAAAATATGTTGCAATCTCATTGTAAAAGTGTGGCACAATGAATTACGGTTTAATAATAATATAAAATAAAAATTGAATGATATATAGTTGGCATAGTGCTTGCGTCCCGGGAAAAGTTCTGAAGTGGTGTATTTATTTATTTATTTATTTTTTGCTGAAAAGGAATGTTTTTGTCAAATGGAAAACAAGAAATCGGCAGCGCTTATAAGGAAACTCGATGCAGATGACATGAAACGAGAAGCGGAATCACGAATTATGAAACTGGCTGAGAGGGAAATGGAATTGAAAAAGATTGAAATTGGGCAGAAAAAAAATTATGAGGTAAGACAATGTCTCATTTGTGTTACTGACTTGAATGAATGAGGTATTAATTTATTATTAAGATTTAATAAATGTTCCCGCTTTCACACATTAGTTGCTAGCCATTGCCTCATAGCTGATTGGCTGGAAGTGTTAGCTAACGTTCTACACTAATCAATAGCTCCCCATTCATAAAAATGGCTTGCCAAAATGACGCATGTCTCTCAAGCCGTTTTTCTCGATGAATAGCTACTGATTGGCTTATAGCATCAGTTGATGCTTTCAGATGATCGGTGGCGCCCCTGTCCATGGTAGTCTGAGATTTCCTTTTTAAAGAATCTTAGAGAAGTGGTAAGACAGGGGCAGAGCTAAACAGTGCTTGAGAGAAGACTTTGGAGCTTAACTGTTTGGTATGCTTGCGCCAGAGACCTCCTGACATCATAACAACTTAATTCAGATTAAGTTATTATAGTGCCCCATAGAGTTCCTTTAATTGTGGTATAATATTTTTTTTTGCGTGATTTATTTCATCTCCTTTTTTAAGAGAGATCTACATACTTTGAAAGCAGACAATGATGAGTTGAAGAAAACTATTTCAGATCTAAATGCCTCTATACATACGGCCCAGAACGACTTAATGATGTTGGAAGAAGAATTACAGGTACTGCCACATTTTTATATAAGTAATGCCTTAAAGGGAAACTAGTGCCAGAAAGTTAAATATATTTATTAAACAGTTCTAAACATTTTTGTCTGTTTTACTTTACTTAGTGCGTAAGGCATACTGTTTGCATACCGGCATGTATGAATCTTCTCTGTATTTAAATATAACTTTCCCTCCCACTCATGACACCATCATACTTTAACATCCCTGACAGGGATATTTACTAAAGTGAGAATTCAAAGTGAATTTAAAATAGTAGGCCAAAGTAGCTGAGCTGGAAACATAGCTGACTTGGAGAATTTTTCCAAATTTCCTAATTTTGCCTTAAATTTGAAATTCTCTATTGATACTCACTTATGAAAGCCATGTGAGCCATGTGAGTGTAAATAACTATGGCTTAAACCAAAATGTGCCATATTTACATTTTAATTAATCTTGGCTATAATTAAACTATTTTGTTTTTAATTTGAAACTTTTGCATTTTGTCTTTTTTTTTTTACATTCTTTATTTTCTTGGTGCTTAATTGTCAATAAAGCAATGATTGGCATTGTACATAGACATCGACAGTATACATTGCAAGGTAAAAAGAAATATGAGGACATGCACCGTTTTTTGTTTTTTTTTTGTCCAAGGAACAAAAATAGAGTATAGGATAATCTTGCTCAACAAACATGTCAAAACTTTACATACTGATTAACATACATCAGTGAGGCATTTTGTCTTTTTGGTCCTTTTGTTGAACCAGTTTCTGCGTTTTTACCTCTGTTTTGACTGGACTTGTTCGTCTTTGGCCCAGCATGTGATGAGTATTTCAATTTACTCACATTACAAACGCTTTATTAAGGGTTTAAGGCACTCATCCAGAACTGGGCTGCTAGCTTTTTTTCTTGCGTCGAGCACCTTCAGATAGCTTTGTAACAGTGGCGGAACTTCCGCGGTCGCAGGATTTGCAGCTGTGCCCGTTGTGCCCGCGGGCTATGTAAAGCGGCCCCGGCCTGTGCGGTATAATAGCCGGGGCCACACGTCCAGAGGCCCATCAGGTGGCCCATGCTGTTAGGGCCACCTAATGGCAATTAATTTCCAGGAGGCCTGGTCAGCGCTGAGATGCTTTAACAGTGCGATCGGGCCCCCTGTGATAATGTCAGATGCTTTGAGGAAGTGACAGCCCAGGTCACTCCTCCCAGCAACCACCGGGAGCCACTGGACCCAAGGGAAAGTCACCCTCCTACACCTAAAAGGTAGGAAACAGGTTGGTGACTAAAACATTTTGTATGTGTGTCTGTATATGTGTGTGTTTGTATGTATGTGTGTGTGTTTGTGTGTCTGTATGAATGTGTGTCTGTATGAATGCTTCTGTGTATGTGTGTATGTATGTAAGTGTGTGTCTGTATATATGTGTGTGTGTATGTCTGTATGTATGTGTGTGTATGTCTGTCTGTGTATCTGTATGTATGTGTGTGTATGTTTGTATGTGTCTGTATGTGTGTGCATGTTTATTTGTATGTGTGTGTATGTATGTGTGTGTGTGTGTGTTTGTATGTATGTGTCTGTATGAATGTGTGTATGTCTGTCTGTGTATCTGTATGTCTGTCTGTATGTATGTGTCTGTGTGTGTGTATGTTTGTATGTGTCTGTCTGTATGTATGTGTGTGCATGTTTGTTTGTATGTGTGTGTATGTCTGTGTGTCTGTATGTGTTTGTGTGTGTGTGTTTGTTTGTATGTGTGTGTATGTCTGTCTGTGTCTCTCTATGTATGTTTCTCTATGTGTGTATGTGTGTGTGTGTGTGTGTATGTTTGCATGTATGTGTATGTGTGCCTGTATGTGTGTGCCTCTGTATATGTATATGTGTCTGTGTGTGTCTGCATGTGCATCTGTTTGTCTGCATGTGTGGAGGGGAACGTATGGAAAGGCAGATGTAAGTGGTGGGGGGAGGCTAACAGGGGGTAGACATATGGGAGGGAGAGCCACAGGGCAATTTTTACACCGGGCGCCTTGGTTTCTAGTTACACCTCTGCTTTCTAATGTAGTTAGTATTGAACTTGGTGATTTTCCAAGAACTGTCCCATAACTTACATTTTTGGAATGTTCTGAAATGTGGTCTAGAAGAATTCTAATCTTTCAACTTTACTCTTTATAAATACCGTAACTCCCCTATGAATGTATGTTATGCATATGCACTTGTTTCACGTTCTACTTTTTGGAGATATGGATGCTGTCTAATCTGTAGACAGCTCTCTATAGTGCATTAGGATATTGTAAAAAAAAATTTATTTGACAATTTTTATTGGTTTTCATTTCTTCATAAGGGTACAGAAAAGAGGTTGGGAGGGGAGAAGAGAACATTTTTTATAACTGCAATATGCTTGTGAGTTGGGTAAGGGTACAGAAAATAATCGGGGGGAAGGGGAGCCCTATCATGGTACGAGAATGTGCTGGTCATTTTTTAACATCGTATATTCATATATTCAAACCGCCTTGCAAGGTGGTGCACATTGTATTACATGCATTTCAGTGATTGTGTCATTGTGTCCCTTAGTGCGTCATTGTGGCTCACATAACTTAGTGCCTTTACCCTCGTGCCATCTTGTCCCATAAGTGGGTGTTGTTAGGGTTTCGCATTCTGAGCAGCAGTGCATGTCCTTGTTTTCAATGGCCTGTTGCGGGGGTGGGGAAGAGGGGGGGAAGAGTTAAGGGGGTAACAGCGGGTAACAGCGGAGAAGGCTACTGATGACTTGGCCGTTTTGTGGTTGGCCTCTATTCGAAGCCGGTGTCAGTGGGGGGGGGGGGGGCGGTGGGGTGATGTGCGTATTGCCTCTGGTCGAGGAGGCTTAATTGTATTGCAATAGGTGCCTGTAATTTGCCTTAAGTAGGGTTAGTTAGGTTTATGTTTTTCCCAGGTTTCCAATGCTTTGGGCCAGTATAGGGCTGCTTTTTGCATTCGTCTGGCCATGGTTTAATATGTTTTGTTGGTGTCTATTGTTGCGATGCATTGAGTGATTGTGGGGCGGGTGGTTTGCCTCCATTTTCTACTTATGCTAGTGAGAGCAGCTATGATGATATGGAAAGTGAGGTATGTCAGGTGTTTGTGTGTTGCCTTTGGTAATAGAAGGAGAAGGAATATTTCAGGTTTGAATGGTAGCTGTGTCCCAGTGCATTTAATGATTAGGTTCGCAGTCTGTGTCCAGAATTGATGTAGCTCTGTACATTGCCACCATATGTGTAGCATGATACCCTTGTCCCTCTGGCATCTCCAGCTGATATCTGATGTGGTGGGGAAGCTGTGTTTAAGGCGTGTGTGCTCTAGGTACCATCTATATAAGATTTTTCGGGTTAGTTCCAAGTGGGTCGTGCATAGAGTGAGCTGTTTGTGTGCCTTGAAGATAGTGTGCCACTGTTCTTTGGAGAGTTGGTGTCCGATGTCTTTTTCCCATGCCGTTATGAAGGAGGGGGGGATGCCGTTGGGGTCTAAGGTTTTCTGAAGTGTAGGTGATTGAGATGAGGTTTTTGGCTGGCTTGGCTGTTGTGCAGATTTGTTCAATGGCTTGCCAGCTTGGGTCTGCATCTTGGGTAAGCGTCTGTTTCAGTTGCAGGGCAATCCAGGAATGTAATTGTCTATATGAGAACATAGCTGTGATGGGTAGTGTGTATTCTAGCTGGAGGAGGATATTGTACTTTTGAAGTCTGAGATTTGTAAATTATCTGATAAACAAACTCAGGCTGGGACTGTTGTAAAGCCACTGCCAAAGACACAGCCTAGGAATGGCAGATGGATTACTGTAAGATCTGTTAGACTTAGAGTTGTGGATAAAAGGCATATTACACAGTCTGTGGCTCTACATAATTAATTTTTAATACTTTCAGATTGTAGTGGTGTTATGGAGATAGGCTCAGGCACCAAGTGTAGGGCTGTAATGGAGACAGGCTCGGGTACCTAGTGTAGTAGTGTTGTGGAGATGGGCTCGGGCATCGAATGTAGTGGTGTTATGGAGACAGACTCTGGCACCGAGCGTAGTGGTGTTATAGAGACAAGCTCAGGTACAGAGTTTGTGGAAATTAAAAGAAAAATAAAATAATTGTATCTGGTACACCTAATGTGTTAACCAGGGGTGAGGGAGTGGTACTGGCACTGGGCTGCTCAAAAACTGGAAAAATAGGAATCCACTAAAACCTATAGAAAGAATACTATGGATAAACACCGATAGTGTGTGCAGATACCAGTTCCTCCTTAAAGGCACAGTGCCATTGCACACCCACTCACTTTCATATCCAGATATTCATCCTATCTCAGCCATATTCTAGGCCAGCTCCTGGTATCTGCACACACTATCAGTGTTTATCCACCGAGTTTGTGGAACCAACCAATGACAAAATGGATAAGGTGAGGCCTGATAGAAAGCAGTTGTTGTTAGGGGATTCTATCATAAGAGGTGTGGAGCTGGACAATAGTGAACTGGTGAGATGGAGCTACTTCCTGGAGACAGGAGACATATTTTTTCATTTAGTTGAGCAAGCAAATAAGGGGAAATAGATGTACTTGTCCATCTAGGAGCAAAAAATTTGTCTTGCAATGAGGTTTTAGAGGTAAAGGAAGTTTTTTTGTGTTTTTGCCAATGATATAAGGCAGGTTGCTTCTAGGGATCGACCGATTATCGGTTTTACCGATATAATCAGCCGATATTCGGTATTTTCGGCAATATCAGTATCGGCCAATAAAGATACCGATATTGCCGATAATACCTCCTAGGACCGCCAGGCTCATTACAAGCCCGGCGGTCCTGGGGGGGGGCAGCACCAAGCGCTTACTCACCTCCCAGCAGCTCCTCCAGCTCCCATGTCAAATCTCGCGAGTCCCGCGGCCACAGACTGTTGCCACGGGTTACCATGGCAATGCTCCGCGCGGCACTAAGGGCCTCAAAATTTATACAGGGAGATGAAGGAGCTGCTGCGAGGTAAGTGAGCGCTTGGTGCTGCCCCCCCCCACACACACACAGCTCAGCCAATGCCACTGGACCACCAGGGACTGCTATATCCCCCCTCCCTGGCAAGAAGCAGGGAGTGGGGACTAAAAAAATTAAGCATATAAATATTACAAATAAAATTGGTAACAAGTGCGGAGATGACATATTTTCTGAAAAAATATAAGAGGAGCATAGTTTCAATCAGATTCCAGGCAGGGTATACATTTGTTAGCATTCTCAAATCTTGCTCTGTGCTTTGTTCTGCCTTTTGTCAAATGAGTACCACATTTAAATGGACACAAATAACATCCCTTCAGAAAAACACACACACATTATATACACACACATTACAAAAATACAAACACACACTGCATTAATTATATACACACACTACACAAACACACACACTCTGCATTCATTATATACACAACTATAAAAAACACACACACACACACTCTGCATTATGTACACACACTACACAAACACACACTGCATTCACTATACACAGGGCCTGGTGCTGACAATTATAATAAGCCTAATTACAGAATCATATCGACCAAAAACAGTAAAACACTCCCAAGCATCATGTATCTGATGGAGATGGTGCTGGAGAGAAAGAAAACAGCAGCTATAAGAAAACACATACCCTAGGCTAATCTCTCTCTAATTTATGTTTTCATCTTTCAAGTAAATCCATAACACTGACACAAATCACGTAACCTGCCAAAAGGGGCGAACATGCCCAAAAAGAGGACATGTCTGCCCAAAGAATTAGAAGGACAGCCTGGCATTAATGCATGTCAGGCTGCCTGCCAATCATGCAGCTGGCCAATTAAGGGCATACAATGCAGAGAGCACCCTGAGCTTGGCATAAATGCATCTAATGATGCGCTCGCTCAACGCTTTCTAAGGACTGTCCCCTAGCACCCGCTGGTCCACTTGTCTCCTTACCTTCTTACTAGCAGGCAGAAGCTCCTGGGATATCGTCTGGGGCAGAGAAAGGCTGTATGTAGTGAGTGTAGAAGAAAGAGAACATGCCACAGTGTTAGAGAGACAAAAGTCAGGATTACCTTAAAGGATCACTAAAGGGTCAGGAACACAAACATGAATTCATGACCCTATAGTGTTAACACCACCATCTAGCCCCCCTGAGCCCCTCATGCCTCCATAAATATAGCAAAATCTTACTGTATTCAAGCCTGAAGTTGTAACTCTGCATGCTGTTAGACTCAGAAAAACAAGCAATCTGCTGACATCATTAGAAGTGGTGGCCTGATCCAATCACAGTGCTTTGCCATAAGATTGGCTGAGACCGACAAAGAGGCAGATCAGGGGCAGAGCCAACATGATTCAAACACAGCCCTGGCCAATCAGCATCTCCTCATAGAGATGAATTGAATTAATGAATCTAGATGAGGAAAGTTCAGTGTCTGCATGCAGAGGGAGGAGACACTGAATGTTTGGATGCATTTTAGGCAGCCATGACCCAGGAAGGATCTCAAACAGCCATCTAAGGAATGGCCAGTGAAGTTATCACTGGGCTGTAATGTAAACACTGCATTTTCTCTAAAAAGACAGTGTTTACAGCAAAAAGCCTGAAGGTAATGATTCTACTTACCAGAACAAATTCAATAAGCTGTAGTTGTTCTTGTGACTATAGTGTCCCTTTAACTAATTTCATTGTCAGCCAGTCCACACAAGTTTTGTTCCCATACATCCCTCTTAAGTTTCCATACTTAAGTAAGAGTATGTGAAAAGTAGTTAGGGTTGCCACCTTTCTTGGAAAAACATACCGGCCTTACTAATTTGCATAATTAAATATGTATGGGTGACATCACATAATGTAAATCACAAGGACTGACATAAGAGAAAATACTGTAAAATCACCAAAAAACTACTTAGTTTGGTTCTGCTGTATAGATGGATTCCTCCCAGTGCCTCCATGTCCAGTGAAGTAGGGGGTCAATGCCTTTGTTTTCTAGATCTAACACTACAGATATCTATAGGAGGCAAAATTGAAACAACATTGTATAGGAAAAAGACAGCCTCCAATAACCTATTGTGTTGGACAAGTCATCACCCCACATCACTGAAATCTGGAATCCCGATAGGCCAATACTTGAGACTTCGCCGAAATTGTTCTACTATGGAAGAGTTTAAATTAAAAGCGAACAATTTGCGTCACATGTTCAAGGCCAAGGTTACCCTAACAGAGTTTTGAAAAGGGCTTATCTTAGGGCAATCCATACAGAACGGGAGTCAGATGGGAGTCGTAAGATTGAGGAAAACAAAATACGCTGCATTGGTACATATGATGCAGGATGGGATACTATGTCGAATGTCTTTCATAAGTTCTGGCCTATTCTCCAATCTAACAAACATCTTAAGGAAATTTTGCCACCTTTTCCTTCGATCACAGCACGGAGGGGTAGAAATTTGAGAGACATTCTAGCACCTAGTCATCTCCCGACTACCTCTCCTTCTGGCTATTTCAAAAAATACCTACCAATGGGTACTTTTCAATGTGGCCGCTGCAGCGCTTGCCCATTCAACAGTAGACAATCAAAGACGTTCTCTCACAGTAGTGATATGAAGAATTTTAAACCTCGTTCCTTTTTCAATTGTCATACAACAGGATTAGTTTATTTGTTGACTTGCTTCTGTGGCCTAAAATATGTAGGCAAGACTTTTCGTCATTTCAGACTCAGGATATGAGAACATGTAAATTCAGTCAGGAGACATTTGGAGACGCCTGTCTCAAAACACTTACATTTACATCATAACCATTCTTCAGCAGGCATTCGTCTCATGGGTCTTGAACATATACCACAACCTCCGAGGAAAGTGAATTGGGACTTAAGATTAAGACAAAGAGAGGCATTCTGGATTTATCATCTTAAAACTTTGTCCCCACTTGGGTTGAATGAAGGTTTTTCCTACCCGTTTATTTAATTTACTGATAGAATTCTGATAAGAAATGATATCTTAAGTTAAGTTTGTATACATGTATATATCTCTTTATTAATCTCTATTTTTTATTTTTTGGTCACCCTCGGTTTATATGTCCATCATACTGGGATGGCGTTATATCTACCCACTCTCTTTAACTAGTGTGCCTAAATTATATCCCTATTATGACCTAAGTATTTAAGATTATCAACTGTATGTCTGAGTACACACTGTCAAGGTGGATACTCATTCATAGGTGTATTGGCAACTTTGTGCATGGAAATCTTGATACATTACAGTGGAAACACAGTATCTGGATATTCTATGCCCCTTCAGCTATTTCCTTATATAACTTGCCAAACTGGCTGTTTAATTACTGTTTTCCATTTGGTGGTCGCAATCTATATGAGTTTATTCTCTCCTTTTTTGTATGTGTGTTATACCATGGTGGATCATCGGGTAATGTTTATTTATACAGTCAGTTAGGCATACTAAGGGTTAATTCCTTTAAACCTGGTCTGATTCTTTCGGTTTCACCGGCCGTTCACGACAAAGTCTTGTGGGTTGGTATCATGGTGTTTCATACCACGCCCCCACAACCCTATTCGTGAGACGACCGGAACGGCTGAACACATGGATTAGAAGGCACACAGGTGTTTGTAATGATCTGTGGGTATATAAATAAACCGCCGGGACAGCCTCATTTGCGATACCCCTGAGGACGGCGTGCGGTCACGCCGAAACGCGCGTCGGGTTTAGTTTATGTTTTCTGCACTTTTTTGAGCACTCTGCACTAATGACCTTTTAGTTCTTTGTATCTGGGGCTTCAGATACTTAGACAGAGTCTAGATTAGAGCACCCATGAAGGTGTTACATAGGAGATAGAGGGTTAGCACAGAGAGTAAGCTACTTGTTGGGACTTTATTGTGGTCTGGGGAGAGGTTTTCATTTATGGGCTTAGCATTGCTGTATTGTATCCCCTAACGTTTTTTGGGGGGTAGTTACTCCCCTTGGGGTCACCGCTCTATTGCTATCCCAATCCACCCTCCCCTTTCCCCCTTTCTCCCCCCTTTCTTTATTTCTCTCACTGCTTTTATACCCTGAGCTGTGCATAGTTTAGTGAGTTTAGTGAGTTTTCTGTGAGGACTTTCCTTCATTAGGCTCATTGTTAGCCGCTTTTCTATGCTACATATCTCTCTCTTTATGAGACTCTGTCTATTTCTGTTTTGTCCCAGTTTTTCAATAGACTTTAATAAAGTTTTTTTTTTTTTGCTACTACATTACTATTGAGATTGGGCTGGGTCCTTCCCTTATTGGCTATCTTCTTGTAAGATATCCTTTTGGGCTTTTTTTCATATCCTAGACCTAAGATAAGGCCAGGGGCTAATTAAAAGTATTTTAAAATATTGGGCAGACTAGATGGGCCAACGAGTTTTTATCTGCCGTCACATTCTATGTTTCTATGTTAAATATGGTTTAGAATGTTTCTTGTATATTAACAACTACTATTTGCGTTCATTTTCAACCTGTGTTTTCTATCTGCACCAGGTTAATAACGAGGTCCCCAAATCCAATATTAATTTTGTGCGAGAAGAAACAATTAAAAAAAGCTCATCCAGTGACTCTGATTTTGCATTTGATACATTGTGCAAGGACAAGGTGGTGATTAATAACCCTTTTGTGCTGAGGAAAGGACAGGCACTTCTGACATTCGAAAAGGAAGAAGGTATTGGTTATACAGAAAACCTGCTGTTTATTCATATTTTAAATAATGAAGGAGATGAAAAACGTAACGAAAATATAAAATATGGGGTGGACATCTCAAAGTCCATCTGTCTGTTTATCTAAAGCAGGCTTCTCCAAACCCCGGCCCTCCAGATGTTGCTGAACTACAACTCCCATGATTCTGTGAATGAAATAGATTGACTGAGAATCATGGGAGTTGTAGTTCAGCAACATCTGGAGGGCCAGAGTTTGGGGAAGCCTGATCTAAAGAAAGAGAGAAATAAATATAGAGATAATGGAAAAGAAAGGGCAACCCAGAAAGAGAGAGAGACCAACACTGTGTCAGTGGTTTCCAAACCAGTCCTCAAGGCATGCCTATTAGTCCAGGATTTAGGGATGTTTTTTTTTTTGTTTTGGGGATATTTTTTTTTTTTTTCTAAAAAAAAAAACCTTTGACGCAACAAGGTAATCCCTAAACACCGGACTGGGAGACGTGTCTTGGGTACTGGTTTGGTAACCACTGCTGTAAGTGAAAGAGAGTGCAGAGCGGAATGACAGAGTGCAATGCAAAAAGAAAGCACCAGACAAAGAGAGAGACGGTAATGAAGTGAGAGAGAGCAATTTCAAAAGAGAATGAGAGGGCAAAACAGAGGGAGTAGGAGCAATACAGAAACAAAAAGAAAGTCAGAACTATTCACTAAATTCTGCATTTTAGTGAATTTAAATCTGAATGGCAAAAGTTAGCAGAACTGAAAAAATTCTTAACCCTTCTAGAATCATATATCGGCTATTCTAGTCTATAATTTGCCATTACAATTTCCATTTGTTAGGATTCACAGTGTAGTGAATTGGAGATTAGAGATATTTCGATGGACCATCCGGAAGATTCCCTTTTGCCAAACACTGAAAATAGTGAGTGAGTGAAGACTATCGTTACTTAATAAAATGTATGTTAAACATTCCAATTTCATTTCTACAGTTGCTAAACATGTTCTGAGGATGAAAAATCACGCTATAGACTTTGATGGTTCATCTGTGGTCATGAGAGCATCTCCCATTCCTCTGAAAAGGACAATTCAATTTGAGGTGAAAATATTTTATTTTTAATTGAGTACTCATTCTATGAAGAGTTCAATAAGTTTTATTTTTATTTTCTCATTTATAGGTTAACACAACTATTTGTAGCAAAAAAATGCGTATTTGCAACCTGCCCGACGACATATCAGAAGAGCAGATAAAAGACAAACTAGAGCTGACATTTTATAAACCAAGTATTGGCGGGGGGGAAATAGAAGAAGTGGAATACGATTCGTGGAGAAATGAGGCTGTGATTACATTTTTGGACCACGGAGGTATGTGCCATATTCTCATAAATATATTAAAGTGACATTCGTGGAATACCAATGACAAGAGTTACGCTAAAATAGCCACGCTGTGGTTATAGCAGAATTTGTAATTTTTCCAAGTCACCTATTTTAGCCTAAATTTTACCATTTGGTTTTCAATTTGCTACAGTTCATAGATTAGCGAATAAACCCTTCTGTCCGCTTTAATTGAGCCACATGTAGGATAGAATGGAATGAATAGAATAGAATGATTCACAACTTTCATTCATCACGAACCAACTACATGACTTTAACACGAGCAAAGCATCATGGGTAAAAACATGTTCTGAAAATCTAGCAGGGTTGTTCTCTAAACGGTGAATTGTCAGGGAAATTGCAGATTTGTAAAAAGAGAAAGCCAGCCTGGAATAAAGCTGACATGGAGAATGTTTAAAAATCAGCTATCGTTGTCTTAAGCTCTCACAACCCTGGCGAATTCACAATTTAGTGAATAACACAGTAGCTGATATAGATACATACTAGCAAGGCTAATAAATATAGGACAAATTGTCAGGAATTAAAAGTAAAACTTAATTTAAAGATTATTCTTGGTTCCTTCTAAGTTGCATAAAATATATGAAGCATAGTCACCTCTATGCTGGAGATGCAAAAAGGAGACTGGCACGATGCTCCATATATGGTATAAACGTGATATATTAAAAGATATTAAAGTCCGTATATCCTCCCTGGTTTCAGATCTAATTCCGGATACTATATTACTTACACCTCCCTTTTCCTATTTAATCTAGATTTCCCCTTAATGAAGAAAAAAATATAAATATAAATATTTAATTACCCCTATTCTCTATGCACTTAAGATATCTATAGCTCGTAATTGGAAATCTAGCCAACCTCCATTATGGCAAGAAATAATAAATCTACTACTAGATTATCAATATACAATGGAGAGTAATTTTATAGCTCTATCCGGAGACTTATGGACTTATCGAGACTTATGGAATCCCTGGCTTCTATATAGAAATAAGGAAAATTTACTCTAGGATAAAAGAAGAAAGGGAAAGGATGGTGTAAAGGGGAAAAAAAGGGGAAAAAAGGGCGAAAAATGGAAAAGGGAAAAGAAACAAAACATATTGGATACTTGTTCCCCCACACTCAATATCGGGCCCTGGATACTGCAGTCCTTTATGTCTGTGATTGTATTTGTATATGTTTTTGTATTTGCCTCAAAACTATGATAATACCGTGTTGATAAGTTTTGATATGTCTTACATGTATTTAATATCACAATCTATCAAATTCACGCATATAAATGTATCACATGTTAACTGTTGGCAATGTCATTGAAATTGAAAATTAAGACAATAAATTAAAGGGACACTATAGTCACCTGAACAACTTTAGCTTAATGAAGCAGTTTTGGTGTATAGAACATGCCCCTGCAGCCTCACTGCTCAATCCTCTGCCATTTAGGAGTTAATTTCCTTTGTTTATGAACCCTAGTCACACCTCCCTGCATGTGACTTGCACAGCCTTCCATAAACACTTCCTGTAAAGAGAGCCCTATTTAGGTTTTCTTTATTGCAAGTTCTGTTTAATTAAGATGTTCTTATCCCCTGCTATGTTAATAGCTTGCTAGACCCTGCAAGAGCCTCCTGTATGTGATTAAAGTTCAATTTAGAGATTGAGATACAATTATTTAAGGTAAATTACATCTGTTTAAAAGTGAAACCAGTTTTCTTTTTCATGCAGGCTCTGTCAATCATAGCCAGGGGAGGTGTGGCTAGGGCTGCATAAACAGAAACAAAGTGATTTAACTCCTAAATGACAGTGAATTGAGCAGTGAAATTGCAGGGGAATGATCTATACACTAAAACTGCTCTATTTAGCTAAAGTAATTTAGGTGACTATAGTGTTCCTTTAAAAAAAAAGTACAACTGAATTGATTATTATGATGATTATTATTATTACTGGCATTTACAGAGGGCCAACATATTCTGCCCTTGAGCTGAGATCTAAAATGAGCAGCACTTTTATACAAAGTATTAAGCTAGATGGCTTGTGAGCTTAGAAAATAAGGTTATGATTAGGACTCGAGAAATGAGGGAGCAGGGGTGGGGGAATTTAAAGCTAATGGACAGGGAGTCTTAGTGCATCTGCACAGACTGCTAAGATGTGATTAAGGGGGTTATTGGGGAACATGCCAACATCTTGGAAGGCATGCTAGAAAGGAAGCAGAAACCAGGGTGGTGGGACGTGATCAGTGAAAATGGAGGATATTGCTTAGAGTGGATTTGGTTATGCGAGGGAAAGGGGGGCAAGGCACGAAAAAAGGAAGAGGGAGGAAGAGACAAAGATGTGGTGTATAAAATTAAAAATGTGGCCAGTAGATTCTATGTCTCCAAAAACGAATAATCCATGTACAGTAAATACCAGTAGACTGCATATATAGAACTGAATAGTAACTACATGTACAGAAAATTGCAAGATTGTAAAAGTATTAAAAAAAGTTAATTTTTTTTTGAAAAAGTATGAGTAAAGAAAGTAACAATGGAAGAAGGTAAACAGGAATATGTAGCCACAGACAGATTAGTCAGGAGGACTTTAGTGTTTTCAAAGCTTCCCCCACATACCTCAGAACTTGCCGGAAGTTGTCGGGGACATAAATTAATTGCATATGATGCTAAAGAATGTGTTATAGCCTTATTAAAAATGTGAATTTGTTTCTACAGTTGTGGAGCGTATCTTGAAACAATCACAATATGAACTAAAGGTTGGTGATTGCGCGCACACCATTATAGTGGAACCAATCACAAATGCACAACTGAACAAGTTGCAGGTATGTCTTAATCATTTCTACATTCTTCCAGGAATATTCACTTACTCTTACAAGTTATCCCGACTGCTGATAAATTGAGCAACCTTTTTGTTTCCAGTAAAGTCTGCTTGGATTGGCCCTCAAGTGATTGGACTTTACTTTTAATAGCGGTCTTGTCAAGCTAAAGAGTAATGTTTTGATACTCCATACCGTCATGCTCATATCTGCCATTTAACACTGTGGCAAAACAAGACGGCCATAAATCACATTTACATCTAAATAAAAAGAGAAATTAATAAAACCTAGACAACAATAGAATAAGAAAGAAGTATAAAAGGAATCAGCTATGAGAAGGAAAAATGACAATTGAGAAGGAAGCTCCCGAAGTGGGAACAATCCCCCCCTTCAGTATCCCACTATATGCTAACAGACCCAATCAGGAGACGTTCCTTTATATGAGCAGAGATTTTAAATATGACATTTATGAGGATTCCAGATGCCTCAGGAGTACAGGCAACCCATACATGACCTTTCAGATGCAGTAGTACTCCTCCATTTCATGTGAGGGATCTCAGGGGTTTAAGTGTTTTTCCAAGCACCACAACCACTACATTGTTTTGAAATGGTCACAGCGCAAGGATCCTGTGTATCGAGCATTGCACATACGTAAATATTTCATGTAACTCCCTGTTCAACAGCCTTCATCAACCAACCTAAAAAATGAGTTATGGGCTGGCTAATTCTGCAATAAAATTATGTTTTTAATGTTAATTACATGCATACTCTGTGCTCAGAGTTTCATTCAGCGGCTGAGAACACTCAGATGATGCTCTCACCCAATGAATGGGTGTTAGTATCAGCGTTGAGAGGATGGCTCAGATCATGACGAGATCCAAGTAAGAGGCAAATTGTTGAAAAATAATTTGCCCCTTAACAGTGTAATGGTGCCATGGTACTCTTGGCATCTGTGATTCTGATGTTTGGAGTAACCCTTTAATTATAATGAAAATTGGTGATCAGTGTAGGTATGGCACAAGAGACAATGGCAGACATTTCAAGGTGGCCTGGCCGCCCTGCAGACCCCTGCGACCAGGTGCCCGCCGCTGGGGCCCCACGTTCAAGTGGCCCATCGGGTTGCCCATGCTGTTAGGGCCACCCGATAGAGATGAATTTCCAGGGGGTTCCGGTCAGCGCTGCGGTGCTTTAACAGCACGACCGGGCCCCCTCTGATGACATCACAACTGGAAGGAAGTGATTGCCCGTCCCTCCTCCTAGCTATAAGCAAGAGCCCCAGCGGGATGAAGGAGAGGGAGTCAGAGTGGGAACTCTGACTCCCACCAGCCTGAGCCACAACTGGAGCCCAGGGAAAGTCACCCTCTGAGTCCTGCACCTAAATGGTAGGAAACAGGAGGGTGACTTAAACATATTGTATATGTGTGTTTTTGTTTGTATGTATGTGTGTGTGTGTCTGTATGTATGTGTCTGTGTATGTGTGTGTATGTGTGTGTCTCTGTATGTATGTGTGTATGTATGTGTGTGTGTCTCTGTCTGTTTGTGTGTGTCTGCCTGTGTGTGTGTCTGTCTGTCTCTGTCTGTATGTATGTGTGTCTGTATGTGTGTGTGTCTGTGTCTGTCTGTCTGTATTTATGTGTGCCTGTCTGTCTGAATGTATGTATGTGTCTTTGTATGTATGTGTGTCTTTTGTCTGTCTGTGTGTATGTATGTGTCTCTGTATGTATATGTGTCTGTGTGTATGTTTCTGTCTGTGTGTATGTGTCTGTGTGTATGTCTGTGTGTGTGTGTCTGTGTGTCTGTCTGTATGTATGTGTGCCAGTCTGTCTGCATGTATGTGTGTGTGTCTGTCTGTATGTATGTGTCTTTGTATGTATGTGTGTCTTGTGTCTGTCGGTGTGTATGTATGTGTCTCTGTATGTGTCTGTGTGTATGTGTCTGTCTGTATGTATGTGTCTGTCTGTATGTATGTGCCTGTCTGTATGTGTGTATGTGTGTATGTATATGTCTCTGTGTGTATGTATGTGTGTCTGTATGTATGTGTCTGTGTGTGCGTCTGTCGGGGGGGGGAGGCCATGGATCAGTTTTGCACCGGGGTCCCATGGATTGCGTGTACGCCACTGAGTGACAATAAGATTTCAAGGATGCTTTTACAACACAAATAAGATATGTAATGGTGTTTAGGATTTCAAGTCATGTAATCTATTGTTATGTTTTGTATAAGTACGTGCACAAGACTCTTACATCCTTGTTGCATTATGTTTATGCTGTTACTCCATGTGAAGGCTGTCAATCTCTCTGTGTAAGTTCTTGTTGTAGCCCGTGTCCTTATTGATTCCATAGTAAGGATATATAGATTGACCCATAGGCAAAGGTGGGTTAGCGCATGGAATACCCTTATTGTCTCACTAATAATCAAAATCTGGCCACCAGGAATAATAGTGTCCGTTCATATTATGCCTCCCCTTCATATAATACAGTGCCAGTATTGCAGTAAATTCATTGCAATGTAAGTTTGGCAGTAATGTCCAAATGATCAAACCAGATGCAACAGTCAAGTTAACGTCAAAATAGCTGGAAACCAGCTATGCTTTCAGTTTGGCTACTCTGGCCTTCAATTTTAAATTCACTTTAATTTCTCAGTTTAGTAAATAACCCTATCTGGCTTTGGAAACCATCTTAATGCATTCTTCCAAAAGGTGTTGGGGGGCCATCTTGTGGCCTAGTAGAAATATTACATCAGAAAAAATACAAGCATCATACTTCTCCAAGTATAAAACAGGACCTTTGTTTATTACATGGGTTGCATCTATTGCAATTATCATGATATTTTACTTTACTACTTTACTGTATATACCTTTCTTACATACTAATAATTTAAAGATCATTAGTTGTGTTGATTTTGTTCATTGGGTATGTACAAAAATAAAGAATAAACAGAAAATAATTATTAATCTCCCAAAAGGAAGACCTTGGTATTTCCATGCTGTACACCCTTTCTCTTTAATTGGGCTTTTCTTCAGGTGTAGATAAATTTTTCAATTTTCAACCATAAATATGTATGTATGCATTAATATACATTAAAGTAATTTACTGAAATGTTTTATGTTTCTGTGGCAGACCTTTTCAACAAATTCTTCAAGAACAGTGCTTTTATCTGAAGTTAAAAACTTAGCGATCTCTGAAGAGGACATTCAAGATACTATTGAGATTTATTTCCAAAAGCCGAGCAATGGTGGTGGAGAGGTCGAATGGATTTTATATACACAGGATAAAGAGATTGTGCCACGCTTTGAGGATGAGGATGACTTATAATAACTTATAATGATTTATAGTGGTAAAAGTAAGGAAACCGTACTCACCAGGCTGCCGAGGTGCACTAGATTCAGGGATGGCCAAACCCCACGTTAGACATATGTAATAAAGTAGTGGTCCAGGCCCTCAAGGTGATAGCCAAAAAAGCAGTTTTATTGAAGCAAGCAAACAGCAAATTTCGACCCGAACGGGTCTTTGTCAAGCTACTAGAAATGTGGCTGTTTGCTTGCTCCAATAAAACTGCCACCTTGAGTGCCTGAACCACTACTTTATTTCTTATAATGAGTTACAACATTTAATATAAATACTTTGATATGTAACTTTCTCCACATGTATTAAACACTGCCAGGATGCAGAAAGTAATGCGATAATTTAAAATGTATAAATACAAATGAATCTGTCAATTAAAATAAAAAAAACAAACACAAGCAGACTTGTAGTTTTTCTTGGTATATTGCTAAACATTGACCTCACTATTTATTTACTTGAATTGTGAGATAAATTTATATATATATATATCTGCTTGGTAAAATAACCATGGTGGTTCCCAAACCAGCCCCGAAGGCACACTAATGGTCCAGGGTTTGTCATGTCAACATAGGAACAGAATTGGGAAATTGTCTAAATCGTAGTCAATTGGTATGGTGTGCCTGAGGATTGGGCTCACAGTCTTGGTGTCAGGGTACCTGAAGTCTCTACCTCTGATAGAGGCAGAGACTTAGAAGTTTATCCGTCCGGACAGCATGTCTCCGCGGTCCCTCGCGGTTCACCCGGTCACTTCCTTTTCTAGCAGGACGTCCGGAAGCCGACGTCATGACGCCAACCCGGAACGGCCTGTCACTCAATTCTGTGGAGACGAATCAGGACTCGTCGGAGGCGTGTCCTCTCTCCCAAACCAGGGTATTTAACAGTGTTCCTCTCATTCACTCATTGCCCTGTCGTGGTTCTAGCCTGTCTAGTCTCGCAGTGCTTTTGTATCCTTGCTATCCTTTTGGTTTTGACCCGGCTTGTTTGTACTTTTCTGATTTATCTGTATTCCTTTGACCCGGCTTGTTCCTCGCTTACCTGTCTTCTCGTTCCCCCGACCTCGGCTTGTCTCTGACCATCCTCTACTCTTTCTGTGCGTTAGTCCGGCCATTCTAAGGTCCGGTATACGTACCTCTCTACTGTTTGTACTCTGCGTGTTGGATCCCTGTCCCGATCCTGACACTTGGATGTAAATGTCCACCTCTTTAAACATTCCGAAGAACTGGAGACTCTTGTTCTTGACGAATGGTGGAACATTCCAGCACAAACAGCTTGGAGTTATGGGAGGACATGAAAAAAACAAAGCTATTATGAAAGCAATGGCAATCCTACTATTTATTGGTACCTTGAGATTAATAAACATATAGTTGTGTTTTAGTTAATGATGATTCTCATGATTCAACTAGAAATGGGTGTTTGTTCACAGATAATTGGGTAAGATTATGGCCGTTGGGTACTTTCACTGCATTCAGTTATTAAAGGGACAATGTAGGCGCCATTTTATCTCATTTAATTGGTTACAGTGTCTGGAGTCCCCTGGCACAGTCCCCCATTAATTTTTAAACCATTTCCCAGCAATATAACTCTAAATAAAAGTCCTTGGCTTCAAACAGTCCAGTCCCCAATGGAGGTGAGACTAAGGCAGAGTTTACTTCCTTCCTTAGCCATACCAACAATGGTGACTGTGATAGGCTGAAAGTGGCCAGCTGACACTCAGCCAATAAACACTACCTATTACTGTTCAGGCTAAAACCTCTCTATTATCCCAAGAAGTGCAGATGGGATGCATTTCTAGGGGTTCTTGTTTAGCATTAAAGGGACTATATAGTCACCAGAACAACTACAGGTTATTGTATTTGTTCTGGTGAGTATAATCAGTCACTTCTGGCTTTTTCAGTAAAGAAAAGGCAGTTTTACATTACAGCCTAGAGACACTTCCATTAGCCACTTCTCAGATGGCTACTAGAGGTGCTTCCTGGGCCAGTGCTGCACATTGGGCAGCACTGATATTCGGTGTCTCCACTCTCTGCATGGAGACACTGAACTTTCCTCATAGAAGAAATTCAATGCATCTATATGAGGATATGCTGATTGGCTAGGTCTGTGTTTGACTCGTGCTGGCTCTGCCCCTGATCTGCCTCCTTGGCAATCACAGCCAATCCAGTGCTTTCCTATGGGAAAGCATTGTGGTTGGCTGAGATCACCACTTCTCATTATGTTAGCCATGGAGACAGATCAGGGGCAGAGCCAGCAGCAGACTGGAATAAAGGTAAGATTTTACTATATTTAGGAGGGCAAGTATGGACCAGGGGAGCTAGATGGTGTTTTTAACACTATAGGGTCAGGAATACATGTTTGTGTTCCTTACCCTATAGTGTTCCTTGAATATTATGCAGTGCAGTTATAAATAGAGCCACAAGATGGTGATCTAAAATAATTTTATAATTACACATGTTGTATAGAAATTGCAACAAAGAAATGCTATACACAGTACAATTTTTGGTTATTGTCCCTGTTTCAAATAATAGAAAACACATTTTATATATACCGTACATTGCAATGTATCACTGCTGACTACTCTGAGTTGTTTCTCTGTGTCTATAGTATAGGTCCTGCATTAAAAGGGCTATTTTGTATTATTAACGCATTAAACCATAGCAACGGACTTCATCAGTGATCCATTTTCTGGGAGCCCAGGAAGTTCTGTAGATGATTGTAGGATAAAGAATGGCAACATTGTATCTGACCTGAGGTCAGTAAGGAGAAGAATATTCGTTTTTAGTATTTCTAAGAGAACCAATCACTGGGTTCATAATGCAGAATACTGGTTTATTTTAAAGTGCATCCTGAAGAAGGAGCTATATCACAAATTATTTACATCAATTTAAGGAAATTTACAAGATCTAAAAAACCTTTTTTATTTCAAGTATATACATGAAAACCAAACACACAAATGAAAATAATAGAAAAAATATATATATGTATATATATATATATATATATAGAAAAAGAAAACAAGATAGCACTCCCAGGACTTGTAAGTCAAAAATTATAAAACTTAACTTTTAATCAGCTTGCAAAAAATCGACGTTTCAGTCTGTTAACCACAGACTTTCATCAGGACTAGTACACACACTGTAAAAACACATATATATACAAAAATACATATTAGCAATCAACTTACCCGCCACCGAGATAATTGCATCTCCCTGTCAGCTCAGTCAGGGTCTCCCGCTGGTTCCGCCGACGTCAGTGCGTGCGTCAAAATGACGTCATTACGTAACGCCGGCGTCATTACCGCAACACGTGACCACCCGTCCGGCAGCATCATGGGGAGGTTGTTACCATGGAGAAAAGCTCCATGGTAACCACTAAAAGCAAAACAACACACAAACGGCTAAGGAGGCAGTAGAAGTATAGTATATGAAAATTGCAAGTTAGAAACACCCCAATATAGAATATATCCCTATTGAATAGGGAGATTAGGAGTGTAAACATTATCAATGCATTAATACAAAGAATGCTAAAATAAATATATCTCTTAAAGAGCAGCACACATGAATGCCAAAATATGAGGGGATTATTATGTTAGTTGGAAATTAAATAGAGAGATAAGCAAATATCCTCTTAAATGTAATACAAAACAGGAGCATATCTACAGCTACAGCTGATATCCTTGTATAATACCAATCCCAGTCTATATCATAAAGCAGCCCATCACGTTAGAAAAACAAACAAGCAAATAAGAAGGAAGGTATACACAACCTAACGGGGATAATTTAAGAGGATATTTGCTTATCTCTCTATTTAATTTCCAACTAACATAATAATCCCCTCATATTTTGGCATTCATGTGTGCTGCTCTTTAAGAGATATATTTATTTTAGCATTCTTTGTATTAATGCATTGATAATGTTTACACTCCTAATCTCCCTATTCAATAGGGATATATTCTATATTGGGGTGTTTCTAACTTGCAATTTTCATATACTATACTTCTACTGCCTCCTTAGCCGTTTGTGTGTTGTTTTGCTTTTAGTGGTTACCATGGAGCTTTTCTCCATGGTAACAACCTCCCCATGATGCTGCCGGACGGGTGGTCACGTGTTGCGGTAATGACGCCGGCGTTACGTAATGACGTCATTTTGACGCACGCACTGACGTCGGCGGAACCAGCGGGAGACCCGGACTGAGCTGACAGGGAGATGCAATTATCTCGGTGGCGGGTAAGTTGATTGCTAATATGTATTTTTGTATATATATGTGTTTTTACAGTGTGTGTACTAGTCCTGATGAAAGTCTGTGGTTAACAGACTGAAACGTAGATTTTTTGCAAGCTGATTAAAAGTTAAGTTTTATAATTTTTGACTTACAAGTCCTGGGAGTGCTATCTTGTTTTCTTTTTCTGTATTTTGCTGGACAAGCACCGGGCAATCATACCTTGGAAGTGGAGTGCAGGATTATTTTTCTTGTTGTATACATGGCTCAGTGGCTTGAGCTAGCTTTCTATGCACCCTAATATTGGAGATTTCTTTTTTGCTCCTGGATTTACATTAACCTGTTTTTGAATATTGTGTTTGGTACTTCGAAGAGTACCTGTGTATACTTGTATATATTGGATTCAATCTATTATCCCCATTTCATCTATGGAAGATTTTTTCACACTGGCTGGTGGTTTAGTAGAACAGGCGGAAATATGGCAGTACACTGAGGAGGATGCAGATAGGATACGGTGGGCAGCATCCACATCTGAATTGCCTAATACTACGTCCCTGAGGGATATATATTTTGAATTATTAAGATTGAGGAAACGAGAGACTGACTTAGACCTACATGGTCTTTTTTTTGTCTGAATACCATTGCAAGCTGCAAATTCCACGTGGTTTTCGTGTCAAGAACATTCCTACCATTGGTAGATTAAAGCCGCAGGTCTGCAAGCGTTGGATCTCAGTTTTGAACAAATGTTCATTGGATCTGATGCTCATTATTATTGAGGACGTTAGAGAGGATCTAATTCAGGTGAGGAGAAGGATCTCTGAATTAGAAACAAGGCAGGCAGTGTTACTATCAGCACCAGAATCTGCAACTACCTTACTGAAACTGGAGGATAACATTAAGAATTACAAGACAGATTTGGTTAGGTTCAAAAGAGAAAAACAGGAGAAGGTGACAGCTGACTATAAGGAGCATCGTGTATATAGATGGCTCAGTGGGAAGACTGATACACCGTACTTCATCAAGAAACGTAGACCTATTCGTAAACCTAGACAGTTTACAATAGATAAAACTTCAGGAGAATCTACCTCTGAGTCTGAGCTATCGCACGATTCATTTTCAACACGCAAACCCGGCAGCACATCAGGCACCGTACAACATTTTTTAGACACAGCATCAGCAGAGGAACCTTCTGTGTGGACACGTTATCAGAGCAGACACGGAACACCAGGCGGAGATACATTACTAGACGTGGCCAAAAGGGGCGGATCTTCTGGGGCAAGAGGGAGGCCACCCCGTCAACAGAGATAGCCCCAATCTTCAATCTGGCTTCTAGAGCCCTGACATCGGAGGAAGTTCAAATACTCAGTAGAGGCTTGTCATTTGTCCCCACCTCTGGAGCAAATCCCCTGGATTGGGAAGTGGAACTATATAAATTTGGTCGATCTTTAAGATTAAAGGACTTCTTCAAGACTAAAACTATGGATATAGCCAACCCCATGAATAAGTTCAAAATGAAGAGTACATTTGACCCTATGCCTAACCAGACATCTATTAAATCCTTTTTACGCTCAGTGCATAAAGAGTCTACTGACCATTTGAAACAGAACTATCCACACCATTCAAACTGTACTAAGAACGATCGGGCTATCATCAAATCTTTGGCTGCCGATAAAGAGATTGTAATTAGACCAGCCGACAAGGGGGGAGGCATTGTCATCCAGAATTATTCTGACTACCGCTCTGAAATTTTATCACAATTGTCGGACCATAATACTTACGTTAAACTATCGAAGGACCCTACAGATCAAGTGATCAATCTGATTGAAGAGTGCTTATTAAGAGGGTTGCGGTCTAATTATATCTCTATGGAACTATACCAATACCTCCAAGCTTCTACACCTAGAACCCCTGTGATTTATTCACTACCTAAGATTCATAAAAGTATGGATAAACCTCCAGGTCGCCCCATTGTTTCGGAAATTGGGGGCGTTCTGGAACCTTTAGCCAAATGGCTGGATTTTTTATTCAAAGAACCAATCGAACATCTTCCTACTTGTATAAAGGACACTCCGAGCTTTGTGAAAGTACTATCTGAGACGACATTACCATCTGGACCAGTGGTCCTATTGACGTGTGATGTGTCAAGTTTGTATACCGTGATACCCCATCATGATGGAATAGATGCAATGAGATCGATACTATCGCAGTCTATGCACTACACGGGACCTCCTATAGAGTTTACATTGGAGCTCTTAGAGATAGTTCTTTCCCAGAATTACTTCAGGTTTGAGACGGATTGGTATAGACAAATTGCTGGGACATCCATGGGGGCAGCCATGGCACCCATGTGCGCCAATGGTTACATGTTTGGTTTCGAAACCAGGCATATTCTGGAACCCTACCAAGACCGCATCCTGAAGTATGTAAGATATATCGATGATATCTTTATGTTGGTCACGGGGTCCATATCTGAAGCAAAAGATATGGTCCGTTCTATCAATTCAAGTACCGATAACCTCAAATTAACGGCGGTGATGGATGAAACATCGGTGGATTTTCTAGATATCAGAGTACTGCGTGAGGGGACGAGTTTGGCCTATACTCTATATTCAAAGCCGACGGACCGAAATACAATACTTCAGGCCAGCAGCTTTCATCCGGGTCCATTGAAAAACTCACTACCTTATTCACAATTCTTGCGTGTCTTGAGGAACAACTCCGATCCGATAAGAGCCCAAGAACAACTAGGTATGATGTGGGACAAATTCCGACAAAGAGGATACACGGGCCAGGTATTACAGAAAGCTCTTGATCGAGGGTTGGCTACAATTGACACTCCTGCTCCAAAGACACAGAGCAACAGATTGATTTTTCCTACTACGTTTACTACATCATCTCTTAAATTTAAACGGATTATTGAGGAAAATTGGAGAGTACTAAAAAACGATGTGACATTACCTCCAATATTTCAGAATCCTCCTATGTTTTGCTATAAGAGGAATAAAAATCTGAGAGATCTGTTAGTCAACACCGATCCATTTCACTGTTACACTAAGGGAAGCACTCCACAGAATCTGGGATGCTATCGCTGTCTAGGTTGTGTGACGTGTGGACACATGATCCCTGGAAAGACGTTCACACATCCTCACACAGGTACAAGTTTCCGCATTCAACATCGATTAACTTGCACCAGTGATTTCGTGATTTACAAGCTGACATGCCCTTGTGGCTTAACTTATATTGGGAAAACGGATTTACCATTGAGGGAACGTATCCGGAACCATAGGTCCAGTATCAGGACAGCATATAGGGACCACAAGTCAGAGTTACCGGTAGCGAAGCACTTTCTTGAACTAGGTCATACTTTGCCATCTATGAAGCTAATGGCTATCGATCATGTCCCTATGCCTCGGAGGGGTGGCGACCGCAAAAAGATGCTCCTACAACGAGAGCTATTTTGGATAAGGACACTACAAACAGTTCATCCTCATGGACTAAATGAAAAATATTCATTGTCTGTGTTCTTGTGATTTAAATTGTATATAACCTGATAGATACTGAAATAGGAGATGGGGGCTCACCCTGGGGGTTAAGCTACCTCCCTGTATATTCAGTTTTGAGGATGGTTATTCTTCTCCCCTTTGGTTTCGATGGTTACCGGTTCGAATAGAACGATGACATGGGTGCCCACCCCTTTTCGGGGGGAGTCACTACATGTGTTCTTTATTGTGGTATCCAGAATTTATGTGTTCTATCCAGAATTGTTTCTTAAAACGTTGGATTTTAGATGGTGATTCGATAGCAATATCTTGAGGCCGATGCGGGGATATACTTTGGAGACCGGATGAGATGAAGGTGGGTCAATGATGCCCACCCGGTGGGATAGGCACATTCCCTTGACGCCTCATAGATGATGGTAATAAGTCTAAATTATCCCCGTTAGGTTGTGTATACCTTCCTTCTTATTTGCTTGTTTGTTTTTCTAACGTGATGGGCTGCTTTATGATATAGACTGGGATTGGTATTATACAAGGATATCAGCTGTAGCTGTAGATATGCTCCTGTTTTGTATTACATTTAAGAGGATATTTGCTTATCTCTCTATTTAATTTCCAACTAACATAATAATCCCCTCATATTTTGGCATTCATGTGTGCTGCTCTTTAAGAGATATATTTATTTTAGTATTCTTTGTATTAATGCATTGATAATGTTTACACTCCTAATCTCCCTATTCAATAGGGATATATTCTATATTGGGGTGTTTCTAACTTGCAATTTTCATATACTATACTTCTACTGCCTCCTTAGCCGTTTGTGTGTTGTTTTGCTTTTAGTGGTTACCATGGAGCTTTTCTCCATGGTAACAACCTCCCCATGATGCTGCCGGACGGGTGGTCACGTGTTGCGGTAATGACGCCGGCGTTACGTAATGACATCATTTTGACGCACGCACTGACGTCGGCGGAACCAGCGGGAGACCTGGACTGAGCTGACAGGGAGATGCAATTATCTCGGTGGCGGGTAAGTTGATTGCTAATATGTATTTTTGTATATATATGTGTTTTTACAGTGTGTGTACTAGTCCTGATGAAAGTCTGTGGTTAACAGACTGAAACGTCGATTTTTTGCAAGCTGATTAAAAGTTAAGTTTTATAATTTTTGACTTACAAGTCCTGGGAGTGCTATCTTGTTTTCTTTTTCTGTATTTTGCTGGACAAGCACCGGGCAATCATACCTTGGAAGTGGAGTGCAGGATTATTTTTCTTGTTATATATATATATATATATATATATATAATGGAAAATTTATTCATACTTACCGTAATTTTCTTTTCCTGGTTATATGCCATGGCAGCACAACATTGGGTAGCTCCACCCTATCCCCATTGGACAGGAATAATAATTAAGCCGTATAAGTACCACCTCCTGCCCCTCCTTCCCCAGTCACGTGTTCCAGCAATATCCCCGGGCGGGACCCTTGTGCTGCCATGGCATATAACCAGGAAAAGAAAATTACGGTAAGTATGAATAAATTTTCCATTTTCCTGGCCATATCCATGGCAGCACAACATTGGGTAATACCCAAGCAATAAAACCAGGGAGGGAAAGAGACACAGACTCAAAAAATTTCATAAATGCAAAGTGTATTAACACCACAACAAGTGACAGACACAGAGATCAGGAATTAGATACAGACAGGACTGATTTAGCAAATTGATCAGACAACCCTGCTCTAACATCAATCTGGTAGCTCCTAATGAAAGTGTTAGAGGAAGACCATGTAGCCGCCTTACAGATGAGTTCAGGGGAGACATTAGCAGCGGCTGCCCAGGAAGATGAGAGAGCCCTAGTGGAATGGGCTTTAAGACCCACAGGGACCGGATATCCGGCGGACTGATAAGCCAGAATGATAGCCGCTACTATCCATCGGCTAATGGCAGATTTGGGAGCTTGAGAGCCCTTTTTACAGCCGCTATGAAGAACGAAGAGACTGTCAGAAGAACGCCAATCAGAAGTCCTATCGATATACATCCGGAGGCATCTCACTAGATCCAGAGAGGACAGGTCAGCAGAATTCCCCATTCCATGGGCGTCCGACCTCAGAGACGGAAGAACAATATCCTCGTTGATGTGGAAGGAGGAAGTAACTTTGGGTCGAAACACTGGAACAGTACGGAGGACCACTCTGTCCTTGTGGAAGATAGTAAAAGGCTCTTTGATGGACAGAGCACTGAGCTCAGAAACTCTCCTGCCAGAGGCTAAGGCCACCAGCAAGGCAGTCTTAATAGAGAGAACCTGTAGGGAAACTGAATCAAACGGTTCAAAAGGTTTCAACTTCATGGCATCCAGAACCAGAGGGAGACTCCAGGAAGGGACAAACGGTTTAATAGGAGGTTTCATGTGAAGGACACCCTTGATGAATCTGATGATATCCGAGTCCAGCGCCCATCTATGACTGGTCAGGGCGGACAAGGCTGAAATGTGTACCTTGAGAGTGTTATAGCTCAGTCCTTTCTCAAGGCCTGATTGCAAGAAATCCAAAATATGGGAGGAGGAGGGATTTTGGACATCCACATTACTATGAAGGGCCCAGTTGGAAAAAACTTCCCATACTCTATAATAAGTGGCCGAAGTGGAATGCTTACGAGCCCTCAGCATAGTATCAATCACGGTCTGGGAGAACCCTCTATTCAACAGCCGGTTCCTTTCAGTTTCCAAGCCATAAGGTTGAGAGAGACAGGGTCTGGATGAATGACAGGACCCTGGAACAGAAGATCCGCAACTTTGGGGAGTGGGAGAGGAGGTTCCACCGAAAGACTCAGAAGCAGAGGAAACCAAGGTCTCCGAGGCCAATAAGGCGCAATCAGGATGAGAGACACCCGCTCCGATCTCAGCTTCCTCAGGAGTGGTAGGATTAGTGGAAACGGGGGGAACGCATAGCCCATTGAGAACCTCCAGGGGCTTGATAAGGCATCTCTTCCCAATGCCAGGTGGTCCTCTTCCTTTGTGAAGAAAAGGGCTACCTTGCTGTTGGCCCGAGAGGCTAGAAGGTCCACTTGAGGCAGACCCCACTTGTCCACAATCATGCGGAACACCCTGTGAGCCAGGCACCATTCCCCCGGATCTATTCTGGATCTGCTGAGGAAATCTGCCAGTTGATTCTGTTTCCCTGGGAGATGAATGGCTACAATGCCCGCCAGGTTTCTCTGAACCCACCACATCAGGTGATTCATCAGTACCATCATCTTGCAGCTCCTGGTACCCCCTTGGTGATTGACATAGGACACTACGGTGGAGTTGTCCGTCCTTATCTTTACCCATTGACCCTTGAGCTGGGTCGAGAAGTGTTTCAAAGCTTTGAGGACAGCCAGAAGTTCCAGCAGATTGGAATGAACCTTGCTTGTCTCGAAATTCCATTCTTCCTGCGCAAAGTGGTGGAGATAATGAGCGCCCCAACCCCACTGGCTGGCGTCCGTTGTCACGGTCCTCCATGCGATATCCCCTAATGGAAAGCCATTGGCTAGGTGCTTTCTGTTCAGCCACCAGATCAGAGAATGGCGTACCTTCAGGGGAAGCTTGATGGGCTGGAACAGGTTCCCGGATAAGAAACGACTCAGGAAGTTGGCCTGGAATGGTCTCATCCTCCACTGAGCCCATCTTGTCAGACCTATTGTGGAGGACATAGAACCAAGGAGGCTCATCACCGCCTTTGCAGGGGCAACCGGGGAATTCAGCATTCTCCTCAATAACTTTCTGAGTTTCAGAATTCTCACTGATGAGAGCTGGACAGTACCCTTTAGGGTGTCGAAATGGGCACCTAAGTAAATCATAGATTGAGTCGGGTGGAGGTGGCTTTTCTTGGTGTTGATCTTCCAGCCGTGGGCTTGCAGAAACTGAATGCTGGTGATAGCTTGGGATGTCACAGAATCCACGTCGTTTCCCAAGATTAAAACGTCGTCCAGATAATGGTAAATAGCAATGTTTTGCTTTCTGAGCTCCGCGATGAGAACAACCAGGACCTTTGTAAACGTCCTCGGGGCAGTGCTCAGTCCAAAGGGGAGGGCCCTGAACTGGAAATGACCTTCCTCTACAGCAAACCTCAGGAACTTCTGATGGATTCGGGCAATGGGTATGTGAAAATATGCGTCTAGTAGATCTATAGACAGCATCCATTGGTTGGGCGACACAACCTTTATTATAGACTGCAGAGATTCCATCTTGAATCTGCGAATGTGCAGATGCTTGTTCAGCCTGTGCAGATCCAGAATGGGTCTCCAACCCCCTGAGGATTTCCTTGTCAAGAAGATGTGAGAGTAAAATCCTTGAGTTCTTTCGCCTGCCGGTACTTGGACGATGACCTTCTCCTTCTGCAAGGAATGGACGAAATTTCGTAGAGCCATGCACTTTTCCCTGTCCCCTGGCCATTTTGTGAGGTGAAAGGATCGGTTGGGAGGATGCTTGAAGAATTCTAGTAGGTAACCTCTCCGAATAATATCCAGCACCCAAACGTCGCTTGTAGAGATGGTCCATCTCGAAAGATATTGGAGAAGACAAGCCCCGACACCTTCGGTTTTGGGCCGTACGTAGTCATAGATTCTTCTGGTCCTTAGAGGAAGACGACCCGCGAGACCTGCCTCCTCTGTACCCAGAAGGGGCACCTCTCCTCGGTTGGAATCGGGAGTATTCCCTACCCGGCTTGTAGGACCTACTGTCACGAAAGGAATGGAACTCTTTCCGGGCGCGAAAGGATCCTTTATACTTCCTCTCTTGGGGTAAAAAGGCTTTATTCCCTTCAGCCGCCCTCTTGATGCACTCATCCAAATTCTTGCCGAATAACATGTTTCCGTGAAATGGCAGAGAACACAAACTATTCTTGGAGGAAGCATCGGCCGCCCAAGATCTGAGTCAGAGCGCCCGCCTGGAGGAAACCGAGAAGGACATATTTCTAGCAAGGTTTCTCACCAGATCCACTGCGGCCTCCGAAGAGAAATCAATCGCTAGACGCATATCCTTCAGGGCATCAACAATAGAGGAACGGCTCCTGCCCCTCTTGATGTCCCCTTCCAGCTCCTGTAGCCAAACCTTCATAGCTCTTGAAACAGACGTGAGAGCAACGGCAGGGTGGAGACTCGTGCCTGAGGCTACATAGGACTTAGACAGGCAGTATTCCATCTTACGATCCATTGGATCCCTGAAGGAGCCTGCATCATCCACTGGCAGGGTAGTGCGCTTGGCTAGCCTAACCACCGCAGCATCAACCTTGGGTGGAAAATCCCATGTTTCAGCATCTTTGGGATCAAACGGATATAATCTGGAGAATTTCCCTTTCGCAGAGGATCTCCTATCGGACCTGGACCATTCTTCTTTAATAAGGTCACTAATAGTGGTATGCACAGGGAAAGCCGCTCTTTTCTTTCTAAGATCTGAGAAATAGCGGTTAGATGTAGAGGGTTCCTCCTCCGAGGGCTCTTTCAAAGTAAGGGTTTCTCTGACCCGAGCAATCAAATGATCCACCTCCGCAGGTATCAGGAAGTCAGGATCAGGCAAAGCATCCTCCTCCGAGGAAAAAGCCAAGTCTCTCAGCGAAGCCGTGTCCATGAACTCATCCTCCGAGTTATCAGGAGACCAATCTGACGGCTCAGAATATCTAGGTCGCTTGTGGGTCTTACCAACCTCTTTGATGCCCCGGGCAACTGCATGCTTGATAAGCTGCTTAAAGTCCGGTGTTAACTGAGAAGGTCCAGCGGCTGCTGAGAGACAATTCGAACAGAGACGTTTCCCTTCTATGGCTCTGTTATCACAGGATACACACAGCGTCCTTTTGGGCGACTTCCCTTTGGACGATCCTGAAGTCTTTGTACTTTTATCACTAAAATACACCAAACGTGAATATTAGTACATTACCCCTCTTTTAGATATCAAAGTATCAATAAATTCCAAAATTGGATGGCTTACCTATATCGCTTAGATTGTGACCTACTATGATGAGAAGATTCTGATTCTCTAGATCCTGAGCGCGAATCCATCTATAAATAATAGATGAAACAGCGAAACTAGAACCCAGAAGAAAAACTACAGGAAACCAACAAAAGAAAAAAGAGAAAGGAAAAGAACTTACTTTAGAAGAAAAAGACGAAGAATCAACAATCCACAGAACTCAACGGTGCCAGAAACTCTCCAGGAAGCAGAAAATTCAAATTGACAAAAAAAAGGAGGCCTGGCGCTTTAAGAAGGCGTCTGACGTCATCGCGCATGCGCAGATGACCGAAAAGACGCGCGAAACGGCCAGATTTGCGCGCGAATTCCGCGCATGCGTCCCAGAGTCCCCAGAACCGCGCAGGCGCCCAGGAGACCCATACACGCCGCACGGGCGCACAGGAGACGCCTACACACCGCGCGGGCGCACAGGAGGTTCCCGACAGCCATGCAGGGAGACCCCAGAACGCTCAACGAAAAAACTTTCCAAAAGAAAGGAAAACCAACAGGTAAAATAAAATAATATTACCTTGAGCCTGGTGGGAGGATACCAACCCGGAAACCAGTCGCATTCCATGTACCTTTCCATGTCATCACTGGAAAAATGGAGAGAAAAAACCCCCGGTCACTAAAGGGGTTTTCTCCAGGGGGACACCTTTGCGCAGGGCCGTATACTGGAGACTTCCCAGGGGAGAGAGGGTGAACTCCCCAAGGGCCAGAGGAACTAATCCTCAGGTAAGCCATAAAAGAAAAAATTTAGCAGTCTGAAAAGACCGACATGTCCTAGGGATAGGACAGGAAAAAAAGACTGGGGAAGGAGGGGCAGGAGGTGGTACTTATACGGCTTAATTATTATTCCTGTCCAATGGGGATAGGGAGGAGCTACCCAATGTTGTGCTGCCATGGATATGGCCAGGAAATATATATATATATATATATATATATATTATAAATATTCTGTATTTCAGGAAAAACGCAAAAGTGACACTGCCATTTTAAATTAATGCTCTAAGTTATTTTTCATTTATTTTTAATTCAAATTTTATTGTTTCAATAGATAATGCGGGGTTACAGAAAGCAAAACAAGGGTAGGGGAAGAAAGTGAAATAGAGTGGTACATAATTTGCAAGCATACAGTAGTCCAGGCGATTAAGCCTCGTAAGCCATATTAGTTCCTTTCCACATATCTAAGTAAATTATTTGATACAATTATCATTATTTTTATTAATAGCTCTAACTGCACAGAGATTCCACACACTCATACTTTACTGGTTATAATAATACAAAATATATATTGGAACCTTTACTCCATTGTACAATCTGTCCTCCGTATTCTACCCTATCCATTATATTTTTACCCTTTCTTCTCTCAGGGTTTCTGCACCTTTACACATTTTACTAGACTATACCTCGTTCCATAGGGAGGCATTTGGACATGTGTTCCAATCTCTCCCTGTTTCAGAGCATCAGGGAACCATTTGACATCATCATTATATTTGCTCTCTGAGCATGGATTTGCTAGTACACATGAAGGAGCAGATATTGCTGGCCCAGCCAAGGGCATACCTTCAACATTTCAAATGGTCAAAGAGGACAAGGTGACACTGTATGTTTAGCAGTATGAGTGAGAGTGTGTCCAGGGAGCAATGTACTTTTTTACAGCACAGACTGATTTCTAAAAGTGAGAAGCGAAAGTGGATTCAAAATCAGAGAGTTTGAAATTTAAGGTCAAAATGGCCAAACTGGCTATTAATAAAAATCACTAAGTTCAGCTACTGTTGACTTAAATTTGAAAATCACTTTGAATTCTAATTTTAGTACATAATCATGTGTGAGTATTATTGCTGTAGATCTATTTTATAGATTGACACAACCCAGCAATGTGGAACTCTTAGAAAAGAAGGACAGTTGGAAAGAAAAGAGGGATAGAGGGATTGGAATCCAAAATAGGGACCTTCCTAAATAGGGACACTTGGGAGGTATGCAGTTAATGTCGTTTATGTCCCTGAACAGCCTATTTCTTCATACAGTAATTGTGCAGGTTGCTGTTTGAAGCTGTTGTAAAAGGCTTTTACTGCTCATTACCGGTTTAGGTAATAAACATATATTAGCTTTTAGCATGCCGATGGGGAGTTGAGTGCCCTAAAACATTAAAGAGGTTGCATAAATGAGCGAGCAATAGTAAGGAATATGTTTTATAATAAAGGACAGAGAAACTGTCCGGTCCCGGGAATTTTTCTGATTGAGAACTTTGATAGCATCTGCTATATCTACAGCAAGCTGTTCTGCTGCTTCTCTTGTGAGAGAGGAGAGAGATATCCTGGCCAAGAAATCCTGTATGATCAATATAAATATGGTTGGAAATTCCCATATTTGGGGAGTGTGGTCATATAGACTCGTAAAATAAGTTTGGAAAGTCTTGGCTATTTTAGAGGAGATGTTGGTCAGAGTCTGCTGGGTGGTTTTAATCTGGTTGATTTGTTTGGATTGCATTTGTCTTCTAGGTCTCCGGGCTAGTAAGTCAGTTTTATTAGATTTTTCATAAAAGCTTTGTTTGGTCCATTGAAGGCCCTTAGTAGTTTCTATTTTCATTAAAGATTAAAAGCAACTAGCTGCATTGATAATTCTGGAGTAGGGTTACTTTTACACCTACGTTCTAGAGATCAGATTGTCTTAAGGTTGTCTGTTTTGGCTAACAAATGTTTTTTTTATGAGCTGACACTATTTTATTGATTTTCCTTCAGTGGGCTGCCCACAAAGTGGCAGGGGAAGTGCCTGAGTTTAAAGTAGAGTATTTGCAAAAAATACTGTTCCTAGATTTCCGTATGTATTTGGGGATTGTTTAACAACGTAGGATTTAGTTGCCAGGACCAAAGGCGAGAGATATGAGTAGCTGTCATTATGATGGAGATATAAAAATGTTCAGACCAGGAAATGGTGCCGACAGAGGAAGACCTGACCAGAGGTTAAAAGCAGGTGAAATGAGAAAAAGCTCTATGTGCGAGTATAATTGGTAAAGCCAAAGTAGTCGAACTTAAAGTATAGATTACTTTTTTCCAGCTTGGCTTTTGTGGCCTTAAATTTGAAATTTACTTTGACTTAACGACAATTCTCGCATTAGTGAATAATCCTAGTAAAGTCTCCAAGCAACTACAGTAAATCAATTACCAATTCCATTAAGCATTTATTTAAATATAGTTTCCTTGGGTATGTTTTGCAGAGTTTAAAAGGGTAGTATATGCACCATAACGGATTATAAAGTTTTCAGATTGTTGATGCCATCATTTTGGTCTTGGTAAAACCATATTCAAGAGAAAAAAAACAGGGATCCGCAAGGCACCCAGGACCTGCTGCCCAATCATTTTTATGAGTGATTTCCTTATGGTCTATATATAGAGTAGAAGATTATAATGTAATATTTACTAAGTGCAAAACTGCAGTGAATTGAACACCCAATTAAAAAATGTTGGCTAAAATATCCATGATGCGACTATAGTTTTGTTAAATAATTTTTCCAAATAGTGGATTTTTGCCTAAATTTACTAATTCAGTTTTCATTTATCAGAATTTGTGTGAGCATTGAAAATATTTCAAAGTATTTTAATGTAACAGATCAGCAGCTTTTTAGTTTGTTTTTTTAATGCATGAGAGGTAAGGCCTACAAATGGTTAAATATATTGCCGAATCAGAGAAGTCTCAATTGAAATGTTTCCTTTATTGCTTGAAATGGAAAAACAGAAGTAATTTGCTCTTATAGTATTGCCTCTGATACCGTTATATTGAGTGTGGTGTCAGATAACATGAGATTCGCAAGAAGAATTGTGCCTCCCTGGGTCATAGTGTAAGCAGGAACGAAGTGCTATATGTTATCATTATTTTACAGAATTGGCTGAATTAAACTGTGTTAGTTTGTATTGTTTATTTGTTAAGACTTGGGTCTGTAAATTCTGCAAAGAGTGGCAGAACTAGCACAGACATAGGAACAATCCCAGTCTACAGTTTCCGACCGTGAATTGCATCATATAGTATGACCTTCAAACAGTTATACATTAGTAAACCCAGTATGCCACAGACTTTTTCATCAAATGTAATTCTGAACCTAAGTCATCCTATCTGGGATTCTGATTGGATAGTGCCAGATGGTCTGGGTTTTACAGCTCATTACTGCCCCTCCTGGGCTGTGCAGTACACTTTTGGTTGAAGGACAATAAAGCAGGAATATGTATCACTGCCCACTATCCTATTAAATTACCCCTCAATCATTATTACCCTGCACCTCTTCTTATTGCTTCCTTCGTATTGTGAAGGACCTGCATTTGACATTTTTTAGCAGGAATTCCCATGAAAATATTCATGACGGCAATTTCAACCTAAAGAATGAGTATCCAATGCTGGTTCATAAAAACCTACATGTCAAGGGGATATCCACTCACTGTGTTACATACTGTTGCCTGGTCAGGTACTCACCTCGTATCCTTGAGACTGAATGAAATGGATCGGACATTCAAACCCAATGTAATATGTAATGGATATTCCCTGCAGTACCTAAATGTGCATGTTTCAGCATATCAAAAATATGACATGTGCCAAGGAAATTTTAAGGACTTTTATCACAAACACGAAACTGTAACAAAATATTTAAGTAAAAAATGTAAGATCTTCATTGAGAGCTGTTAGCATGATTTCATGTTCATTGCGCAAGTGTCTATAGACAAGTGGTCACCATTTATTTTCTTTAGCTGTGAAGATCTACTTGATAGTACTACTGTGACGGTAGTCACCATCACTTGGAACATAAGATGGACACTTCAATTAGATCCCCAGATGACTCCTATGTTTAAGTCACCCTGTGCCCCTTGTAGGTGCTGGGTGTATGTAATGTATGTGTATTATGTATTTATTGTTAATTGTTTTGTGCTCTCCTATCCTGCTGATGCTTTCTACCAACTAGGAGGATTTGGCTATAGAGCCTGTATAGCACAACCTGTAGGTTGCAGCAACAGCTATATGCACTACGTGAATAGCAAGGCTTGCTAATTTGCATATTCAGGTAGATTTGCAGATTGCTATTTCTGCAGGCAGGAGAGATGTTTTGTGTTAATTATTGTCTTTCCCACCCATTTATAAAAATGTCATTATGTTATTATAAGTTCCTGTATGTTGTCTAATGTGAATTCAGTATTTTATTGAGTTGTCACAGTAAGCTTAATGTAATCATCATATGGGCTAGTTCGAAGAAAAAGTTTAGTATGTCTGTCCCTTTTGGAACCTGTGTCCTGTGTGGATTTGTAGGGATCCTAGTGACAGAGTCTTCGGACCTGTTTGCTGGTTGCAGGATCTCTCTAGCTCTGGGATAAATCAAAAGAGCTAAACCTGAGAGCCGCAGTTGCCTTTGTAAAGGCAATAACTATAATCACTGTAAAAAGGACTGCAGCGGAATAGGCAGAGGGGACAATTCCTGCATGGAAGGAAAGCTGTTGCCTGGTCTAATGCAGACGCTCCAGAAGGACCTCAGTCAAGCTGTGGCGACTGGGGCTGAAGAGTTCCAGGGTCCCTGCAAGCGGCTAGGAAGTGGACTTGGTGGAGGTACCCAACTGGGGTACAGGGAGCTTTGTCACAACTACTATGCAGGAAGCCGTTCAGATTCAGCAGATTTGCTTCTGATAGTCAATTCAAAGACATCCGAAGTTTCAGTTTAGTTTGCAAAGTCTCCATTTAGAGACATTTAATAAATCTCATTAGATGCATTGAGTGCAGACTTATTGTTTTAAATCCTGAAATATCACAATCAATAAATAAAAACTAAACTAAGACATCTTCTCCATGTTAATTTTAACAAAAATCACAAGAATTTCAAGAAACATTTAAAGATGCTTTTAATATAAAGTAAAAAAGTACAAATAAAACCCAAACGGTAAGTAACAAAATAACAATATAATATATCTATACAAGGCCATAGCTCTATTCTTGCCCTTCCGTGTCCTTTAAATTTGCTCTTTAAAGAGCAGCCTTAATATCCCATGATAATTTCCATTAAAGTGTGTGATTAAAATGAAATTATTTGACATAGATCAGCTAGCATTACTTTCTAATATGCATATATTTTACAGGGGATCTGGTGAGCAGGAAAAATTCCAGTCTATTTATAATTAGTGCATGGTAGATAGCTTTATACCTACACACATTTATAAATATCACCTCTTGGATTCAGTGATTGCCGAGCTTAAAACGCCAACCATGTGCAGCCAAGCATGAACTGGTCCTACGCATGAATGATTAGAGTTACAGCTAAGGATGTCAGATCCTCTGTTTTTACTACCAGCAATATTCAAATACCTACTGAAATTAAATTTTTTAAAGTACCTGCATAACTTTAAAGGAACATTCCAGGCACCATAATCACTACAGCTTAATATAGTGATTATGGTGCCAGGAGTGTCTTAGTGCCTCTCAAGGATTTAAGCTGTTTTTGAATGGTTTGACATCTTACCTTTGGTCGGCCAGGCGCCGCTCCGAACCTCCTGTACAATCTTTCCAGATCCAGATGTTCCCAAGCAGGAACTTCCAGAGCTAAATCCAGCAATGTGACGTAGAACATCAGCTGACCAATGCAGAGGCTCTTAGCAAATTCTTGCAACTTTCCGCTCTCGAGAGATGCTCGAGGTGGGCTTGACGGATCTCCCAGCGGACCCAGTCCCAGGTAAAAAGTCAAACCATTCAAACATCAAGCTGCAGTGGATATGGTGCCTGGAGTGTTCCTTTAATGTAGGGATTTCAAATTCAATCCTATAAACGTTGGGTCTGGATGCTAGGTTCTGAAATATGTTCATCGATAGTAATCCAACACCTTCATTAAACTCTTCCCAATGTTAAAGATCCTGCATTGCTCTCAGGCAGTGCTGCTACAGTATAGTGCAGGGGTTCCCAACCCTCAAGTTTCCGCTTCTTGCAGCTTAAGCACTTTGATTCCAAAGAGTGGGTGAAGTAGGCGGCACTGCAGATTTCCACTTTTTTTTTAAAAAACCTTTGCAAGGCTGGGACAGGGCAAAAAGGTCTGATATCACTGATTAATGCAATCTGCATGGGATCAACATACTAGGAAGAGTTAGCGAGGAGCAAGAGGGATGCATTTGGGAAGACATTTGGGAGGCCCCTGGGAAGGTCTCAGTGTGTGTAGGAATGCAGGTGGAAACAGGTGGTTAAGATGGTAATGAGGTGCTATACCACCCTGAATAAGCTCGGCAGAATAGTGGAAAGCACTAATGATCTGTGTTGGCATTTCTGTGGAGTAAAGGGTTCATATCTCCACATGTAGTGGGATTGTGCTAAATGAAAACCATTCTGGCAGGACGTCTGTGACCTACTATTTGACAGATCATTTTCAGGCAAGATCTCAAAAATAGTTTAACAAAATCACTTTGGCTGCAATGTGGTCCCTGGCTGTGAAGTGGCTGGGGGACACTGCCCCTAGCATGGCTGAAGTTATTCACAAGATCCAAGAGTCTTGTCTCATCATTAAACTAACAGCCATAGTGCACAATGCTACTAAGTCATTTGAACAGGACTGGGCTCCTTGGGTGGAATGGGAGGCGGGACGGCTGATGGGCCAAGTTCTATACGTTGGGTGGTTTTCTTTTTCCTCCTCCATTAATCCTATGTGCAGGAAAGTGCCAGTCACACTGATACCGGAGAAACTGACGGAAGCCAAGCACAGAGAGATGGACACAGGTTTCTTCAGGAAGGAAGAGATTCTTTATTCGATTCACCGAACGGGACTCAGAGGGACTAATGTCACCAAAATACAACAAGATCTGAGCCCCGGACAATAGTGTAGGCTCCTTATATAGGCATGTAACTCCTCCCATAATAAGCTCCACCCACACATACTGTTACCCAATCAATCGAACAAGAACTAAATTCCTGTTTGACCGCATGGCTTGCCCAGCACAATGGAGGAGGGGAATACTACATCCGGTATTCTTGCACATGCTCCGTACACTACTGATTGTATCTTTGCCACGTGCAACCAACCGACCGATACACCAGTATATGCACGTACACATGCCACGTGGTAATCTCGGCCTACTAAATTAATTTTTACCTAGATTCCACCACATTCCCCCTTTGATGCTTCTGATATTTTCACAATTCCAGAGGCATCACTTAACCATAGTTTGCATATACCTCAGGTTGCCATGAACCAGACCAGACTTTGCGACTCCCTAAAGATATGAATCCCTCAACATTCCTCTTCCTGTACTGGTTCTCCCTGATTTAGAGCCTCATATCTATATATGGACATTATCTGTGCAGCAGCCTTTCTCTCTGCTATATTTTCTATAATGCCCTGCACAGACCTAACTACCAAAGGAACAAGACATGGTAGGAGAAGACACAGAATTAAGATTAGCATGACTCCACCTACCAATGCCTTAAGTCCTCCAAACTGCTCATACCAATTACCAAACCAACTACTTGGATTATACCCTTTCCATACCTGAGTAGGCGCATGCGCTAGTTTAACCATATGGCTAGTAAGCTCAGCTATTGCTTGCCCTTCATCATCTATTTGAAGACAGCAATTGCTTAGGTTAAACTTCCCACATACACCTCCCTCTACTGCCAATAGGTAATCCAAAGCTAATCTATTTTGGTAAACGGCTGTCCTCATCCTAGTATTATGCTTCGCTAGGAGATTGAGCGCTTGTGATGTCTCATTGGTAATTATCTCAACCACTGCCTGTAACCTTATAATACGGTTGAGCATATATATTGGGGTTCTATATCCAAAAGTACCATCCTCTGCCCATGTAGCTGGCCCATAATAATCTATAATACGCTGGGGAGGCCATTCATTATCTTCCCAGGTACCTATCTCTAGGGGTCCCCTTTTCTTCCTATGATTCACATCATATACTTTAACTCCCAAAGTCTCTCCTGTTTCAATAGGCAACAAGAAGAAGGATGGTTTGAGCATACCTAACACACATGCCCCTTCCCAGTCCTGTGGTAACTCCGAATAGGCTTTCTTACCACAGATCCAGTACAAATTTGCTGGGGCTTTCCAACTAGATGTGATAGATAGATCAAACCACACGTCCTTTAAATTGGTATAACTTGCAAACGGGTTAGGTGGTTCTGAGACATTTGAAGCCGACCACCAGGTTGTATTCTTTGTATTATCATCATAAGCTTTTTGCCCTAGACAAGTCAGTTCTCCTACAGATGTATTAAACATTATTCCTTTCCTTGCTATGCAACATAACCTATAATGGAGGTCTTTAATCGCCACTCAGATTTACCTCTAACACTCATTTGATAATCGGCTTGAGAAGATATTATTTGTTCAATTGTCTCAGAACCAAAATACATTACCTCCTTTGCTTCCCAGGGCCATTGGTCTCCCATGTTAGTACCTCCACACACATAGCAGTTGGTCACATTAAGACTACCAGCAATACTCTCAGCTAGATCAATAAACAGGTTTTTAGCATTATGGGGGATCTTATTTTCTACACTCATCTCTTCATAAAAAGAATGGAAAACCTGATGAGTTTGGGATGCTACGGTATCGGTCTCTATCCCTATAAATAATATTGTCCCAGGATCCAAACCCGTCCCATATATCTGGAACCCAAATAAGTTTCCGAACCTATCTATAAATTGTTCAGGATTATTAATAAGTATATGGACTGGGTTACACTCCATAGACTTACAATATGGTTTGGTAGGCAACTTAGTAACAATCATATCCCTATCTACTGTCTGTCCCCAAGTTGCCCACCCCACACAAGACCAATATGGACAATAATTATAATCCCTATCTGGGCATTTTGGATTTACATACTTGTTTCTACTACTGGGACAAATATACTTATCATTGGACCCGTACGTTCTTTCCCATTTAAGATCCCCGCATACATTCCACGGTTTTATACCACTTGATATCGCCTTACATGCATCAAATAGCAGAACACCCGAAGAATGTACGGTTTCTAATACTGTTTTATTTATTAGAGTCCCCTGTGGGTCTCCATTCCGGAGGGTCAACCAAATTGTACGGGGTTGATACTCTGGATTGAAGCACTTAGGTTCTCCTACTCCTAAATGGCATACACTATACTCTATACCTAAGTATCTACACCTAGATACATATCCTTTACACTCATATTGTGAATGCCAAATAAGGGTCTGGGAAATATGATTACCGTATATACTCGAGTATAAGCCGAGTTTTTAAGTACATTTTTTGTGCTAAAAAAACCCAACTCGGCTTATACTCGAGTCAATAGTCTGTATTATGGCAATTTACATTGCCATAATACAGACTGGGGCTGCAGAGCTGTAACTTACCTCTCCTGCAGCTCCTGTCAGCTCCCTTCTCCTCCGCGCCGTCCGTTCAGCACCTCGGTCAGCTCCCAGTGTAAATCTCGCGAGAGACGCGGCTCTCGCGAGACTTACACTGGGAGCTGACAGAAGGAGCTGCACGGACGGCGTGGAGGAGGAGAGAGCTGACAGGAGCTGCAGGACAGGTAAGTAACAGCTCTGACAGCCCCCCCTTCCCCCCACTGAACTGCCAATGCCACTGGACCTCCAGGGAAGGAGAGCCCCCCTCCCTGCCATGTATCAAGCAGGGAGGGGGGACGAAAAAAAAATAAAATAATAATAAAAAAATAATAATGAAATAATAAATAATAATACAAAAGTAATAATTAAATTAAATAAATAAAAATAATAAATAATAATAAAAATAATAAAAATAATAATAAAAAAAAAAAATTGCCCACCCCCCACCAGGGCTCTGCAACACACACACACACACACACCACTCATACACACACACACTGCATTCATATACACACACTGCACTCATACACACGCTGCACTCATACACACGCTGCACTCATACACACGCTGCACTCATACACACACACTGCATTCATACACTCACACTGCATTCATACACTCACACTGCATTCATTATACACACACTGTAAATAAATATTCAATTAATATATTTTTTTTAGGATCTAATTTTATTTAGAAATGTATCAGTAGCTGCTGCATTTCTCACCCTAGTCTTATACTCGAGTCAATAAGTTTTCCCAGTTTTTTTGGGTAAAATTAGGGGCCTCGGCTTATATTCGGGTCGGCTTATACTCGAGTATATACGGTACCTGTTATAGTAGTCTTAATGCAAACCTCACAGCTAGGTGTGTCGGTACCTCTACCTTCCTGAATAATTAAAATTAATTAAAATCACAAAAATATACATTATCAAGAGCATTTCTTTCGACGTCTTCATCCTCATTCTTCATCCGTGCGATGGCACCTCAGCTTCCAGGATGTAAGGGCTGCAAGGAATGGAGTTCTGCAGGTCCTCTCTTCCCTTCACAGATGTCCCTTCAAGACACCCTGGCTATGTCACGTAGGTAAGTGGTCAGGCTTTATTATGGCCGTCAAAACACTCACTTGCTGATCTCTTTAAACACACTTGAAATCCCGATATCTCCTCGTCACTCCGACTGAGTTGTGCGCTTTAACCGGATCTTGCAGGGATTCTCTGGATCTGGTGTAGCTTGCCAAGAATCTACTGATGCTGGTTTAACCCTGGAGTGATGAATCCACGGAGTCACTTCAGCCACCTTTATAGCTGTAGGGGTAGACAAAAGAACAACATAAGGACCCCTCCACTTAGGCCCTAACGGTACACTGTTCCACTCTTTTATCCATACTTGATCTCCTGGATGATAACTATGAACAGGGGGATAAATATTCACAGGTAATCTATCTTGTACCCATTTCTGTACCTCCTCCATAGTTTTACCCAACTCTACAACCTGCTGCCGGGTAATTCCTTCTCCCAACTGACTCAAATCCCCCCTTAAGTTACCAAGTACGGGAGGTGGACGCCCATACATGATTTCAAAAGGTGAGAGACCCATCCTTCTGGTAGGTGTACTACGAATACGCAACAGAGCTATGGGCAAAAGAACATTCCACTTAAGCTGAGTCTCTTGACACATCTTTGCCAATTGGTTCTTAATAGTTCTGTTCATCCTTTCTACTTTCCCAGAGCTCTGAGGTCTATATGCCGTATGAAGCTTCCACTTAATACCAAGCATATGAGTCAGTTGTTGTAGGCACTGGTGAACAAAGGCTGGACCATCATCTGATCCTATAGAGCATGGTAGTCCATATCGGGGTATTATTTCTCGCAACAGGAATCGTACAACTTCTCCTGCTTTCTCTGTACGAGTAGGACATGCTTCTACCCAACCTGAGTATGTACACACAACTACTAGTAGGTAGCGATGTCCACCGGATTTAGGCATTACCGTATAGTCTATTTGAAGATCGGACATAGGGAGTCCCCCCATATACTGGACTCCCGGTGGTTTCACTGGTCCTTGCCTTGCGTTATTCTTGGCACATATCACACATCTTCGTACAATGGCTTGAGTCAGGTTGGACAATCTTGGTATGTAGAAATGTTTCCTGAGAGATTCTTCCATACTATCTCTTCCAGAATGTGTCCCGTTGCGATAGTTCTGGACAATTTCTACAGCTAGTGATGCTGGAATAACTATTCTTCCATCTTCTAACTGATACCAATTGTTCTCCAGGTATTTCCCAGTTTTAGTCTTTAACCACTCTTCTTCTTGAGCTGTATAAACTGGAGTCCATTGAGAAAGTGGAGTCGGTATAAGAGCAGCTATATGTTCCACATACTCCTGTCTTCCTGATTCAGCGGCACACTTAGCTGCACTATCTGCCATCCGATTTCCTTTGGTTACATCACCATCACCTTTCAGATGCGCCCGACAATGTATAATACCAACTTCTTTCGGTTCCCACACGGCTTCCAGTAGTTGTAATATCTCAGCTGCGTATTTGATTTCTTTACCCTCTGAGTTCAATAATCCTCTTTCTTTATACAAAGCTCCGTGGGCATGAGTGGTTAAAAACGCATACTTGGAGTCCGTGTAGATGTTCACTCTTAAACCTTCTGCCAATTGTAACGCTCGTGTTAGTGCAATTAGTTCTGCCTTCTGTGCCGATGTTCCTTTTGACAATGGCTGAGCTTCTATCACCTTGTCTATGGTTGTTACTGCATATCCTGCATAGCGAATCCCTTCTTTCACATAACTACTGCCGTCCGTATAGTACTGGACATCAGGGTTCTGGATGGGAAAGTCACGAAGATCTGGTCTACTTGAGAACACTTCATCCATCACCTCCAGGCAATCATGTTGACTCTCAGTAGGTTGTGGCAAAAGGGTAGCTGGATTTAAGGTGTTAACAGTCTCTAGGTGCACTCTCGGGTTCTCACACAACATAGCTTGATACTTAGTCATGCGGCTGTTACTAAAGCAATGATTGCCTTTATAGTCTAGCAACGTTTGTACTGCGTGCGGGACTCGCACATAGAGTTCCTGACCCAGAGTGAGTTTATCAGCTTCGGCTACCAGCAGAGCGGCAGCAGCTACAGCTCTTAGACAAGGTGGAAGACCACTGGCCACTGCATCCAGTTGTTTAGACATATATGCAACAGGTCGTTGCCATGATCCCAAGTACTGTGTCAATACTCCCACAGCCATTCTTCTTTGCTCGTGTACATATAAGTAGAATGGGCGTGTATGATCAGGTAGACCTAATGCTGGGGCACTCATCAAAGCCTTCTTCACATCTTCAAATGCCTTTTGCTGTTCAGGGGTCCACAGGAAGGGATCGTGCTCTGTACCTTTTATAGCTGCGTAAAGAGGTTTCGCCAATATCGCATAACTGGGAATCCATATCCTACAGAAGCCTGCTGCCCCCAAGAATTCCCGCACTTGTCTTCTATTCTTGGGTATTGGTATTTGGCATACAGCTTCTTTTCTCTCTGGCCCCATTATTCTTTGACCTTCAGAGCTATGGAATCCCAGATACTTGACAGTCGGCTGACACAACTGAGCTTTCTTCCTGGACACCTTGTATCCTGCCTTCCAGAGAATGTGTAGTAAATCATGTGTTGCTTGCTGACATATTTCTCTAGTAACTGCCGCTATCAACAAATCATCTACGTATTGCAATAGTACACACTCTCCTGGGATGGACTTGAAATCCAGTAAGTCTTGACTTAAAGCTGATCCAAATAGGGTAGGTGAATTTTTAAACCCTTGGGGCAGTTTTGTCCAAGTCATCTGGCGTTTCGAGCCCGTTACAGCATTTTCCCATTGGAATGCGAAGATACACTGGCTTTCCGCAGCAATTCGAAGGCAAAAGAAGGCATCTTTGAGATCTAGGACAGTAAAATAGGTAGCCCCGCCCAGAATTAAAGCAAGCAGGTTATATGGATTGGGCACAACTGGGTGTATACTTACGACCGCATCATTGACTGCTCTCAAGTCCTGCACAGGGCGATACTCATCTGTACCGGGCTTTTGAACAGGCAACAATGGGGTGTTCCAGGGGGAAGTACAGAATTTTAGGATACCATACCTTATGAACTTATCCAAATATGATTGTATGTTCTTCTTGGCCTTTTGTGGGATATGATACTGTCTTAAGCTCACTGGATAAACCCCAAGTTTCAGTTCAATTCGAATTGGTGGAATATTGCGAGCAAGTCCTGGTGGGTTGTTCTCTGCCCACACTCCTGGTATATTGAACAAGGATTCATCACTCTTAGGGTTTTGGCTAGTCAACACTGTATAAAGTCGCCACTCTTCTTCCTTTGGTACAGATATTGTCATTATACCTGAAGGTCCATTGAACTTTAAAGATGTTGTTCCATTAGGTAGAAACGTTATCTGTGCTTGTAATTTTGACAACAAATTACGTCCTAGCAGTTGGACTGGACATTCAGGCATAAAAAGGAATTGATGTTTCACTACGTGGCCTCCCAATGTACAGAGTCGACTTTTAAGAACCGGTTTAGCAGCACTCCTTCCAGTTGCTCCTATTATGGTGATAGTTCTTCCAGATGGAGGAGCAACTAGGTCAGTCACCACCGAATGTTCAGCACCAGTATCAATCATGAAAGCACTCCTTTTTCCCCCTATTGCTACATCGACCATAGGCTCCGCTCGGCCAAGGGGGATGGAGCCCGGTCGGTATCAATAGTCCTCCATGACTGTGTCCGCCAAACCTACAAAGTCCCTATCTTCTCTATCGCGGGGTCTTTGCGCTGCTGGGTAGCACCTATCTTCTCTAACACTTCCTCTATTGTTACCACTATTCCCTCCAGGACCTCCTCTACCTCTCGCTCTGCCTCTATAATTACTGCTATATCCTGCCCTAGGTCTGTCTCTCTCATACTGTTCCCTTCGTGGACACTCACTTCTCCAATGCCCTTCTTCCCTACAGTACGCGCATTGATTCCTACTCAGGGGTTCCCCATTCCATTTACTCTCGCCTTTATCCGTTCCCCTATACACTTCCTTTTCCCTCCTATCTACGCCTGCAATCGCTACCGCTAGCATATCTGCTTTTCTACGCATCTTACGCTCTTCCTCCTTCTTTGTCTCGGTTTCCCTATTCATGTATACCTTGTTTGCTACCTCCATTAGTTGGGTTATGGACATCCCTACAAACCCTTCTAACTTTTGTAGCTTGTGCTTTATATCTCCGTAGGCTTGGCTGACAAAGGCAGAGTTAACCATTCGGGAATTCTCAGGAGCCTCTGGATTAAAGGGGGTATATAAACGGTATGCCTCCAATAATCAGTCATAAAAGACACTGGGCGATTCATCACATTTCTGTAATACCTCAGCCGTCTTAGACATGTTAATCGCCTTCTTTCCTCCAGCTTTCATGCCTATAAGCTTTTAAATGGACCATGTCTGCGCCATTGGCATTCCAATTTGGATCGGTGTTTGGATAATGGGCTGCGGCCCATGCTGCTGGGTTGGCCTGATTTTGTGTACGGGCCACTTCTTCCAGCGCTTTAATTGCCGCTTGATTTATCCTAGTCCTTTCCTCATTATTAAACAATGTCATCAACAATTGCTGGCAATCAGCCCAAGTGGGATTGTGTGTCTGGATTATTGAGGTAAACAAATCCGTCCCGACACCATACAACTGTCCCACACTCCAAATACAAAAAATCTATAACCGTTGGAATACTTAACACAGCCAAACAGGTGCTCCCCCAATTCTGGAAGCAAACTACAACACCCCCGCTACTGACATGGTTTAGCCAAATGGAAGACCTTAGGAAAATTGAGGAACTGACGATGACGGCCAACCAGACCCATAAGACCTACCTAGACATTTGGACACACTGGATCCTTGAGACAGCAAAAGAAGGATTCCAGCAGACCATCAGAACTAACGCCCACTGAGACACAGCCGGACTAGACCAACCCACAACAAACACGACTGAGGACGACGGACAAAGGACGCACCCGATCCCCCTCTTCTACCCGACATACCTTCAACCCACCCCCCTCCCACCTCCCCCCCCCCTGTTGACCTAGCTACACTCCTGCCTCAGCCCCCAGGAACGCACCAACACAAGGGAAAACGACAGACCCTAAACAAGAGCTTACCCAGCCACCGTAGACCCCCAGCCAACACTACATACAACCCTGAAATCTAAGGAACCAAACAAGTTTCGGACTTACCAACTCACTCAACCCCTCGGGGGGACAGACATAGAAAAGGAGGGTCCAACCACAGTAAGGGAATAAGGAAAACAAGGAGGGGAAGGAGCTAACTCACACCCCTACTGAAGAAAGTAACCCACAAACTACGCTCCAACAGCTATGGTGGCGCTCACTCCACCTGACTCCCAAACACACCCAAACCACACAGACACTGGGGGAGACACCAGCTAACACACACTTGACTATTTATCCAACCAGAAACGTGACTGAACTGACATTAGTGATTTGCGAACCCAACAGCAATGTGGGCCTGCGTGCCCGAACTGTTAATGTTGATTTAAATTGCATATAATTCATTATGGAGACCTGCGAGTCTCACAGCTTCAAACGCCTTGATTGAAAAAACAAAAAACAAAAAGAAAAGAAACAATGAACATAATATCTACAAAAATGAGGCTAACACCGTACAGAGATGATATGTATTGCATGGTATTACCCCCGTATTGTTTGAAACCTTATTGTCTCCCTTTCTACATTCTGTACCCACTTAACTTTATGCTTCAATAAAAAAGAGATTTACAAAAAAAAAAAAAAAAAAAACAATGGAGCGTCGTCTCCAACAGAAACTAAACACACACTCTTCCAACGGTCACACCCGTTCCCTCGGCAACAGCACCACGTGGTACAGTTACTAAGCGAAACGCACACAACAAAACACTCAGGGAATTCCCGTACACACAGCTGTTACACCAGTCACTAAGTAACTAATACTGTGCCCTTTGGCGAAACTATACGGTCACCCACGCTTTAATTCCCTATATCTGAACTACCCGTCTATAACATACCCCAGTAACATCATCTTTACAAACAGTAGTTATAGTACGGTTAGCATTGGTTAGAGTACAATTTAAAGTCACAGTTCAATTAGTAGTGGTTATGGTGTTAAACATACAACACAGACGACAATTATTAGTACTTATTTACAGTGTCAGAAATTATACATGGTTATGGTACCGTGCGCTATAATACAGTTACACACTATTCACACTCTCGCTAGACAGCAGAGCTCACGCTATCTAGCAAGATATACACGCTACTACAACAATCTTTAGCACATTTACAATTCCCAACTAATCTATTGGCCAGTACCTTGATGGACTACCTAAAACTATCTACATACGTTTTGGTTAGCCACACTGCCCAAGCACCACATATAGCGAACTAGAGGGCGGAATTTACAACAGCACCCTTTTAGTCTATTTACTCTATCAAAAATCTAGTGGGTTCCAAATTTACACGCCTTCCCACTTAGCCAAGATAGGTTGAGATCTAGCGGACCGAATTTACACAGACGCCGCTTAGTCTCCCGGTCCCTCCGACCTAGCGAACAAAATATACACCCTAGAACGCTAGTCTAGACAAGAC